>NC_134687.1:444803766-445110584 GCF_050947455.1 Rhinoderma darwinii
CTCAATACCCTTACAGCAGGCAAGACATGTAAAATGCAAACAGACACCCACCACACTTACAGGATTGTGGGTGTTAGGGGCACGGGCTGACAGAAAAGGCAATCCCTGGCATCCTGCTAAAAGTTAAATGCATTCATTGTAAGGAATAAGAACTCACTATAACTAATCTTCATTTATCTGACACATACTGATATATGCGGCCGGTGATATATACAGATGGAATATATAAATATATATATATATATATATATATATATATATATATTAGCTATAGGATAGATAGATAGATAAATAATTTCATCTTTGTCGTAATCCTGTTCAAACAGATGTTTGATTGTTCCATCTGGATTATAACAGTAACTCCATTGCTAGGAGAGTGGTAAAGGTGCACAATATATCTATATATATATATATATATATATATATATATATATATATATATATATATATATATATACATATAGATATGTATAGATAAAGATTTATAGAGATTGATAGATAGAGATATATCTATCTATCTATCGATCTATCTATATATATATATATATGTATATATATATACATATATATATATATATATATATAGAGTGAGTGCACCTATGCATTGGACTTGGAGAATTGTACAATTCAACCGATTGCATTATAAAAGGCAAAGCATGCTGAATTATGTGTACATTTTGATGCTATTCAAATCCTTTCATTATTTTGGCCTTGGGTATTATTTGCTCTTTGTCAGAGTTATCACATATACCTAAGTCCATTATGGTATAATATCACAATGCTTACTATCTGAATAGGTTTTTCATTGTGCAGTTCAAAGTACCTTCCATATATATATATTCCATCATCAGTGGATTGAGGTTGTAAACCTGTGACAATTATTTGCACTAGAGGCACTGGAATCTACTACTTCCAATACATGTCTTACTTATAATATCTTAGAAGATGCGTGAGTTAGCGTCTGATATATATTCTACATCATACTGTATGTAGCACAGAATATGTTTCTATTACATCTTTCAGCAATGTAATTTATACTGGTAAGACCCTATAAGAATAATCCTTGCTTTGGACACTATCCCCAGGTATTAACTTTGCACATTTGTGTTATTTTCAATGAAAGATTTGCTAATCTTGTGAAATGACTGGTTTACTGCAGCTTTATTATGTCACGTGAAACTCTTTTCAGGCCTACTGAAGATCATTTCTATTCTATCAATCACTGTTCAGGATGAAGAGAACGCAGTCATATATTTACTTGCATTGAGGTTAATGTAATTCATAGCACCTATAGTGCGATTGGAGCTTTGTTATCTTGTCAGAACTATTTAACTGAATACAATCCAGGCATGTCAATTATTCTACACCAATATAACATTATGAATTTCACTTTTCTGGGCCATTTCAGACTACTTAACCTAACTGAAGTAATGGGGCTTATTGAACTTACATTATCCAAGATTCAGAATTATTGATTTATCTTTTGTCTGTATGGGAAGGGAAAGGGATTATCGTCCACACTGTTGGATTTGGATTTTGAGCTTTGATGTTCACTTATGAGGCCTGTGCTATATAAATAACAAGCTATGCAGCTTCTCCTTCGTTGTGGTTTGGTTAGCATTTTATGAACGGTGTACAAAAGGAATGAATACCTTCTAATAATAGTGTTAAAAAGTCTGCACTTTTTTTTGTCCTTGCATCATATTTTCAGATGTGGCCTAGTTCCCAGAAGGCATAATTTATCTTTAATAGCAAAAGCAGCACAAAAAAAATACTGACCTCCCAGTAAGTGTGAGGCAGAAAGGTCTGGATTTGATCTGGTTTATGATTCTTTTTGTATATAAAAGTGAATGCAAGCAGTCTGTCTTACCTGCACGTCATTCTTATTATATACCATCAAAGAAAGACTCCAGCATAAGAACACAAAGTCCTTATAACTTCTCCCCCACATCAAACCCCTCCCCCCACTACGTTTTCTCAGATACTGCACCAAATAAGTAAACAGGTAATCCATGATCTCATGGTGGGTTCTGGACATTATTTTCTGCTCTGCAGCAGGATCTGGAACCCCAAATCTCCACAACAGCATGAAGAACCAGTATCCATTATTGCGGCCCCTCAGCAACACCTACGCAAGCCCGCAGCTCAGCCTCCATCGCAGCTAAAAAAAAATATATTCATTACGAACTCTCCATTTTTTCTGGAAATTTCCTTAAAAAAAAAAAAACATACCTCAAATTTGTTCAATTTTAAAAGTTAGAAATTGTCTGCTTTTTGAACAATTCCAATTTGTTAGAGAGATTCCTGAAAAATAATTTCAACACAGGGACTCCTACTGGTTGGACCCTTAGTAATAAGCTGTAATCTGCGAAAGAAACTAGCAGCAAGTGTTTAATTGCCCTGCAGCGCCACCACTGGGGAAAATGAGGTATTTCTTGGGACCTAATGAAATCAATGAGTCTACACAAAAGAGACACTCTTTATAGCTTCTCTCCACAACGGCTTACTGATGGAGGACCCAAACAGTAAATCTCCTCAATTAACTTAGAATGCCCTAATAGCGGAAAATGGGATTCTAAAGCAGTTTCAGATTCTGGGTAAATTCTGAACATATATGGCCTTTACTCATGACAACACGCCATGAGTAAGGACAAGTGACTTGTCCCAAACGCGTAGGCCCGCTATCTGATGCATCCACCCCTTTGTATATGGACTTTTTAATACATTTGGAATAAAATTTAAATATGACTTCCTTTTAAACTCAGCTCTGGATCAAATTTCCCTTTTTCTGCCTTTAACGTATATGTGTGTTTATATCATACAGGGATCATTTAAGTTTCAGAATTATTTTTAATCAAATAGGTTTCTCCAAATTATATTTTTCTGTGTTCTGTTGCTAAAAGGCTCCTCTACTTGAGCCAATACACAAAGTCCATCTATAGTTAAAAGCTTTGGTGAATTCACTATGAATTACTATAGATTCACTCATACCCTATGTATGCTTTGTTTGCCCTTCAGGGGCACTGCAGGACAAGCAAATCTAAGAATCACAGCACAATAAAATAATACCTCCTCCCGATAAGCTTTTGTCAAAACTATTTTGCTGCAAATGTTTGCTATTAATACAAACACCAGTCAGGTAGTATAGAAACAATTGCATCCAATCCCAGCAAAGAGACAAATAGATATCTTTTGACATATTTTTAAAGGGGTATTTTGAGAACTGACAATTATCACCTATCCACAGGATACATGATAAGTGTCTGAAAGCTGTGGGCGCCACTGATCACTGTGCAGTGAGGAGGAGCTTGAATTGAATAGAGAACGACCATGCATCATGAAACTTTATGTCTAACAATAAATATTAACAATAGGAATTTAATGGTATGACAAGTTTATAAGTATAAAATCAGGAACACAGTTACAATTTCAATTTTATCTCCAGGCCCCCTATATTCAAGTGCAGCCCAAGCTCATTCACTTGAATGGATCTGTGCAGCAAGTTCATTTTCAGGATCGATCATGGTCCCGGTAGTCCGACCCACACCGATCAGAAAGTGATGGTCTATCCTAATATATTAGGTAGGAAGGTACTTTGTTTGGACCAGGTTCCTCAATACAGTTACTTTTTCAAGTTTGTTGAGGCAAATCTGCCCCAGTATATTTGTGACAATTTTCTGACAATCTTCTATGCGTGGCAGTTACCTGGCAATATGGTGGACAACTTATTTATGGTTTATAAAACGTTCCTGCTGCAACAGAAGTCAGCTCAGCCTCACCATGCTCTATCTCACCCTTTTGAGGTTAGGGTTGGCTGGCGCTTAAATACAGAAGCCAATCTGAGCATTAGAGATGTGTGAAATCAGAGACAGGAGGAAGAATAAAATTGTATTCAATGATGAAATTGGTTTAATAATAGGGCAGAGATAAAAAGTATCTGACATTGAAGGAAACTGGAGTTTATTGGATTCTGAGGGGCAACTCATCTATACAAAGTCAGTTCCAAAAGGGGGTTGTCTTCTGCTGGCCGTCAGGGCCCATTATTTTGTCAGAGCCCACCGGAGGATCCAGTGGTACTTCGGTGGGCCATTACAAGCCTGCTGAAGAAAATAAATAGCAGATAAGCATTACCCAGAGTTCAGCGCTAACTGGGCAAGTTACAAACATATCACTATAGACAATATGTGGAACGCCAAATAAAAAAGAGGATTGTGCATAAATAATGTTTTAGATTTAATCTTCCCTCCAGAGTGAAAAAAGTCTTGGGGTAACATGGTAAATAATGAATTCATAAAATGGCATTTGAACAATCAGTGTCAGAGCCTCTTTAAGAAAACAAAAAATAGAGGGTCCTTTTTAATTGCAAATTCAGGACATTATCTGGGATAGAAATGCTACAGTTAAATTTTTCATATTTTAATTCACTCATTAAAACTGTGTTTGGATTTGCGTATGAAAGTATATTGTGTTTAAATCCCAGTGGCTTTTTACTAGAGATCTATACAGCTATTGAAGCCACCTAGCGTTCCCTCTGCTGCATAAGCAGTTTGCATTTTCTTTATAATGGATTATATAAACTGTAGATTTTGTCTTTGAAATGGATATAAATCTTCCAATTTACTGCAAATATTGCATACATTTGAATTTAAACAGGTAATATGAATGACATTGAAAACTTAAACATGGATCCTCAAAATGGTTATTTCCTCCTATATTCAATTGGTACAATTACAAAGTAATGTAAAGCAAAGACAAATAAAGTAAAATGTACATTGCATTGAATGTCTGGTAATATTACATAGAATTTATAATTCAGGATGTAACTATTTAAGAAGAGATTTAAAATATATTTTTTCACAAAATATAAATATTATGCAAGCTATAAAACAAAATGTTTTGGTTTTAGATTGTTTTTTTTATTAGTAATCTAATGTCTGTCTGTATTCTTGCAAATCAGAGTCATTAACAGCAAAATATTCTCTCACTAACCTAGAGAGCAGATTTCTGGGTACTTAACAGGGTATTCTGGTCTTAGCAAGTGACGGCATATTTCTAGGACATCTATATCTATATCTGTCAGGTCACTTGTTGCTCGTTGGGGTCTAGCCACAGGGACCTCAACTGATCATGACGCCTAGGCCCTTCGGCACTGCTCTTGTTCAGATATTTGCAACTGGGCCCATTTAAATGAATGGGGCTGAGTTACCGTAACTGCACAGTGCTTATACTGCAGCGGCGCTGTACAGTGTACAATCCAGGAATCACAATGCTCTTTAGAGTGCCACTGTCCCTTACTTCTGGCAATTGGTGGGGGACCCCCCATTGGTCGGCAAGTGACGGCAAATCTTAGCAATATTAGATTATTCTAGTGATTTTGCTTTATTTATCTCCAGTTTTCTTATACCAACTGCTTGAAACCTATAACTGTATTTTGGGATCTGGTTATTTTTTATAAATGGATGACATAGTTCTAAAAATTCATAGTTTAAAAAAAACCTATTTCCCATTCCAAAGAACCTCTTCTTCACTGATCCTAGGTTTACCATCAACTACAAATGCATGGAAATCTATTGAATTTCCATGCCTATCTCTGGTGCAAAAAAAGTAAAGAACACATATTTTCTCTGTCTCTTATGTAGCTTCTAGACAAATAAGTATTCAGGATAGCGCATACAAACTCGTAGTACAATGCTCTTAAACTATCTGCTTAGGAATTGCCAATATATGTCATGAAGATGAGGATCCATACTTCAAATATAGTGAAAATGATCCTAAAGGTAACAGTACTGTCACAATTAATTGGGTAACAGTTACCAAAACTGTCTAATAGAAAAACTGGCTTTGTTGCCCATAGCAACCAATCAGAGCGCAGCCCTATTTTTCAAAAGTAGTGTTAGAAATTGTAATTATGCTATGGGCAACATGGCCAGTTTTTCTTCTAGACAGTTTTGATACATGAGGTCCATTAACCCAATAATAAACTTAAATATGTGAGAGCCATTAGTCTTATACAAAGGTTTGTCAGTTTACTCTGGTACAAACCAACTCTTTAGTGGTATATCGTAACATTATGGTTGGTGTTTGTAGAATTGAAGAGAGCTTTCTTACTATGATATTCACAATTATCACTCTTTAAATACAATCTGACATTTCTGGATCTAGTTCTAGAATTTTTTACCTTATACTACTGCTTACAAGACGACATGCAATCTCACATAATGAAATAATATATTCTGGACTTTTAAACAACCCACTGACTTATTTGTCATGTAATACACAATGTACAGTACCATTTCTCCTCATATTATTCACGTTTCAAAAATTATAGTTTAGATTTCTGTTATAAATCTCTTAACAAATTAGTCTTGTCCAGTGTATTCATTCTCAGTTCTGAAAAAATATTTCAAAGTATTTCAATGTATTTCTAGTGACTTTGTAGGTCCAGATATTTTGGAACACTCTGCTTGATGTTGATTGTTTTGTTATTTTTTTCAATGGGAACAGAATTGAAAATAAAATTGCTTATTTTATGTTCTCAGAATATTGGCTGATTGACATTTGTCCAGAAATGATAGTTAACTAAAGTTTAGAAATTTTGTAAAGAAAAGGTAGCACACCAATGTTTTAGAGAGAAAAATTTATTTTTACTGGATTCACCTTTTATCGACATGTAGAGACATTGAAAAACAGTTCAAACCATGCATTTTTAATGCTGACCATAAACTCTTCAGCTAAAATCCCCAAATCTATTGAAAAATTTATTTTACAGGTTGAATTTTTCTCCTCGTATCTTGTTCCAAGGGACAAAAACCAGATAACTCAAATGTGCATGTTTTTGGTGGACTCTTTAGAGCTGTACAAAAGCTACGAGATATTTTTGGTAGAATTTAGTTACTTACCTTAATGTAAAGAAGCTACATACATAGAGGGTGTGTTACCCCACCTATATGAACATTTTGGCATGGCTAAATATAATTTTTGTCTTGTCAAAATAAAAAGAATCAAATGATCTTGTTTATCTGGTAGATTCTTCTATTACCAGACTGGAGCCATTGTTTTTCATCAATTTTGTAATTTCTAAATTTGTATGAATGAGATAACTGGCACAATTTATCTCTGCCACTATATTTAACATGGATAGTTAAATGTGGTCTCTTTTCCTATTGCCCAGTGACCTAAATATGAGAACTACAGCAATTCACTTATACAATAGGTAAACAGTAAGGTATCTAGAACAAAACAGTAGATTTAATTTATAAACATATCAGGTTTACTCCTCAGTACCACATAGAATGAAATATAGACACACAGGCAGATTTATTAATGCTGTCTAAGATTTAGACAGCGTAAACTTAGACAAGGCAGTAGAACATTTGCCAAATTGATCACAGTGGTGCATGTTGTTTGATCAATTTAGCGCATATTGCTGGACATTTTAAAAACTATTCTCTTCCTTATACCTCCTCTTGGTTTGCTTAGTTAAGCCAGTTTTTCCGCCAAAATGTTGACAATTCTACGACACAATTTGTCTTTAAGCCACACCCCTTTCTGCTAAACCACGCCTCCTTTCACCTACAGTTTTACAGTGAATACGTAAATGTGGCACAAGGCGTGCACCAGAATTCTGCCTCAATTTGACCAAACAATCTCCTGCATCTAATTTATCATGTATTTGTTTGCTAATTAAATTATGTATGTATTCTGTTTGTTATACTACATTTGGGTTTTATTTTTTCACATTGCCAAATTTTATTACATTTTTGTGATTGTGATGATTATTGTTGTTTGTTTTTTGCTCTTGGAGACTTGAATAGGATTGTTAACTATTCTATTTTTTTATGCAAACAGAAAGCTTGATAGATGATAGATAGATAGATAGATAGATAGATAGATAGATAGATAGATAGATAGATAGATAGATAGATAGATAGATAGATAGATAGATAGATAGATAGATAGACTGATATACGATAGATAGATAGATAGATAGATAGATAGATAGATAGATAGATAGATAGATAGATAGATAGATAGATAGATAGATAGATAGATAGATAGATAGATTAGATAGATAGATAGATAGATAGATAGATAGATAGATAGATAGATAGATAGATAGATATCATCTTAGTGTGTTCCTAATGCAGAAATAAGTAAAATATTCCCAATGGGTTTCTCCATGACATAACTCACCAATTTACAGAATATACAGTAGGTGCATTATGTGAATTATTATGAATTATTAATCAGTAACATCAACCATACATTCACATAGTCAATAGTGGATAAAAACCTAGGTTAAGCTGATATCCGCTTGCAGTAAACAATCAGAGCTATTACCTTGAGAGGGAAGCACTAAGAAACCTATAGATACATGTTAAGACACATAATAAGAATACATTACTGTATTTCGCCATATTGGGTGCTGGCTAAATGGAAAACATACATTGTGTTGGCTTATGACTGTATTTATGTGTACAAACACTAAAATGCAGCATCACAATTTTGCCATTGGAGTCATGTATGTCTATTAAAATTGAATTCCCTATTTATAGAAGAATACAGTAGAAATGCACAAGAAATGATCTTCTTGTCAGTGTAGCACTGCTGTGATGTAAACCCTAATAGACAAGCAACTGATGTCTTATGATTTACTATGTTTAAATAAAAAAAGACCATTGTAAGACCCTTGTAATAATATACCCAAGCTCAAAACAAAGATCATTCTAAGTATCTCTTTATACAAGGGATATATTATGTGTGTGTATAAAATGTTGTTTCAAAAGTTTATCTCTGCATAACCAGTTGAAGTATGGAAACTTTCTAGTGGAACTATGGAACCTAATGCTATATCTACTATCAATATAAGATTTCACATACCTGGGTGATCGTCCAGGTATATTATCTGATTGGCTCTAATGGCCATGAGGGCAAATAGGCACACAGGCATTTGTGGTGCCCACTTCGAATCAATATGGCAATCAATATGGCAAGAAATGTATAGCCTAATCTACTTAAGCAATTTTTAACCATATTAGAGACATAGCTAAAGACTCATTGGCCTTGGTACAAAAGTTTATTCAAGGGAATTATTAGTAATAATCATGCTTAGGATAGGTCATCAATATCAGATCAGTGGGGTTCCGACTCCTAGTACCCACACTAATCTTCTGACAGAAGCTGCCTCTTCATTGCTTACCTGGCACAGCTCCATACATTCAGTAGTGGCTGTACCTGGTATTGCAGCTCTTTGCAGATCAGTTTCAGTCAAGTGAATGGGACTGAGTTGCAGTACCAAGCACCGCCACCACCGAATGTATGAAGCTGTGCCAGGTAAGCAATGAAGAAGCTGCAGTTTTTGTCAGGGCGATGCGGCCTCTTTAATAAGCTGATCTGTAGGGGTGCCCGGAATCAGAACCCCACCGATTTGATATGGATGACCTATCTTAAGGATTTGTAATCAACATCAAAGTCCTGAAATACCCTTTAACACGTGTCGTGTAGAACAAATCTTCCATTGCTTCATGGAAACTGTTAAAAAGCAAGTTCATTTCTGTTGATTGATCCTTTTGTGGGTTTTAAAAAAAATAAAAAAAATTAGAGTGTATTAGCCTACAAGTATTATCGATCTGGTTGACTTCAAAATGTTTGTATGAATGATCAAGCCATCAAGACATGTCAGACTAAACTAGCAGTTTTGGGATGTAGAAAAAAAAAAGGTGTAATACAACGGAATATGCATGCGCAAAGTGGTGAATAAGCGGCTGTAAGGGGCCGATCATGCCATACAAGTCTAGCTTCAGCCGACAGCCAAAAATACTAAACATTACAGATCATTGTTTTGGCAGACAGTAGTCTTCCGTCAGCCATCAAAAATGATCATTTGAGTAAAATTTTAAAATGATGGTTCGCCGGAATGGTCAAAATCGTCCATTTCGGACAACTTTCATCTTATTTGTATGGCCAGCTTTAGACTTATTAATCAATGAATGTTAAAATAGCCTGAATACCATATGAATGCATAATACCTGCATCAGGTGTTCATACAGTATGTAAATATAATGAAGAACAAATTCCAAGAACAGCAGTTCTCCTGCTTGATGACAGTTTCCAGCCAGCAGCAAAATATTTTTTTATCTCCTACCTTTTTACTGAAATGGGTGACTTATAACTATAAAGAATGTTGCATTGATGCCAAGTTTTAAATTTGTTGACTAACTTCAATTATAGATTTGAAAAAAGTAATATAGATGAATATACACAGCCACTATATTTCTCCACTACCCATCCACATGCAATTTCATCAGTGTTTCAGTTCATCTACATTCACTATTATCGACAAGATTTAGAAGTTTCAATTGTTGAACATTTTCTTGTTTCATCTCACAATACACATAAAAAAATCTTAGAATTTGTTTCTTTTTACCTAGTTACAATCACCTATCATTTCTATTTATCTTTAATTATCTCGTCCACTTACTTTTCCTTATGCAGAGAACGGCTCACTGTGTTCTTTATTGCAGTCGTAAGGAAAATAGTGTTATCCTTATAGTCCTACACTAGATGGCTGTCTTGTCATTTTTTTCTGCTGCTATATTATTTTCAGATATAATGTCCAATGTTTTATTTGCAGAATAATCATCTAGTGTTATTTACATGACCATTATTTATTCAAAGTATAATATAAATAATCCCCTTATTTTACTTATTAATTATATATGACAAACAATATTACAGTAATAGACCTATTGCATAAATAAAAGTGCGTAGTGTTTCCATTTTTATCCAAAATGGCACATATTAAATGCCTTTAAGATGCCAATGAGCGCCTGACCTTATGTTTTTTAAGGTCCACTTAAAATTGATTCAGTATTTTAGAAAATATTACAATTCTAGACAGCTATTTCTTGCCTCCTTTTACTTATTGCACATGTGGGAACAATAGTACAAAATTACTGAATAGCTCATGCAAGATCAACCATTTCCACTTTCAAATTTTACCATGTACATTATTTCACCACCAGATAAAAACATAATTTTATATATTTATACTGAAGTAAATTCCGCTATCGGCTTTTATTATTGTAATCGGTCATCTATGACATAGAGTAAGTATATTTTTTGCTGAAAGCATTTATTCCATTTACTTTTGAGACATAAATTCACCGTAGAAATCAGAGCATAGTCCATAGGGGAGTAATAATAATAATTCGAAACCATGGATAATAAAATATGTTTTAAAAAAAATAAGAATTTTCTATCATGCACATATTTTTAGATACAATTTATCAAAAGTCATAAAAAGATTTATCAGTCTTTATTAAATAATAGTTCATTTCTGGAAAACTATGCACATACCATAAGCCTGTTAGGTATTCACTAATACAGGGTCTGCCAGGTCTACTGAAAGAATTGTACCATTGAGCCATTCTTTACCAGCCACTGTTAGGGTATGTGCACACACACTAATTACGTCCGTAATTGACGGACGTAATTCGGCCGCAAGTCCCGGACCGAACACAGTGCAGGGAGCCGGGCTCCTAGCAGCATACTTATGTACGATGCTAGGAGTCCCTGCCTCGCTGCAGGACAACTGTCCCGTACTGAAAACATGATTACAGTACGGGACAGTTGTCCTGCAGCGAGGCAGGGACTCCTAGCATCGTACATAACTATGATGCTAGGAGCCCGGCTCCCTGCACTGTGTTCGGTACGGGACTTGCGACCGAATTACGTCCGTCAATTACGGACGTAATTAGTGTGTGTTCACATACCCTTATGTTTGGTTGATCCATTGTATAGTGCAAAAGATGTTACCATTTGCACTACACCGCATTCCAAATTATTATGCAAATGTTATTTTTCGCTGATTTTCCTAAATAGGCGATGCAAATGACAGTCAGTATAATCTTCAAGCCATCAACCGTTGGAGTATAATGCAAATTTTATTAAACAAATCTCCTAATGATAACAGATTTTTTTTTAGAAGTAAAAAACTCAAAATGCACTGTTTCAAATTATTATGCACAACAGAGATCAAAACATTTTAAAGGTTGTAAAGAGAACTAAAATGGTAATTTGTTGAATTTGCAGCATCAGGAGGTCATATTTACAGAAATCAAAAGCTCTTTCAATCAAAAAAAACTTAACAGGCCAAGTTACATGTTAACATAGGACCCCTTCTTTGATATCACCTTCACAATTCTTGCATCCATTGAATTTGTGAGTATTTGGACCGTTTCTGCTTGAATATCTTTGCAGGATGTCAGAATAGCCTCCCAGAGCTTCTGTTTTGATGTGAACTGCCTCCCACCCTCATAGATATATTTCTTGAGGATGCTCCAAAGGTTCTCAATAGAGCTGAGGTCAGGGGAACATGGGGGCCACACCATGAGTTTCTCTCCTTTTATGCCCATAGCATCCATTGACACAGAGGTATTCTTTGCAGCATGAGATGCTGCATTGTCATGCATGAAGATAATTTTGCTACGGAATGCACGGTTCTTCTTTTTGTACCACGGAAGAAAGTGGTCAGTTATAAACTCTACATACTTTGCAGAGGTCATTTTCACACCGTCAGGGACCCTAAAGGGGCCTACCAGCTCTCTCCCCATGATTCCAGCCCAAAACATGACTCCGCCACCTCCTTGCTGACGTCGCAGCCTTGTTGGGACATGGTGGCCATTCACCAACCATCCACTACTCCATCCATCTGGACCATCCAGGGTTGCACAGCACTCATCAGTAAACATCATGGTTTGAAAATTAGTCTTCATGTATTTCTGAGCCCACTGCAACCGTTTCTGCTTGTGAGCATTGTTTAGGGGTGGACGAATAATAGCTTTATGCACACTTGCAAACCTCTGGAGGATCCTACACCTTGAGGTTCGCGGGACTCCAGAGGCAGCGTTTTATCCCATGTGACTGCTGCAGCCTGTGATTGGCTGCTGCGGTCACATGGGATCAAACGTCATCCCAGGAGGCCAGCCTGGATGAAGAAGCACAGAATTCTGGGTAAGTATAAGATTATTTTTTTTCTGCGTTGCATTTTTGGCGGTGGAATCGCAGCTTTTCCGCTGCAAAAAACCCAACATCTGCTATTTGTTGCGGGTTTTACCTTCCCATTGAATTAAATTGGGAAAACTTGCAACACGAAAGCAGCGATTACGCAAATACAATTGACATGCTGCGGATAAAAAAAACGCACCGCAGGTCAATGTCTGAAAGATTTTTGCACTCAGCATGATACCGTAGCAGCAGTGTGGATGAGATTTGAACAGATCTCATCCACATGCTGCGTAAATGCTGAGTGCAAAAATCTTTCAGACATTGACCACAACGAAATCCGTTGCAGAAAATCTGCAGTATTTACGCCGCGTGTGAACTTACCCTAACAGAGTCACTCCTGCTCATGGGCTTAGCTGGTATTGCAGCTCAGCTCCATTTACTTGAATGCATCTGAGCTACAATACCAGACACAGCCTATAAGCACGAGTGGCACTTATACTCCATTATTAAACCCTGGCCATAGCCCAATACATATAAACTGTAAAATATACAATATTTCTGATTAGAATAAGGAAACTATTTTACGAGTAAATAATAAAATTAACCTCTTCAGATTATTTTGATATTGATAAATTATCCAGCATGTGTAGGCGAAATTTCAATTCTATGATAACATCACAGTAATGCATATTAGATTGTACCATAAGTGTT
Source organism: Rhinoderma darwinii (assembly GCF_050947455.1). Lineage (NCBI taxonomy): Eukaryota > Metazoa > Chordata > Amphibia > Anura > Rhinodermatidae > Rhinoderma > Rhinoderma darwinii. The sequence continues at coordinate 444,817,486 of NC_134687.1, forward strand.
GCACAGGTTCTTTTGGACATATTACCCTTTGACATTAGTCCATGTGGCTGTCCATGGTCTTAGTTTTACTGTAAAGTGACAGCATGCCAATGTGTTGAAAGTCAATTTCACATATGAAACTGTACATTTGTATTAGCTTAAAAAAAACATTTCATACCAGCAGGGACAGATTTGCCTACAGCAACAGTGTAGCCTTAAATATAGATGGCAATGTCTGAGGGGATGCCACATGATGCTCTGCATTACTTTCTTGTAAGCTGCCAAGAGAACTTATCCAACACTGATACCCTTTACCAATAACAGAGCATGGAGACTTTGTCATTTGACAGCTGCTCAATTCTCTCTGTCCTACATCACTGTCTGCCAGCACAGATTGGCGCACTTACAGTATATCTGAAATGAACATTTAACTATTTCAGACTACATTGTTTCTTCATCAAGACAACTTATTGAGATAATGAGTTGATTCACATGCAGTCCTATGTAAAACTACAGAAGGATATTAGTTTAAGGGTAGCTCTGTGACAGTCTATATCACAATTACGGTTCAATTAGATCATCCATGATTTGACTGGTATACCACATGATCATCAAACTGAGATACGTACCACTAGAATAGGCTGGGACAAGGCACAGGCAGATCGGCAACTGTCTTCTGATCCTTTGCGATGTGATTGATCAACAGTTATATCAGCTGGTTCCTAGGGATTGATTATTTTAACCACTAGGTCACCGAAAAACACATTCACAAGGACAACCAACCTACGTACCACCAGGACAACAAGTGCTGTAAACATTAAATTGGACCCAGCATATATTTATTGGTCACCAGGGTATGACCACTGTATAAGCGGCTATGAATTGCTAAAGAAATATACCACAATATATCACAATATCTAGATATACAAAGATATTGGATAGTGTATGTACTACTAAATCGCCAAGGACTGGAAAAATTTAAAAATTACGAAGTAAATAATGTCAGAGTAGTTCTGGATAGAAATATTTAATGTGAAACTTTGCATTTGCAAAGCTGTAAAACCCATCAGGGAGGGGGAGTAAAAGATACTCTATACATAAAGCTATCTGTATAATTCTGACCTGGATTACTAAGGCTATGAGATAAATTGCACTTATTCTCAGTGGAATTAATGTACTGCGCAAAACACTGGGAATGGTTTATGCTGCGACATCTTGAATATAATGCCACCAATTGCTAGTATCACATTCAAATACTTAGGTACAATAAATAAGCAGTTAGACATAGAAATGAATGGGGCAATAGCGCGGCAGTCTGAAGACCCATTCAATGGTATAAAACAATTTGAAACCTGCTTTAACAAATGAAAATGGCCAATAAGTTATATGTGGAATTATTGAGCATTGTCAGTCTGAATTATTCTTTCCTGACACAGCTGGTTCTGCAGTTCTGTACTGGAGATCTTCACTCATCATACTATCATGGAAATGAAAAGCGAGAACCATCATTGTACTTTGACAGTTTTGAGTTTCTGTTGTTTACTCTTATTGAGTCTTTCCATCGTGACCCCTCGCAAACCTGCTGTAACTGTATGTGTGTGTGTCTGTGTGTAGCAGAGCTGTGTGTGTGCATGTAGCAACGCTGTGTGCGCGCGTGTAGTAGTGCTGTGTGTGCGCGTGTAGCAGAGCTGTGTGTGCGCGTATAGCAGCGCTGTGTGTGTGCGCGTGCACAGAGCTGTATGTGTGTGGGTAGTGGAGCTGTGTGTGCGGGCGCAGCGATGCTGTGTGTGTGGGCGCAGCGGAGCTGCGTGTGTGTGCTCGCGCAGCGCAGCTTTGTTTGTGTGCTCACGCAGCAGAGCTGTGTTTGTGTGCTCGCGCAGCAGAGCTGTGTGTGCTCACGCTGCAGAGCTGTGTGTGTGTGCTCGCGCAGCAGATGTGTGTGTGCTCGCGCAGCAGAGCTATGTGTGTGTGTTCGCGCCTCTGAGCTGTGTGTGTGTGCTCGTGCATTAGAGCTGTGTGTGTGTGCTAATGCAGCAGAGCTGTGTGTGTGTGCTCGCGCATTAGAGCTGTGTGTGTGTGCTCGCGCAGCAGAGCTTTGTGTGCGTGTGCAGCGGAGCTGTGTGTGTGTGTGTGTGCGCACGCAGTGGAGCTGTGTGTGTGTGTGTGTGTGTGTGTGTGTGTGTGTAGTGTACGCAGCAGAGCTGTGTCCTATTTTTGTGCAGCAGAGTATGCACGGGTGCTGCTGATCCTTCATAGCCGCTTATCAGCTGTTTTGAAGAATCAGCGGCGTTCACACCCCCCACACACACACACACACAAATCCCCCCAAACATGAAACTGTACCATACACAACCCCACCCCACTGTTCTTTTTCACGCAACACGTTTTTTAAAAACGCTTGCGTAAAAACTAACGGCTCGCTTTCCCATTGGTGTAAATGGGAAGCTTAATCAAGCGTTTGACGATTTTTTTCACGTGTTTTTTTGTGCGCTTTTTGACGCATAATTAGGACTCCCATTGACTATGGGAAAATTTGGCGCATTTTACGTGCAAAGGAATTGACTCATCACGTCTTTATTTACACAACGCTTATTTACACAATGCGGTTTTTAAAAACGCGTGTGTAAAAAAGCGTATTGTATGTACTAACAGCACACTTTACCAATTATGTAAATGAAAAGCATAATCAAGGGTTTTTTTATGCGGTTTTTGGAACGTAATATGCGCAAAAAAAAAGTGTCAAATACATGCCGAGTGAACCTGTCAACTCAAAAGTCATTCACTTCACTTTCATCATTCTTAGGGTATGTGTACACACAAAATCAAAAATGTCTGAAAATACGAAGCTGTTTTTCAAGGGAAAACTGGTCCTGATTTTCAGACTTTTTTTAGCAACTCCATGTCGGAACAGAACGCCGTATTTCCCATTGAAATCAATGGGCAGATGTAGGCATTCTGCTTCCGATTTTTACGGCCCGAAAAATGGCCGAAAATAAGCCGTGTGAACATACCGTTAGGGTATGTGCAAACGTAGTGTTTTCAGCTGTTTTTTAGGCCGTAAACATCCTGAAAAACGGCGGAAAAATCGAAAGCAGAACGCCTCCAAACATCTGGCCATTGATTTCAATGGGAAATACAGCATTCTGTTCCGACGGGGAGTTTTTTTACACCTCATTTAAAAAAAACGGCACGTAAAAATACGCCCGCGAAAAAGAAGTGCATGTTACTTCTTGGGACATTGTTAGGGGGCGCTTTTTCATTCACTCTATAAAAAAACAGCTCCAAATACGGCCGTAAAAAACTCAGTGAAAAACGCAAGTTTGATTACAAAACTGCTGAAAATCATGAGATGTTTTCCCTTGAAAACAGCTACGTATTTTCAGACGTTTTTTTAGTAAGTGTGTGAACATACCCTTAGCCTTTTGGTGTGTCCTATAGCTTCTGCCAGCTGCATTGTACAATCACTCCCAAAATGACAGCCGGACACTGCTTATCAATTTGAAGACACCTTTTCTTAGCTTGCAGCCAAAAATAGGGAGGGGGTGAGATTCTCTCCCACATTTACGGCAGCTGTGAGTCAGGTTGCTTTGCGTTATTCACCTTGCTATAATTCTGGGAAGTGCTCCCTCTGGTGGCCAACATAGGAAAACGTCAAATTATTATTTAATTTTTAATACTTTCCACCATGTGGAAGAAAAAAAAATACAGCAAAAAACATAAAAAATATAATAGAAATAAGTAACTTAGTTTTAAAAAAAAAAGCTTTAATTCGCGACACATTCCCTTTAACAAGTTTGCTAAATTGGAGGATGAGAGGGATATCCATTTACTGCAGCAAGACACAGGGAATGTCTGTCCAATTAAAGACAGGATGACAGTCTAACAGTAGGTTGCCACCCTGGTGCTCGGGATTGAGTCACAAATCAGGTTGATCCATTATTGGGGGGGGGTGGTGGTGAGGAGCCAGCAATAATGGTTCACTTTGGGTCCAATGGAAAATTGAGAGGCAGGTGGAAGGTTCTTAAAAAATTATTTCAGGCATTTAATTGTAAATTTAGGACAAGGACCTCAAATGTAGTATTTTCTGAAATACTTCCTCTACCACACACCACATTTGATCTCTAATAATTTGAGTCCCTACTATCAATTCATCAATATTACTACAACCTATATCACATTCAATAGCTCTGTGGTTGCATATTTCAAATAAATGCTTGTAAATAGACTTGACTTCTAGTTTTTGGTTCCCATTTTTTTCTCATTGGTTTACCCCATATATAGTAAAAATCAAACTCAGTTGTCTTTATTGATACTTTCCTTGGCATAACATTCGTGTAGTGCCATGCCAAGGAGGGCATAGATGAATTAGCGCATTGCACTACATTATGGTGCTGGTATTGAAAGTGTTGCCATGAAAAGAATCAACCTAGAGTTTGTATTTTATACAACTCATTGTGATATCACTAAGTGTTATCTGTGGTTTTCAATCGGATTCCTGGTAAATCTACTCAGCTATTCTAAAGTAGATGTCTAGTTTCTGTCTTAAAAAATGGTTATATTGAAAATTATAAGCAAGTAACATCTGTATATCATTTACCTTTATGTTGCAAGCAAGATTTAAGTATATCACCCTGCAATGGGAATTAGTTTACACTAATGTTTCTATATGTCGTATACAAAAAAATATGTATCTACAAAAAACTGGCCATTGCAACAAAACTTCAACCCCACTGGGACAGCAATTATACTTCTAAAACATAAAATATTAAAAAAAGATGGTTTGTAAATATGACTACTGAAATTTGCCTTCTTTCCCCTCTAGTATTGAGTATCAATAACCGCAGAAAAGTGTTTTAATGTCTTCGGCTTCATAACGGAATGATTTACAAGAATAATGGAGATGCAATTTAAAAAAAACAAGCCTGTTAAATCTTGTAAGGGCAAAGAATATTTTAACCTTAGAAAATAAATACAATACTGTCAGTTCTTTTAGCCAGACAGCAATAACCACTAAATATAACAAAATAAACCGCACTAAAACAATGCAATGACTGTGTACATTTACTGAGTTTACTGCCTTTAGAAAGAGAAGAACAATAAATAAATTAGATGTAGAGTCATAAAACACAACAGTTGACTATCCCCAATGATTTTTCTCTAATTAAATATTTCCACCAAATAAATGGCAACTAAAGAGTTTGCAAATATCTGGAGACACATTTGTTGCAAAAAAAGTTATAAGCATCTTCCAAGAGCTGAGGGTTAAAACAGATTAAAAATCTTTAATGTATAAATTTATATTCAGGGAACTCATATAGAGTGAGTGGAATTAAACTTTCCTCAGCGTCTAGGTGGCCAGAATAGGTGTTGTGCTTCGTTCTCTGTTTTTAATGTGTTGTTTTTTTTAACATTTAGACATTTTAACATTAGAGGTTCATTCTGTGTTCCTTTGGTCTTGGTCCTGTTTTGTGCTTTCTGTTTATCATTTTCATGTTTTTACACCTACATGCTTCAAACTCAAATTTTGGTTAATGTTCTCTATCCCTTTCTCCATTTCCATCACCATGTTCAACCTTGAAAACCCCAGGGAGTGTCTTTTTTATTTTTATTTGGTTATGTTAAGGTGACTGGGTATATTTACATTGGCACAAAGGTTGAAAATAGACACAGGTCCATCAAGTTCAACCTTTCTCAATCCATTACACGAGTTTCATTGCTAAATTAGTTATAACACTCAATTCCATTCGTGAGTAAATAATCATCGAGCTGTTGTTTTTAAATTCTGACAAAGTATCTGCCATTACTAACTCTTGGATAGGGCATTCCATAGTTTAGTTTAACTGTAAAGAACCCTTTCCTATATTGATGTCTGAAATGCCTTTCTTCCACGCGCAAATAATGTCCCCATGTCCTTTGTAGAGTCCTTCGAAAGAACAAATCATGTGCTAGTTTTTTGTATTGACCCCACATGTACTTATACAGTATATGTTAATAAGATCGCTTCTAAAGCATTTTTTTCCATGCTGAACAAGACCAATTTTTGTAGCCTTTCATTGTAAGAGAGGCCTCTCATCCCATTTACTAATTTAGTCACCCGCCTTTGAACCCTCTCCAGCTCTTTTATATCTTTTTTAGAAAGTGAAGCCCAAAACTGAAACCCATATTCAAGATCTGGCCCTACAAGGAATTTATAAAGGGGTAATAATAAATTTGAATCACAGGTTCTTATCTTTCTTTTTAAAGAGAACCTGTCACTCGCCGAGAAAACTGCAGCTGACATAGATTAGATTGCATGTGCCTCACAGATTATTCAGCTTTTTATTTTGTTTATTCTAGCCCCCACCATTGCTGAGATATCGGTGACATTAGTTTTGGTGCCCGATATGCAAATAAGGCCTTTGACTGTCAAGTGGGCAGGTAATACCAGTCACTTGATAAGGGGTAACTGCACACTTGACAGTCAAAGGCCTCATTTACATATCGGACACCAGAAATAACCGTCCCGATATCTCAGGAGCAGTGGGGGCTAGAACAAAGAAAGAAAAAGCGGCAGAATCTGTGAGGCGCCTGTAATCTAAGATGTCAGCTACAGTTTTTTGGGCAGATGACAGTTTCTCTTTAAACACTCTACAATCTTATTTGCTTTTGCAGCTGCTACCTGGCATTGAGTACTGCTGCTTAGCTTACTTGTATCCAGAATACCCAGGTCATTCTCTTCTTCTATTATCCCCAGTTTTTTTCCATTTAATGTATATGCATTAATACTACTACTGCAGCCTAGGTGCATTATTTTACATTTATTAACAATAAAATTCATGCTGTCAGCTTATCTAGGACTTTCTGTAATATTTTACAATCATACTGAGTTTTAGGTATCTTACAAAGTTTTGTATCATCAGCAAAAACCCAACTATCTATAATAGAGATCAAAAAACAATTGCGCATAACACAGGTCCTTGTGGTACCCCACTGCTGACTTTAGCCCATGTTGAGTAAGTACCATTTATAACGACTCTTTGTTTTCAGTCCCTTAACCAAGACTTTACGCATGTGCTTAAATTTTCCCTCTGTCCCTGCCCTCTGTAGCTTTAGTACAAGGCTGTTGCCATCTGGGCTGAGGGCTTTATCAATATTTATTTGCTGAGACGCAGCTGTACTTCCTCCTGTGTTAGGTAGGTAAACTTGGTTTTAAACCTTTTTTACTTTTGACTGAATATCTGGCACTGGCAGCTCACCAGTGAACATCAATGAAAAGTATTTTTTTAACATAGATTGTAAGCACTTGCGAGCAGGAGGCCGTCAGGGATGCGTTGTTATGGGAAGGGAGTATGGTATTTTTTTGTTTAGTAGTGGAATCCCAAGTGCCCCGATTGCCCTGTTTGACTGTCTGATTTCTACTAGGACGGTATCCAGCTTGGATACAGTCCTAGAAGACATCAGAGAGTCAGACAGGGCAATCGAGGCACTTCCAATTCTCAGCAAATTTATTTGGGCTGAAACAAATTGGACAGTCATATCGATAGAATCGGCCCCTATAAATAATTAATAATGAGAAAAGGTGATATTAATAGAAATATAGCTGTTAAATGAAGAAGTTCATGCCAAAATCAGAAGCACTGTTATGAGTTTAAGTCAAGTACAGGGCCAAATTGTAGAGAAGGAATCAATTGCTTCACCAAGGGGCCTCCACCACCATCCCTTCCCAGACACCTCCAGCAGTAGGACATGGGAGTTCAAAATTAGCTAATGTGTACCTCCATCAGTATAAAAGCTTTTATTACTAAGGGTAAGAGTTATATTTTTCTTGCAACAAAACTTTTTTATTGCAATAGGTAGAGGACAATTAGCAGTTGCCAGATACCTCTGACTTTGCTTATCTTCTAGTTGAATGAAGTATCGGGCAGGTTATAATCCAATATGCAGAAACTTGTTTCCCCACCTGAATATATAGGGGGAATATTAGATTGTCAGCTGATCCTTTTTATATCCAACATAAGCTAACCTCACATTACATACACTGCTCCTGGGGAGGTAGGGATACCAAAAAAATTTCCTTTGCACAAGGATGCGCACTAACCTTGATCTGGCCCTGGGAATTTAGTGTTTCTATGTCTATCTCCTGTCATCCTTGTAATCCCTAAAAATATAACTCCAGTTTGAAAGTACACAAGTTGATCTTTTGGGGTGTGCATTACTCTTTCAGGTCCTTATTCTTTAAGTTGCTCCTGGAGCAAGTTGCCAAACTATAGATAATTTTTTTTCTGAACCACAAGCTGTAGACTGTTGGAAAACAGTCTATAGCCCGTTAACAGGCTGCAGGGAAGCTAATGGTATTTTGCTGTCCATGTGATTTTCTTGCTGTAGCTTAACACCTTTAGGACACAGCCTGTTTTGGCCTTCAGGACACAGCCGATTTTTTCAAATCTGACATGTGTCACTTTATGTGGTAATAACTCTGGAATGCTTTTACCTATCCAAGCAATTCTGAGATTGTTTTCTCGTGACATATTGTACTTTATGTTAGTGAAAAAATTTGGTCAATAAATTCAATATTTATTTGTGAAAAACTTCACATTTTAGCAAAAATTTGCAAAAATTTGCATTTTTCTAAATTTAAATGTATTTGCTTGTGAAACAGATAGTAATACCACACAAAATAGTTACTAGTTAACATCCCCCATATGTCTACTTTATGTTTGCATCATTTTTTTTCACGTACTTTTATTTTTCTAGGACGTTACGAGGCTTAGAACTTTAGCAGCAATTTCTCATATTTTCAATAAAATTTCAAAAGGCTATTTTTTCAGGGACCAGTTCAGTTCTGAAGTGGCTTTGAGGGCCTTATATATTAGAAAGTCCCCATAAATCACCCCATTTTGAAAACTGCACCCCTCAAGGTATTCAAAACCACATTCAGAAGGTATTTTAACACTTTAGGCGTTTCACAGGAATTAAGGCAAAGTAGAGGTGAAATTTACAAATTTCATTTTTTTGCCGAAATTCATTTGTAATAAAAAAAAATCTGTAACACAGAAGCTTTTACCAGGAAAACGCAACTCAATATTTATTGCCCAGATTCTGCAGATTTTAGAAATATCCAACATGTGGCCCTAGTGTCCTAATGGACTGAAACACAGGCCTCAGAAGCAAAGGAGCACCTAGTGAATTTTGGGGCCTCCTTTTTTTAGGAATATATTTTAGGCACCATGTCTGGTTTGAGGAGGTCTTGTGGTACCTAAACAGTCGAAACCCCCAAAAAGTGACCCCATTTTGGAAACTACACCCCTCAAGGCATTTTTCTAGGGGTATAGTTAGCATTTTGACCCCACAGTTTTTTTGCAGAATTTAGTGGAATTAGTCTGTGAAGAAGAAAATCACCTATTTTTCTGTGGAAACATAGAATTTTTTCATTTTTACAAGGAATAAAGGAGAAAAAGCCACCCAACATTTGTAAAGCAATTTCTCCCGATTACGGCAATACCCCATATGTGGTCTTAGGCCTCATTTATACGAGCGTAATATACGCGTGAAAAACACGCATGACACACGGACGCTCCTGCGTTGCATGCGCAAAATTCACGCCTCACTTGTTATGTCCATGAAAAAGAGTTTATAAAGCTGGACAAAGAAAACAAAAACCAGGAAGTGCTTGCGTTTTCACTGCGAGTGGGCAAGCCTATTGACACAGAACTTTCCCTCCACTGACATCTGCTGCCATGCCGCGTGGGATTGACGTGGAGCGCCTCATCGCCCTGGTCCAGGGCCATGGTGCGATTTGGGACACTCGCGCGTACCACGACCGCACGGTCAAGGAGGACGCCTGGGAGGAGGTAGCGAGGGAGCTTTTTGGCGAGGAGTGGGAGAGTGTCCGAACCCGGGACCGCAGTCGGTTGGGTGAGTACCATGTTTTTTCCTGCAATGCAATGTCATCCCTATTGAAGAACTGGGGCCCTGTATGTGTCTTCCGCGCATTTGCCCAATGACCTTTTGTGGAGCAGGCGCATCACCGTGTACCATGTCATTGGCAGGGCAGGGCCCCTCATTTTAGTGAGAGGGCACAGTTCTTATGGCGTTATATTTGTTTTCACTCCAACAGTCCAAGACATCAAAACACGGTGGCGGAGCTGCCGGGACCAATTCCGCCGAGAAATGGGGGAAAAGGGACGCAGCGGAGATGGCGGCTCGCGTAAGCGCCCCTACATGTACACAAAACAGTTGATGTTCCTGAAGGACATAATGGAGATGTGCACGTAAGAGATTCTGCTTTTGCATGTGTCTAATGTGTGTTCGCCCATGTCCTGTTTGCCATCGTGTTGTTGTGGGCATTGTTCTATATTCTGTTCTTACGCAATTTTCCCATTATAGAACCACCAACAATTTGGAGGATACAACTGAGGAGACGGACATCGGAGAGTCTCTGCCGGAACCTCCTGCTGCCCATGTCCTGCCCCTTAGCCCCGAGCCGACACCCCTGGACCCCGCCCCTGTCCAGTCTGCACGGGCCGTCGCCTCTCCGGCTGAGGAGCGCCCCGTGCGTGCCCCCACTCGCCGGCGACGTGCTTCACAGGCCTTTGCTGCTGGGCAAGTTGATAGCCGGGTCCTTGAATATCTACGCCGAGCCGCGGATGAGGACGGGAACGACTCCTTTGGGCGCAGCATCGTTCCCCTACTCCGGCTGGTCCCCATGGATCGTATGGCCCGTCTGCAAGCGTCGATCATAACCTTGATCGACGCCTCCACACCGCCCCACAATCCAAACCACTGCTTCACGGCCATTGAGCAGTGGCGCGGATTAGCCATGCCGGCCACCACGCCCCAGATGCCGGCAACATACCATCCAGCCCCCCAGATGCCACGGCCGCACCCCTATATGCGCCCTATGACTCCCCACTTCCCTGCCCCAACGTACCACGGACAACATCAGCACCACTATGCTGGCGAGGAACAACCTCCGCAGCTCCAGGTCCAGCATAGTGGTGCTGAAATGCCGGCGTATTCCTCCCCGGGCCACCACTACCAACACCTGTGAGTGTCTTGGTGTCGTGATATTTGGGCGGCCAATTAGTTTTTTATGAAGGGATGGCAACTCGTCCTCTCATGTAGATTACACCATGTTGGTGTTCGTTTGTTTCTACAATATGTATGTGTATTTTCCTGACCACACCATGTTTCCGTTGTGTGAATTCCGAACACATTAAAAACATGGATGTTGATTGTTTCTATTGCGTGTTGTTTTTATTTTACACCCCTCAACACAATGTTTGACCCACATTTCTTTTGGCTATACCCTCTCACACTTCTGGCCTTTGGGCCCAATGCATGCACACGTGATATGAGGTTTTAGTTAATCTCTCGGGGTTTGACATTGTTTGCAAGAGGTGCGAATGTTTGGGTGCTGTCATGGGCCCCGAAGCACACTAAGTACACTTGTAATTGGACTTGCATAACTTTAGGCCGCCCATCATTCTATCTCCAGAAAGCATGTTGCCAAATGTCAAAAGTCCTGCTCAAACCCCGACAGATGTAAGCTCGCAACCTGCGTCAAGGGTCCTCATGTTTTGCGAGTCCCTAACCCAACACGAACCCCAAAAACTTCAAAAAAACCTGGCCACATGTGACGTGTGTAGTGAAGCCTCCAAACAACAGACAACCCTTCAAAGGTAATCACGCCCCCACGGTGCGGCTCCTGATGGGCACTCGAAATATGCCGCCAAAGTATCCCGCACTCGAAGGCCGGATGAGAGAGATCGGCCGAGAGGAATAACCAGGACAGTGTGGCTGCTGCCTGCATGTGTTAGGATATATTCTGCATCAAAGGTAGCATCATTAATGCGGCAGAAGTTATGCAGAACGACACACGCTTGTATAACACGTGTGACATTCTGCATGGACAATTGCATTGTCGTCAGAAAGACCTGTTCGACATAATGCCAAAGGCACATTCCACACATCGACGAGCTCGGCCTAGGCGGAGATTGAACATGCGCCGACGGTCATCCAAGCCCCTTCTCGCAAAAGGACGCATGGCTTGCCTTGTCAGGGCAAACCCCTCATCCGCCACGATGACATACGGGATTGGGGGTCCGCTGGAGCCCGGGAGGATGGAAGGTTCCGGCACCGCCAGTCGATTATTCACGAGTCGCTTCCCCATTCTTGATGAACGGAATATGCGGGCATCTGCCGAGCTTCCATACGAGCCGATGTCAACAATAGTGAAACAATAATTCGTGTCCGCCAAGGCTAACAATACCATGGAAAAAAACTGCTTGTAGTTATAGTATTGCGAGCCACTGCGTGGGAGCTTTCTCACACGAATGTGTTTGCCGTCTAGGGCACCAATGCAATTTGGAAATTCACTTGCTCTAAGAAATCCCTCTGAAATACTTAGCCACTGTTCTGTCGTGGGCTGAGGCATGACCGTGGTCTTTAACCTCTGCTACAACACGACACAGGTTGATGTGACAATGAACGAAATGGTGGTCGCTCCCAAAAGAAATTAAAAATTTAACGAATGATAACTATTGCCTGTGGCCAGAAATCTAGAAAACAAAGAGAAAGAAAAAGAAAGCCACAACACATGTTAGGGGGGGCTGGTAAAGCAGACAGCGTCATTGACTAAGTAATAGCAGCTGCACACATACCTAAAGGTCACAAGCAGACGTTCCTCGGGCGAAATGCAGCGTCTCATGTTGGTATTCTTGTAGGTGAGACCAGAGCGAATCTGCTCAAGCAGAAGGACAAATGTGGCCACAGACATGCGGCAGAAGGCTCTAAATTTTTCAGGATGCCGTCGTAAGTCCTCATACAGGCTATGGAAATGGCCTTTCTTCGTACGTTGGGCCACAAGTGGATGAACCCAAATGCGACATCTTACAGGCGTCTGGTGCTGCAGCATGGGTCGACGCTCCCCAAAACGATGTGAGATCATCCAGGCAAGAAGCACACGTGCCAGCGACTGAGAAGGCATAAGTGTGCTGTGCAAAGCCAATTCCAACTTCAATGGAGAAACACACACTGGGGTTTCTGCAGAGGCGGAAATAAGGTGCAAAACCGGCTTCTCCCAGCAAGCAGGGGTTGGGCCAGCTGGCCTATTTGTAGGCTGGCCTCGCATTAATCCCCTCTGCGTTTTTTACGCGCGTTGCAAACGCTAGTCGTGCGCGCGTTTAAAACGCAACAACGCTGCGTATACGCAGTGCAAACGCAATGCCAACGCGCGCAATACGCTGTGTTTTTTCCTTGCGCAAAACGCACACGCTCGTATAAATGAGGCCTTAAACTGATGTTTGGACCCACAGCAGGGCTCAGGAGGGAGGGAGCGCCTTTTGGATTTTGGAGCGCAGATTTTGCTGGATTGGTTTTCAGTGCCATGTCGGGTTTGCAACGGCCCGGAGGGACCAAAACAGTGGAAACCCCCCAAAAGTCACCCTATTTTGGAATCTACACCCCTCAAGGAATTTTTCTAGGGGTATAGTGAGCATTTTGGCCCCTCAGGATCTTTTTTAGAGCTAAGGTGACCAAAAAACAGCAATTTTGGCGCTTTAAATTCTTTATTTATTACAGCGTTCACCGTGCGCAATAAATTACGTTTTAATTTATTCTGCCGGTCGGTACGATTACGCCGATACCATATGTGTATAGTTTTTTTTACATTTTGCAGAGTTTGCACAATAAAATTAAGTTTCTATAAAATAATTTATTTTCTGGGACACGCTATTCTGAGCCGTAACTTTTTTATTTTTTCGTCAAAAAAGCTGTGGGAGGTCTTGTTTTTTGCGGGACGGGTTGTAGTTTTTATTGGTACCATTTTGGGGTAAATGCGACTTTTTGATCACTTTTTATTCTATATCTTGGGAGGGGTGGTGACCAAAAAATAGCGATGCTGACAGTTTTCCGTTTATTTTGTTTGCTGCGTTCACCGTGCGTAAAAATTAACATTATAGTTTCATAGTTTGGGCCATTACGAACGCGGCGATACCAAATATGTGTACTTTTTTTTAACGTTTTACATTTTTCCCTATAATAAATGACTTCTTATAGGAAAACAAAACCTTTTATTTTTACACTTTTATAAAACATTTTTATTAACTTTTTTTACTTTTTACACTTTATATTTTTGTTTATTAACTTTTTTTTTAACTTTTTACACTTTCTTTTTTTGACCTACAGCTCTGATCGCTGCTAGAATACATTACACTACCTTGGTACTGTAATGTATTCCAACTGTCAGTGTGACGTCACAGTCACTCTGACAGTTGGTCTATGAGGATCAGCAGAGGCTGATCCTCATAGGCTGACATACATGGCAGACCTGGGGGCCGTTGTCTGGCCCCCGGGTGCCATCACAAGCATCAGAAGTCCCCACGATTGCATGGGGGCTGCTGATGCGCTACAAACCCACTACATGCGGAGATCGCAATCGAGCCCCGCATGTAACGGGTTAATTGCCAAAATCAGCGGTGATGAGCCGCTGATCGGCAACACTGGAGAGTGTCAGCTGTCGGGGACAGCTGATCTCCAAGTTCCCGATGCACACTGTCGCCGACAGTGTGCATCGGGAACTGCACAGTGACTTTCTGTCACTCTGACAGGAAGCCTATCAGGACCAGCCGAAGGTTGGTCCCGATGGGCTTCCGTCCATGGCAGACCCGGAAGCCATTGTTTGGCTTCCGTTTGCCATACTAACTATCGGCAGACCCCGCGATTTCGGACGGGGGTCTGCCGATATGCTAGAAACCCCTAAAATTCGGCGATTGCACCCGATCGCCGAATTTAAGGGGTTAATTCGCCGAAATCAGCGGCAAAGGACCGCTGGCCGGCAAGATGGGAGTGTCAGCTGTCGGCGACAGCTGACCTCCCGGTTCCCGGTGCACACTGTCGCCGACAGTGTGCACCGGGAAAAACTCAGTAACTATACGTCCTCGTGCGGGAAGTAACCTCCCGCAACGACGGACAGTTATGTCCTGGTGCGGGTAGGGGTTAAGATTGTTCCTACTGTAGCATGTTTACATATTTGCCCATAGTTCGAAATTCTGTTTAAAGATATAGCACATATCTAGAAAGTAATTAGTTACAGTACTGGTTCCTCCAGTGGATTCATTTCAGAAATATAAATTGCCAATTGAGCAGTATGTGTCAGCTTGTAATTACACATGTTCATAAAGCTCAACTTATATCAGGCATATATTTTAGGTCCAGAGGAAGCCAAAATAAAACCCTAGGGCAATTATTGGGAATTGGCAGCTGGGAAATTACTTCCCCGTTTCTTATTATAAGAGAGACCTCTTATTCTATTTAGTAATCTATTTTTCTGCTATTGCACCCTCTCTAACTCATCTATATCCATTTTACATGGTGAAGCCCAAAACTGAAACCAATATAAAAGATGAGGCTTGACAATTGATTTAAAAAAGGAGAAATATTACATTTAGGTCACAGTTTTTTTTTTTTTTTTTTTTTTTTTATACACTGAAACCAAGTTTGCTTTTGCAACTGCAGCTTGACATTGAGTGTTACTGCTTAGTTTACTGGTAACCAGTATACATATATACCAGTATATGTTTCATAATTTTTTGTTTGTCCTTTTTAACCTTAAAGCAAAGGCATGATCACAGCCTTAAAAGCAAGTTTGTGGTTTAGTGACAAGGCTGGATGAACATTTGTAGAAAAACAATGTACAGTATAAAGCCCCTTTTGCTTTATGTAGAAGGTAAAAAAAAAATCTGAGAAAAAGTCAAGAAAATCAGCCTATTTATAGCCATACTGCGCTTCAAATATGTGTCAATTAGTAGACAAAAAAAAAACAAACATTTACATGCAGATATTGTATATTACAAATTAAATATCTATTGTTTTACTCAGTAAGACTTTATCCTAATTGGCATGTCCATATTTATACATGTTATAATCATTGCACTTTAATAATAAAAAAAAACAAAAAAACATTCAAATGGTGCAATAACATGACAATAATAAAACCAGTTGTCACATATGGCACAGAGACATGGATGCTCATTTAATGAGTAGAAGATACTATGAAAGCTCTTTGTAGGTGACATGTGGCATATCAGAACCATCAAATAATTCGAAGAACTATGCAGTCAGCTAGATTTAGTGACAGATATCAAAATCAGGAGACTTAGATGAACTGTTTATATGTAGCTGTGGAGCTAAAAATATATATAATTAAAGCCAGAATAAAACTTGACCGAGTAATTGGCAGATAAGTTGGAAAAAGAACTCAAGAGACTTGACATCATGTGTTGAAAGAGGAAGACATGAGTGATGAAGGGGGGGGATATTGTTTGAGAGGCCAGGACATACAATGGGTGTAGCATTGATAAGTACATTCATTGCGACAGCTTATCTGCATTAGCAACCATAAAAAAAATGTGTATATGGTGAAAAAGGGAATTGAGTGGTAAAAGAGATGATTTTTATATACAAATATTTTTCTGATATTTTGGTACTGCATATATCAAGCCAAGAAGACAGCGGCACAGCTTATATGAGTTATAGAAGATAAAATAGCAACTGAGCCCCTCTCCCAAAACACACCACAACAAATACCACAGTATTGATAGCAGCAAGATGCACCAAAGAGGAGGTCACCAGAGCCTTGAGTAGCCTACAGGGAAGTTGAGCCATGGATGCAAGTCCTAACACATATCTCTTCATTGAATAAAGCTGAACGCCAGTAAAAAATATTAATACCAGGCAAGTAAAATACTGGCTAAGGCACACAACTGTTATAAGAAGCATCGTATCTTTCAGGACCCGAAGAAGTCATTTCTGTACTTTAAATAAAGAAGGATGGATGTAGTGGGCATTCATTTATAAACATATAGTCTGGGACCGCAGAACACGGCCGTAATAAGACATGTCCGTTCTTTTTGCGGTCCAGGCTCCTGGGCCATGCACGAACCGTGAAAACCACGGTCGTGTGCATGGGCCCATTGAAAAGAATGGGGCCGCAATTCACCCATGGATTTTTCGGGGGAATTGCGGCCGCAAAAGCACGTTCGTGTGCATGGGGCCTTAGACTTTTTAATGCCCCATGCACATGAACGTGGTTATGCGGCCGCAATTCCCCCAATTTTACCAACAGTTGCTTAGAAGCTAATTCGCTTCTAAGCAACTATTGGTAAAATTTTCAAATTGTTACATACTGACAAATAATGTTGATCATTTAGTTTCTAATAAACTAAAAAAATAAATTAAAAAAAGGCAGCGGCTTAGAATGCTTTAATATGGCTATTTCTTTTAGCCCATTTTCACAAGGGACTAGTTTCTGGGTTTTTTCTGGTGAGGAATTTTACCACTGCTGTGACATTTTCAATGGCAATGAATATAAATGTACGAAGTCTAATTCACACATTGCTTTAGTTAAATGTGTTCTTTTATTTGCTAGTTTGCACCATGCTGGATAAATTATAGCCTTTGAATATGCACATAACATATTGCTAAAATATGCCTGGTTATCAAAGGGTTAATGTTTAAAATGTAATATAAAAATAGATATCCTTCCTTGCAACGTAATGGTGGTCAAAGATATAATGATAATCATTTAACAGGCCATAAATAAGAAGAATTTATATTGCAGCAAAATAATTTTAATAAAGTCAATGCAGAGACCAAACATACTTATTGATAATGAATCATGAGCTCATGACTGTAATATGTAGATTGGGTTGAATTATACACATTAAACTGAGCAGAAGTGACTGATATTCCCACAGCTGCCTTCTCAGTCCATTATCAAGGCAAAACAGTCTGTATTTGTTGCTGCATAAGCAGAATATAAGCTGCCATACACTGTCAGCAGCCTATACTCTGCTGGTGGTTTGTCAGGACAATATTGGATAATTCGTTTTTTTTTTTCTCCACTCTCCTCTATCGATCAAATGCCTCTTGCTCATAAAGTGAGCAAAACTGATAATAGAGATATATTAAGTGCACGTAAAGCTGCTCGTAAATGTAGTAGTTGTCCTGCGGTGACTGGCGCACAGCCGAGCATCGCACAGCAAAAACAACACACGGATTGCCGCAGTATTGCAGCGAGTACAGGTCAAGCACCTGTTTTTTACGTGCTTCATCTGTACTTGCAGTGAAACCGTGGCTATTCGTGGTTAGCAGCATGCAGTTTCTGCCTCAGGGTTCATGGCTGCAGAACCGGTATGTGTACGAGCAACCTAAAGCTCCTCAGATTGATTGATTGATTGATTGATTGATTGATTGATTGATTGATTGATTGATTGATTGATTGATTGACTGATCAAGTCTGCATGAATAAAGGTGCAGTAATGGCATATTAACATGATCTGCCTTCATGGCATGTATTTCACTTGAGAATACAAATATTTGGAGTTCTTTGTCACACTTTTCTGTTTTCTAACGAAAGTTTTGTAATGCTTTTAGAATGTGGTGATTTTTTTGACATTTCAACATTCTATAGGGGTGGCATTTTTTGTGGGTTTACAAGAGGTCAAGCAAAAGCAGTTTAAATAGACTTCTCGGTATGTTTTAGCCCTGTTAATGAGTGGACTGTCTGCAAACGTTATGCTACTCCCTGTTTCCAATTAGTGACTGTAGCCCAATAGTATTTTTGGACCAGTCCTAGGGATTGCTATGTGGTAAATAATGGCCTTATCTATTGAACTGGAGCCACACATCGTGATATCATAGCATATGAACAAATCACCATATTGTCGTACTCACAATGTGTTATCTATGATTTCCCATAGGTCTGTTGGTGAATGTACATACTGCATGCACTAACTTACCTATGTGTGCATTTATACAATGTGATTTGGCATGTGTTTCATTATTAATTACAATCACATCTAGCAACTGTGGCGGTCCATAAATGACCAGAATCATTCATTGACATTGAAGATAATTGCTGCCATTGTAATTAAAATTAATCTGTTATGCTAAAACCTTGTGTCATTATTGCAATGATCGCAGCTGATAAGCAAAAGCCATGTTTAGTTGTCACCATTGGAATGACTCTCTTTCCAATGTGCATCTCTGATCAATGTAATAAATGGATCTTACGCATCTTATTAAAAAAAATGTACACATAATCACTTCATGCAGAATTGTCCTCAATCATAATCAGATCTTTGCAAAATCATAACATGTAACTAAATGTAGCTTACAAAATGCAGCCTCTGAGACTTAAAGGGGTTTTTCCATAAACAAGATTCATCACCTAAATGGCTGCTTGCTGGGAATCCGACCGATGGGTCCCTCAGCGATCACAAGAACCCGGGTCCCCGAGTCGCTTGTGTAATTGGAGGGGTGGTGTGCATGTGTGGGCACTGCTCCATTGACTGTCTGAGGGACTGATGGAGACAGCAGAGCGCTGTACTAGGCTATCTCAGTCAGTCCCATAAAAAGTGAAGCGGACGGTGGCGATCAGACATTTATCACCTATCCTGTAGATAGGTGATAAATATTGTTTATGGGAAAACTCCTTTAAAAATATGTCTAGAATTTGCGATCATTGTCTGATCAATCGGGTCTAACTCTTGTTACCTCCACTATTGCCTTTAACAAAGAGAGAAATGTACTGTGTAGGAGAAAAGCTGTATGGACTGCTGGACTTTATCTAGTTTGTTCTAGTTACTTTATTCTAGGGATTGTTGCAGGTCTCTGTGGATGGTTCCGCAACTAGATATTGATAGCATATCCTGCTGCATTTCTACGCAGGTACGGATTGCATCCATACATAAATACCTAAGGATAACCTTGTCTATAGAACAGGAGAAGAGATAAAAACAAAAATTGGACCCACAACATGGCGCTGCTAGACTGAAATGAGGATGATCGAGGTAGAAAGAAAAATGGTTTATTATTTTTATGGCCTGATGAAGACATCGGTTCGATGTCGTAACGCTTAGCCCTGTAATAAACCATTTTTCTTTCCACCTCGAACATCCTCATTTCAGTCTAGCAGCGCCGTGTTATGGGTCCAATTTTTGTTTTTATCTCTTCTCCTGATTTCTGGTGGTAACATCACTGCTTACCGGATCGGACCTTGGCAGCAGCTTTCCTTGGCCTCCTCAAATTAAACCCATGCATACATCAGAGTTGTGCCTGACCTAGCACAACTCTTATAGGTGATAATATCCATCAGCTACCTTTGTACACTGTTTATCAGTTTTTACCTGCACTATGGTGGCGTCGTGCATTTTCTCCTTTCTCTAAACACAGATTACTTGTCTATAGAAAGCTATCCTAATGATGCTGGCTCATCCTTAGCAGTTTTGTAAGAATGGCTGGATTAACACAAAGTGTTTTGCAGCGTTTTGTGTGTTTTTCTCTGCATTTTTAAGGACGTTTCTAAGATGGGTTTTTTTTATGAATTTTTAAGTGCAACCAGATGTTATGTTAAACTCTATAGTACAATTTTACAATTCAGTACATACAACTGTCTTGATTTGTAGCATTTATTAAGAAATTTTGTGGTCAGTGGTGTTTTTTCCAAACACAGCGTGCTCCGTTAATGGCGTTTTTTCTGGTGTTTTTCCCATGACATAAAAAACACCAGTAAAAATCTTTGCTTTTTTATGCAGTTGAAATTGCGAAGGAGGCCTAGGGCTGTTTTTTATCTAAATATTTTATCTCCATGGTTTATAAAAGCTAAAAGGGATAACATGTAATAGAAATATATTCAAACTTTCTTAAGAACCCTTACCATAAAACTAACACCTCCACCCTTTGCCTTCCCAGCCCACTCATCCAACTACTCATTCCTAAATATTATGAAAACCTTCAGGTTTTCGCCTCGTATTAGTGGATCAAAAGACACTACAGCCTTTCATATCTCTCTAAAAGGAGATGCGTGCACGCAGATCTTCAATCTTGTTTATCAGTAAGTATGGAATTGTATTTGGAAAAGCCCACCTGTCAGGATTCAATTCCTGCACTGCTCACTGAGCTATCCGTAATGCTGGACAGCTCCCTTGCCAGTATTAGTGTCCAGTTTCACCAAGGTCTGCTAACTAGCAATCCTGATACAGGTCTGTCTAGTCGCACCCTCTGACTACCTATATAAACCTTGAACTATTGCCATGAATATAAATAAAGATTTATTATTCACAAGAAGCAAAAAGTCTTAAAAAACAAAAAGAAGCAGAAGACTAATACAATAAAAATAATAAATTTGTGCTTGAAAAGAAAAATCTTTTAGCAAAAAATTGTTCCAGAAGTAAATGCAGCAATTTACATAATACTATATTTCCAATAGGATTGAAAATATCTTTGTAACAGTTCAGATTTGCTGAGCCTACACTATATAACTTGATCAGGTCAGCAGAACTGATCACCCTCTTGTCCACCTCTCCATTTTACCGTTTGATGCACTATGTGCGCTCTGTGTTTTTTATTTATTTTCTTTTAAAACTTTGTCCATTAAGACATAAATTAACAAATATATTTAATCTTATTTAAATATAAACTTCAAATGTAAGAGTAATTAAATGACTTCATAGTATCACAGCTCGGATTGTAGAGTAGAAGCAAAGACTTCCGAAACTCAAAAGTTGACCAGCAGATGTTTTCCCAGCAGTAAGTGTTGGTGAGTTATCTGTATTTATGTGTGACCACCATAGAACAAAATTCATCAAAAAAATCCAATACAAAAACATGTTCTTTAAGATCTGATTCTTTACTTAACTCACATAGTATGGTGCCACCTGGTGTTTAAAGTGTAAATCAATAAGCACATCCACCTAATGAGCTGAGTGCTAGTGAACACTTAAGCTCAGTCACTCTCCCCTCAGCCAGGTATCTGCATAGCGATCTTCTGTTCACTGCAGAGCAGCCAATAAAAATAGCTTTCTTCCCTTCTTGTCAGGGAAGGAGCAGAGCCTCTGCAGTAGCATTGCAATATAGCTGAGGAGGCTCCTTCTCAGCTTGTTAGAATTGTAAAGCTCTGCATCCTGACCGCAGAAATGTACCATGCACATACCCACTAAGTCTTTATTGTTTTACTTCATTATATTTTCATTGATCACTACGGGAGTGCATATTGTGGATGTCACACGGTATATATCTTTACTACCCTGGATTCCATGTTACCAATCTGCCGGGGAAGTAAGAAGAGACAATATTTTCAGCTACCAGAGGAGGAAGGAGATTAATTCTGCTCCGAAAACCCCTTTCCCTATCAGCATAGATTAGCCGCAGCACTAAGGAGGACACAGAGAAAGAATTGTTATGCAACAAACACTACAAATTATGATAAAACAGCTATCAACAGTATTTCTGGACTTTTGGTATGAAAATGATTTGTGGGATAACCCCTTTAATCCTTAAACAACTTTACAAGATGCTATTGGAATGTCACTTTAAGGGTCTTTGGTGGAAGTAAGGAGGTGTCCAGCTGCCCTGCTGTTCCAGTCTGTACGAGAGCTACCAATTAAATTCAGTAACATGTTAACATTACTCTTTCATCTATGGAAAGAAATGACTGTTTTGAAAATCTAGGTGACTCAAAAAATGACTCACAGCCTTATTGAAATGGTTTCATACAGTAATCCTTTATGTAATGCTTTGTGGGAGACATCATGAGGCACAGAGAAATAAGCTTGGAAAATGTGTCCAATCCTTTCAATTTAGGTTTATTCTCAGAAAAGATATTTAAACTTTCTAAGTAACTGGAAGATGTTTTTGTTATACTTTTTTTACTTAGTTGTATAATGATAATGTGTGGTTTAACTTTGAAATTAGAAGAAGTTATTTTCTCAACAAGGGCAATACCACAATCTATAGATATGCAGTTGTAATGGGTAATCTGTAATGCTGTAATAACTTCACTAAGGATTTTTAGAAACCGTAGAACATTGTACTTTTCTAATTAAATCCATTGATGGTTCAGATAAAGAAATACAAGTTAGATGAAGAGCTCCCAATATCTCACTTTAGTAATATAGCTACTGTCTTTTCATCATGTGAATAATAATCCTTTTTATTTTATCAGATTAATTGAATGTTTTTTTAGAGGCAATGGACAAAATGGAATATGCTGCAAAATGCTTATATATAATAAGAACTTTCTTCTGGTATATGTCTGCCTCCCAGAATGCCTGGTGTCAAGAAAAAACAAAAAGATCTAAAATCTTCAAATTTTAAAGCCTTTCTTTTTTTCTATCCATAGAATCACATTCTATTCCTTAAGATGCATCCTGCATGATGAGTTTAAAGCAAAATTCCAGCTAAGATCTATAAAATTATATTTGTCAGGAGAGGTGACAGGTCCTCTTTGAGCTAGCACCCTATGGGTGGTGTTTACCTGTTATTTATTTTCCTCAGAAATGGCTGTTTGGTTACTTCTTAGCTCTTTTTCATGTCTTCCTCCCACAAGGCTGGCTCCTGAATAGAAGGATAGTTTATAGAGATTGTACCTAAGGGACAGCAGTATACAAATAATCTCTGGGTGCATCCCTAGAAACATACTGAATGTCCCTGGCATTGATATTCTGTATTTGCCAGCTAAATTTACTGCATAACGGAATACTCTACATAGCAGACCAGTTCTCTATACTGGCATACTGCTCAGCGGCACACCAGTCTTCATACATGTGACTAAAAGAGCTCTACGGCCAGTTCACAAAAATTTCCTATAATAAATACTTTTTACTCTTACAAATAAGACAGATTCCCCAATTTTGGAAAATAGCCATTAAGACTATTCAGGGTATAACTAATTTTAAAAATTGGTCAAATGTGATCAGAATACTAAAGCTAAAAACAAAAATCTAGAAACCTCTTTCAGTGTTTAAAGCATAAATATTAAATGACAGAAGTAAAGCTAGAGGAATTTTCAAGGTGAAATGTTCAATCACCTGTTTTGCATTAGAGAAGAAAAGCAAAGCAATTTAACAAGTCATTTTCTTTAGGATACAGCAGCACTTGTAAATCCTGGAAGACGGATTTAATTTCTATATTCTTAGTAAAGTCATTACACAGAAATGAGTCGTACTGCTTGCAGCAGGGAAAATCATCAATAGATGGACAGCTAAGCATTCCAGACATTGTATTCCCCTTCTAGAAGAATGAAACAAGAAGAAATAAATATTTTGATTCTTCGTTTAATAACATATGCTAAAATAAAAGGGTTTTCATAGGTTTGGTAGGATTGTGGCTTTACAGGTCTTCTCTACATTATCCAAATGAAAATTTATTAGAAGACCCTCCATCTCATGTAAATCAGCTTTCCTATAAATCATTGCAGTCAAGTAGCTTAATGGCAAGTAAATTTAGTACGTGCAAGAAAATTAAGTGAGAGCAAGAGTTGGAAGCTAGCACACTGTAGAAGAGAGAAGTAGCACTTTATTAAATAGATGACGTAACATGGGGAGGTTTTCAATAAGGTTAGATTATGATTACATGAATACACCCATTGCATGTACACTACATAAACGTATACATATGCTCGCTACATTCAGACAGGAAAATAGTCATTTACTGCATACTCAGAAACATTCACTGGATAGATAGATAGATAGATAGATAGATAGATAGATAGATAGATAGATAGATAGATAGATAGATAGATAGATAGATAGATAGATAGATAGATAGATAGATAGATAGATAGATAGATAGATAGATAGATAGATATGAGATAGATAGATAGATAGATAGATAGATAGATAGATAGATAGATAGATAGATAGATAGATAGATAGATAGATAGATAGATAGATAAAAAATAGATAGTCAGATAGAGTGATGCAACAGAGGACAGGCGATTTTTGTTCTCGCCATGTGCTACAGCACTCGTCTGCCCCACTCTATGAATTTGCGTGGTCTACCGATTTGTGGTTCAGTAGATGCTTATACTTCACAATAATAGGATTTACAGTTACATATAGCAACGAACTGACTTGTTACAGAGGAGGCATCCTAAATATGACAGTGCTTGTTTAACCCTTTCAGGACCAAGGGTCATCGATGCCTCAATGACCAGCCCCATTTTTTCAAATCTGACATGTGTCATTGTATGTGGTAATATGCTTTTGCCTATCCAAGCAACTCAGAGATTGTTTTCTCGGGACATATTGTACTTTATGTTAGTGGAAAAATTTGGTCAATAAATTCATAGCTTATTTGTGAAAAACACCAAAATGTAAAGAAAATTTGCAAAAATTATAATTTTTCTAATTTTAAATGTAATCTACTTGTAAAACAGATAGTAATACCACACAAAATTGTTGCTAATTAACATCCCCCGTATGTCTACTTTATATTTGCATTGTTTTTTGAACATTATTTTATTTTCTAGGACGTTACAAGGCTTAGAACTTTAGCAGCAATTTCTCACATTTTCAAGAAAATTTCAAAAGGCTATTTTGTCAAGGACCAGTTCAGTTCTGAAGCGGCTTTGAGGGCCTTATGTACTAGATAGACCCCATAAATCACCCCATTTTAAAAACTGCACCCCGCAAAGTATTCAAAACGGCATTCAGAAAGTTTATCAACCCTTTAGGCGTTTCACAGGAATTAAAGCAAAGTAGAGGTGAAATGTACAAATTAAATTTTTTTTGCCGAAATTCATTTGTAATAAAAAAAATTCTGTAACACAGAAGGATTTACCAGAGAAATGCAACTCAATATTTATTGCCCAGATTCTGCAGTTTTTAGAAATATCCCACATGTGGCTCTAGTTCCATAATGGACTGAAGCACCGGCCTCAGAAACAAAGGAGCACCTAGAGGATTTTGGGGTCTCCTTTTTTTAGAATATATTTTAGGCACCATGTCAGGTTTGAAGAGGTCTTGTGGTGCCAAAACAGTGGAATCTCCCCAAAAGTGGTTTTGGAAACTACACACTTCAAGGAATTTATCTAGGGGTATAGTTAGCATCTTAACCCGACAGGTCTTTTGCTATATTTATTGGAATATGTCTGTGAAAATGAAAATCTACTTTTTTTTTGAAAAAATATTTAAAAAATGTAATTTTTATAAGGAATAAAGAGCACCCCCAAAACTTGGAAAGCTATTTCTCACGATTACGGCAATACCCCATATGTGGTAATAAACTGCTGTTTGGACCCACGGCAGAGCTCAGAAGGGAAGGAGCGCCATTTGGCTTTTGGAGCAGAGATTTTGCTTGGTAATAGTTCTGTTTGGGGTTTTGTTGGTATTTCAGTTTATAATGTGGTGGCATATGTAAGCTGGGCAGAGTACATCAGGGCATAATAAGAGGGTATAATAATGGGGTAATTAAATCATTCATAGATGTGAGGCCGGTGGCACACTGATAAATGGTGCCAAATCTTATCTGCTTTAGGACACTCTGCACAATTTCTGTCGCTATATTCTGAGCGTCAGAACTTTATTTTATTTTTTCCCCCCACGGAGCCGTGTGAGGGCCTATTTGTTACGTTACAATCTGTAGTTTTCATTGGTACCATTTTAGGGTACATGTGATTTTTTTATCACTTTTTATTCGATTTTTTGGCAAGCAAAGTGACAAAAAAAATATAAATTTTGACAATGTTTTTTATCCTTTTTTTTTTTTTACAGTAATCTCTGTGCGCTATAAATGACATTTTACTTTATTCTGCAGGTCGGTACGATTACGGCAATACCATATGTTATATAGGTTTTTGTATGTTTTGTGGCGTTTGCGCAATAAAATCACTTTTCTATAAAATGATTTCTTTTTTGTGTCACCATATTCTGAGAGCCATTTTTTTAAAATTTTTCCGTAAAAAAAGCTGTGTAAGGGCTTGTTTTTTGCGGTACGGGTTGTAGTTTTTATTGGTATTATTTTGGGGTACATGCGACTTTTGATCTCTTTTTATTCTATCTTTTGGAAGAGGTGATGACCAAAAAAATAGTGATGCTAGTATTGTTTTTTAATAATTTTTTGCGATGTTCACCGTGGGGGAAAAATAATATTATAGTTTTATAGTTTGGGTCGTTACGAACACGGTGATAGCAAATATGTGTACTTTTTTAACGGTTTAATTTTTTTCATATAATTAAAGGCTTATTATAGGAAAAAAAAAACATTTTTTGTTTTTGTAACTTTTATAAAACATTTTTAATTACTTTTTTTTTTTTTACTTGAAGACCTGCAGCACTGATCGCTGCTATAACACATTAGACTACCTAGGTAGTGTAACGTGTTATAAACTGTCAGTGTGACATTGCCAGTCACACTGACAGGAAGCCTATGAGGACCAGCTGGTCCTCATAGGCTTCCGTGAATGGCAGACCCGGAGGCCGTTGTATGGCCTTCGGTTTTGTCATGCAACCGTCGGCAGCACCCGCAATCGGTCCTCGGGAAAGTTTGTTGTAGCAACAAACTTTCCAGTTTGTTGCTACAACAAACTTTCCCTGCGATCACATGATCAGGACCTGAACCAATAAGGTCCCGATCATGTCTCCGGGACCAGAGGCAGGAGTTAACAGCGTGATCCGGGTGTCAGCACTACTCTGAGACACCCCGATCGTGCGTTTAACACCCACTGTGAATTCACGTCGGCGCTGCACAGAGCCCAGCAAGCGCCAACGTGAATTTACTGTGGGCAGTCAGGAAGCAGTTAATAACGGTGATCATATTCTCTGTAGCCGAACCAATCAGTCTGGCTGTCAGAGAACAGGTTGCTGGGAAGCCGCGGACACTGACACTGCCGGCATCAGAGCGATCTCCCCAGCGCTATGCCGGCAGAAGCAGAGGTCTGCAGATTCACGTCCTATCAGCACGGGGTATATGCGAATAGGACGTGAAACTACAGATTGTCGGCATGAAAGGGTTAAAGTCACTGAGATTTTTAGTACCACCCATACTACAACCAATGCTTGTTATGTATATTGCATGGCTATGTGCTTGATTTTATGCACCTGTTTGCAGAGGGTGTGCCTGATACCCCTGAACTCAATAATCAGGAGGGGTATCCACATACTATTACCCATGTAGTGTAATGTTCAGTATATCTGCACAGTATCCTTACATTTTGTTCTGTTGTTTTTTTCTATTGTTCATTTATAAACTTGC
Source organism: Rhinoderma darwinii (assembly GCF_050947455.1). Taxonomy (NCBI): domain Eukaryota; kingdom Metazoa; phylum Chordata; class Amphibia; order Anura; family Rhinodermatidae; genus Rhinoderma; species Rhinoderma darwinii. The sequence continues at coordinate 444,845,479 of NC_134687.1, forward strand.
CTGACAAAGGGGATTTTCTGCCTCGAAATCTTGTATGGTATATTTTTCGAATTACAGAATAAGGCCTCATGCACATGACCGTAAAGGTTTTTACTGTCCACAAATACGGATACACATTTGTAGCCGTCCGCAATTGCAGACAAGAATAGGACATGTTCTATATTTTGAGGATCATTTCTACGGCCCGGACACACATCCGAAAAGTTGTCCGTGGCCAATAGAAAATGGATGGGTCCGCAATTTCATCCGTAATTACGGTGGTGTGCATGGGGCCCCAAGGTGTATATTTTTAAAACCTGTTATTACTATGCTTGAGAACATAAATATTGAATACATTTTAAATTAATCTAAATAAGTTTTTATTTTTAAATTCTTTAATAGCTATTTCTCCCGAGGGCCCTGCTCCACCTGTAAACTCATATCACACCATGTGTCAGTTTAGAGCAGCAATCTGGACTAAACTCACACATAATGGAAACATTTCACCTCTACATCTCCAGTTTTAACTAACAAGACATCTGCGAGAAGCCTCAGGGACACATTGCTTCTTCTAGAAACTTTTTTATTCTTCAGTGTAAACATCAGTTGGTTTGTGTTACCATTATGTGCATTGAGAATGTGCAGAGATATAAGGGTGCTTCATGGCTGTTAACTGTGAAAACAGTATGCAAAATGCAGTCATCAAAATAGTGTTCAATAAATGTCTTATGACCGGCTTTCTGCATCTGACACTATAAATATGAAGATGAGGCATGACACTAAATATAGGCTCAAAGTTGCAATTTTACCGTTTTTTTGGTGAGACACGGCTCATGTTTGATCAAGATTTAGGCGACAAGGCTTTACACAGGGGTGAGAACGAATATGTGGGAAGCAACACTTTGTTTCCAGCTGAATCTTACACATTTGCAATGTGTGAACATTGAGAAAACACCAGGGGATTCCTTCTAAGACTGAACAAAGGCAAAGTTCAGTAACTGTTACATTACATAACAATATGTACTATAACTTACATTACTGTGCTATTAGTCACAACAAGAACGCAAACATTTCCATTCCTAGCCAATAAAGAAAATTATTATGAAAGAGAATAATGCTGAAACTTACCTCATAATATGGGAATATAGATAATGTCATGTGATTAAGTTGCAAGTGTAGCGTTTTGACGTCATGGTCCAACAAATGCCATTCACATACATCATGTTATTATGACTAAATGATCAAATTGAAAAAGTGATCAAAATAACATCTGAAAATAAAATGTGTATTAGAAATATGGCTCCAGTATAGCGCAGACTTATTGTCCATATGCTATAGATAATGTCATAAAATCAGTTTTATATTGTGCATGTTATAACTAGTGGTAACAAGTCACAATCGAATGGACTTGTTTAGAAATTTTGCAGACATTTCACCAGCCCTTCAGTGGCATCCTGAGTTTAAAGGCTATGTAAATCTTTGAACACTTTTTTTTTTTTTAAATAAAATAATGTATTATGGTGCTTGATGCAACTTTTAATTGTTTTTTATTAAAAGTTTTGTTTTACTTTTTGTTTTGAGATATAGCGTCTATGTATCCTGGATACATAAAAGCTTTATCTAGTCCTCAAACCCAAATTCATCAGGTCAGCGTCAGTGATGGCTTCGGTAACAGCGGGTCTTGCGGGTCTCTGACACACAGGATCCAGGATACATAGAAGCTGTATGTCAAAAAGTAAAACAAATTTTTAATAAAAACCAATTCAAACATTGAATTAAACACCATAATACATTGTTTTATTTTTATTTTTTAAAATGTTTAAAGGTTTACACAGCCTTTAAGGGATATTCCAGGAAGTTGTAATATAGTTGAATTGAACCCTATCTAAGTTCACATTAGTAGAACCATGAGGGGTCTGGGTGTTGCAGTCTTAAACCGGACTCTAAAATGCAGCTGCATTGTAAGTATAAAAACGGCCTTGCTTAATTAGTAAGAAATCTCATTAATACCCTTGTTAGTAATAAAGATTTTGCTTTCCCTCTATTAGACTAAGGTTGGTAAGAACCAAACAACATATAGTTCATAGAAGTTATGAAGATAGAGGCTAGAGTCATTGATCTACACCTAGTGCTTGCAAAACGTTATCAGTGGAAGCATAAAGTAGTAGAAAAAACAACAGAACAATATCCAAGTAGGTCGCAGAATTTCATAGACATGACGCTAGAAAGTAATATCTGAAGGAACAACAGATAAGCAGACATAGTACATTAAAGATCACACACAGGGCACTGCAGCTCAGAATCATTTTACTACTCCAGTGAACAGGTCTGCATTAATATTATTAGCCTTCTGCTTTGGGATTCAGTGTCTCCCGCAACACTTCCATTGCTGTAAGCTATATCACAGCTCAGATATCATTCCAGCCAATCACACCCTCCCCATTCCTTCCGATCTTGCGACGTATTCAGTCTAACAAATAATCCTTTTCTTGGCTCGGCTTTCACAGACAGAACCACGGTTTACTTGCAGTTCAATCTTTGAAGAATACCTAGGAGTTATTTGTATATAAAAGTGTTGGATGATGAAGGCTTGATCAGGTCTAACCACTTATATTTGATTTGTATATGCAGAGTGCAGTTTGTCGCATAGGTTAAATATAGACAGTCTACTGGCAACACCAATATAAAAAAAAAGTATTTCTCAATGGATTTATATATTGTGTTTTACTGCCCCAAACCTTTAAAATCACCTTTTTCCTAACCAGAATTGCTACAAAATACAGAATCAATACAGAATTGGAACTTCTATCACATCTGCATTCTTGTTTTCCATTGTTCTGCACCGTTATAGGAGAAGAACAATGAAAAAACAGAAGCGCCAGATCCGTCACATGACGGACATCAACTGTGCCTGACGTTACCCATTTACGTGAACGTGTTTCGTCAGGTTTCTGTCCCCTGGTCCATCGTTTTACCATGCTGCTGTATTTTGTCTGGCAGTTTTTGCCGGCTCTGCAAGGAAGGCTCCAAAAAGTCTCCACCGACGCATATGTGAACAAAGTCTAAAGCTTATTGCGGTATGCAGTAAGCTTAGAAAATCTTCATAATGGTGGCTTCGGGTCACTACGGTTTTATCATTTTACTAATAATAAAGTCTGAAGGAACGAAATAAGGGGATATGAAGCTCTGTAACATATCAAATCTGAGCAACTACAACCAAAAATATATATTATAAGACTAATCAGTTTTGACCTAAATGCACCTAAAGGGTGATCACAGGTGGACATTTATTTTAAGGCTATGAATACACTAGAATATATATTCTTATTATTTTTTTTATTTTGTGTATGACATTATCATCAGTTTTACCTACTGCCATCCATTTTTTTTTATCACTTGAAAGTATATTAAAGTCAATGAGACAAAATATTGTCTTTTTTTGCAGCGGACAAAAAAAACATTGCATGTAATGTTTTCATAGCTGATGCGAACTATGCTCATAGCCACCAAAAAATGATGACACTTTAAGATGATTTAGTGCAAAATGAAATCTCATTAAAATCAATAAGATTTTTTTGCATGGGCTTGTATCTGTTTCTAAATGACTTGTAATCTGATTTATTGGTAAACTGCAATACAATACTTTGGCCTCATATATGAAAACTAGTACAGATCAAAACTGGAGGTGTTTGCCATAGCAGAATTCATCTTTTACTTTTTCAATCCAGGCCTGAAAATTAAAGCAGTGATCATGTTAGTTGCTTCGGGCAACACGTCTAGTTCTTGTCTGCACTAGTTTTCATAAATGAGGCTAAGGTATTTGCTATAGGGGGCGCAGGGGTAGCAGCCACAACTGAGCCCTGGTTCTTGACGGGCCCCCCCTTCTGCATACAAAATAGATGCAGGGAACACTTTTATAACTATATCTAATACTGGCTCACTTATTCATTACTTCCTCCCACCCACCATTCTTTGATTGACAACTTTCTGAATAAGTATTACATGATTGTTCCCGGCATCTTTTTCACTAATAAAACATTTTCTTTCTGCATTCCTTGACCTATAACACACTGGGCGTAAATAGGGCAGCATAAAGGGGCTGACTTGTCCTCTTTAAATTATTTCTCATTAAAGTGGACAGAAGTAGCAGGCTGAGACTTTAGAGATCGATGTTCTCAAACATATGCATGGTTAATTCGATTGCCATGTGTTAGGTGATTTATCCCCATTTACTTAAAGATGTAAAAAGCACTAAAAGAAAACAGCATCCGAAATCCCAATTTACTGAACTTGAAGCATGATTAGAAGAGTATCATAAAAAAGCAGGAGATAAGGAACAGGAGATAACACAATACAATAAATTTAGGAAACTCACAAAGAAACAGTCATAAACATTTCACATTCCAAAACAATTCAAAGTTGTGTAAATGAACTTCTATCGACAAATGTTCCAAGCCTATAAACGTCGTCTATAAAAATGTGGTAACAAATGTTCTAATATAAAAGGAGCATAATAACCTGTAGAAAATAATCAGATATGTTTTATTAAGTTCTATAACTGATTCAAGTAAAGTCAGGATTTACAATGTCATCCTGATGGCTATAATCATGGTATATAACACAACAAGAATCAGTATTTATATATAAGACAGCTTACATACTAACATTTCCAAATTTACAGATGATGTTAAACTCTGTAGGGTTATTAACACATAAAATACCGTATTATTATAGAAAGATTATGGAAAAGCTGGCAGCTTCACCTGAGATGTGGTAAATTAAGTTTAATGTAGATAAATCTGAAGTTATCCATTTAGAATGAGAAAAGACATTTTCACCATTGCCCATTAAATGGTAAAAGACTGGGCAAAACAGACATGGAAAAGGACTTTCGGGTATAAATAGATGGCAAAGATCTTTAGCAATCAATACCAGGCAGTGGCTGCCAAGGCAAATAGAATTCATAGGATGCATCAACAAAACAGCACATTGAATATTGTGTACATTGCGGGTGCCTGTATGTAAGAAAGAGACATAGCAAAGATGGAACAGGTTCGCATCCAACAAAAAATACATTTAAAAGAATAGTGATTGTCACGGTTTGTGGCTATGTGGACCCACTAGGCCGTAGCAGGGAGGCAGCTGGCCAAACAACAGGAGCCCCAGAAGTACAAAGTCCCGCACAAGGGTACCTGGATAGTCCAGACAGTGGCCGCAGCTCTGGCACGGATGGAGGTGGGTGCAGCAGGTAACGCCAGACGTGGCGGATGACAGCAGGTGCCGCAGGTTGCGCCAGACATGGCGAATCCCTCTGGATGTGGCAGATGACACAGGTGCTGCAGGTTGTGCCAGACGTGACGAATCCCTCTGGACGTGGCAGATGACACAGGATGTGGCAAAGCAATAGCAGGTGCAGTAGACACGACTCCAACTAGTAGGCATAGGAACAAGAACACAGCACGGGATACAGGAACAAGTAACAGGGCTCGGGTAACAGCTGGAAAGGGAAACACTAAGGGACCATTTGCAAGACAGACTTGGGAATAACTAACGACGCTCAGGCAAGGAACTGGGGCCTTCTTATAGACAAGCAAATCATGTGGTTGATAATGATGAATGGTTTACAGGTGCGCGCGCTGGCCCTTTAAGAGCGGGCACGAGCGTGCGCGCGAACCCTACGGGACACAGCAGACCGGAGCAGAAATGAGCACAGGCGTCTCCTAGGAAGGAGATGGGAACCAGTGCTCATGGATCCATGGCTGCGGGCATCGGGAGGTGAGTAAACCGATGGCCATGGACTCTACAGTGATATTGCAGTGATATGGTTAGTAATAGGGTTAACCATTCATTAAGGTATTTAAAGGAGCAAGTCATTTACAGACCGTTATAACCTTTTCATAAGCTCTAGTCTTTTACAGTAATGCCGTTATGGCCCTCATCCTTGGGGTACACAGAATGAGCCCCTCTGTCTGCCCTTACTACACCAGTAGGTAGCATTGTCATTAATGCTATGTCTTCTATCATTGAAGACAGGAAGCTACATTTATATGAGGCTGTCATAGCACACTAGAATTAATTTGTAGTGTTCTGCCGGTGTAGCTCCTTTTAGTGGGATATTTACTAAAGGCGGAGTTCAACTTTAATGAGGAATAATTTACTAGTCAGACTAATACGACTGGGAAACTTTCATGAACAGGAGGCAGTTGTCAGCATAACAAATTAGGCCCCATGCACACGACAGCAAAAAACCTCAGTTTTTGCGGACCGCAATTGCGGTCCGCAAAAACGGAGCCATTCACTTTCATTGAACACTGACACCTTTCCGTAGCACTACGGAAGGGTGTCAGTGCCGTGGAAATGTTCCGGGAATTATGGAACATGTCCGTTCTTTTGCATTTTGTGGGCCGTGCTCCCATACTTTGTATGGGAGCATGGCCCGAAAATGCGGCTGTCAGTCAGCGGCCAGCCGTGCCCGCAATCGCGGGCCGTGATTGCGGGCACGGTCGTGTGCATGGGGCCTTAAGTAGCAGTTATTGCATTATAAAGTGTGTGTGAGCACAGTCACAATTGAAAATGGTCTGGTTGGTAAGATACGGATAAATGCTGTACAAGATCAGAAACATAAAGGTGTCAGTTTTTAATTAGCAAAATCCGTGCCCCTGTTGCAGCGCTCCAGAGATGATAGCAGTTGTCATGTGTTAAAGCATTGTATACGAGCATCTGTGTAAGGGTAAATCTGTTGGCTGGGGGGCACGGTGCCTTGAAGGGCCTTTTACGTATAGTAAGCCTTCAATCTAATATTGGCAATCTCCCTCATGAATATACGATTAGCATATAATGTTCTTTGCCTTCTAAAATTATAATTACAATAAACAAAACTTTATTCTACATCTACAATTCAAACTAACTACATTTTTTCCTAAATTCACTAAAATTATTGTATGGAAGCAGAGTTTAAAAAAAAAGTCTACTGAAATGCCAATCATGTTAATATCAGATGAATTCTTAGTTACGTAGTTTTAACTTATATACTGTACATTTAACCTATTATTTTCCTTCTGCATTGTTTCAGAGTAAGGCAAAAATACAAAACCCCAGTGAGGAAGATGACAACTTGATTTATTCTGCAGTAGTACTGAAAATGTAGGGCGATTTTAACACCTCTGTAAGCCTTTGGATACAAAATACTGTAGTGCTACACAAAGGCCTACACCGAGCAGGAAGGGCCCCATAGCAAGACCAAAATTGAGCCCCTCCTGTTAGTAGCCAACTAACTCTGCCAGTTGCCACAACACCCCTCCTATTCTCTTAAGAAGAAGCACTGTTGTAGTCATGGAATGTCACAATGCCTGCAATCTACATCTTAGTCTCAATCCCTTTTAACCTCAATTGGCTCCACTCCTATTTCCAGGCTTCATGGCAGTAGCATGGTTTGTATTTATGGTGGACATGACATCGGTTCTTCAGACACTGTCATTTTTACATATGAAATTTATGAGCATTTTATATAAACAAATGTTATTCCACTGTGGGTGGTACAAGAATGACCAACATACTCATACAAAAGTGTATATAGTAATGAAAATAAATTTACAAGTACAAGTTAATTAGATATTATGATATATATGAAATATAGATTTGAAACATTACATTTAAATGTTAACATTTCTATTGCATTATGGTTGTAATGTGTGGCATAATTGCATTTCAGCTTTGTCATTGGTATAAAATTTCAGCATGCAACAACAATTATGGAAATCACTTTCTTGTGTACTGTTTTAATATGCTCAGTGCTATTTTTCAAGGCTAATTTTACAATTAGTTGGGTATTATTGTGCAATTTGCATGAACTGATGATGTACACAAATTGAAATAAAACAGATTACTACATTAGCTACTGTGTAGTGTCTGCAATGGTGTTATTACTGTTGTTGTTATTTTGAATCTTATTAATAACCAATAAGGCAGTGGCGCCTTTGGGAAATAGGATGCACAGAATATCAGATTTGTACTGAGGAATCAAATATTAATAAATATTCTCAAATTCTCCTCTGCAGTTTTCCTGGCAAAGCACTATACATACAAATACGGTCCATTCACAGGCTGGAATTTTATAGCAAGAGACGTATGCTGATAAAAGTAACAAACTAATTTGCTAGATTACTATTTAGTTGAATAAGTTAAACAAAGCTGTCCAATATGATCATCCATAGTGTAACATTTGCACAGAATTTTTTTTTTGTACTTTAAAAAAATTATGAATGGATACAGTTTATACTTGCCAATAAATAGGCAAACAAATGTCACAAAAACAGACTCATGTTCTCTAAATAATCTATTCTTTTAAAAAGTTTGCCTATATTTGCAGTTAGTGCTGCCCGAAAAATTATGTTTGAACCCAAATTTGATTATCCAATGTACCCCAATTAAACTGTGACTGTAACTACAGTACATGCCAATGCACATTTTACAGGGTTACTATGTCACTAGAATACCTTGGCAACAATCTCTAAATTATACTTTACAGAAAGTTCCTTGTGGTCAAAAGGGCTTAAAGGTTAATGATAAATATTCCTAGGGTAGCTTGGGGTTTAATGAAAATATTCCTAGTGGTCTATGGTGACTTTCCAGTTAATATATTTTTAGCCCTGGTGGCCTATGAGGGTTTCATGGTAATAACCCTGGTGGTCTAGGATAGTAAAGACGTTAATAGCTATTTCCATGGTGGTCTATGGTAGTTAAGGTCCTAATGTTAACAACTTCGTTGGTATTGTAGTGTTCAAAGACAACATCCTTGATGGTCTGGGGCAGTGTTCTCCAAACTGCTGCTGTCCAGCTATTGCAAAACTACATTTCCCACCATTCCCTAACAGCCATAGGTTTCTGATCACTAAGGAAAAAGTCAAGATGCACAAGTTTCTCCACCCCCACCCACCCCAACTTTTAGGCGGTCCTGTCGACAGAACAGAATTTTATAAATACTCATCTAGAGCTATGCATAGGTTCAGAGGTGTTGAGGGTGGATTATGTATTGGATGTTTTTCATAAAAAATCATATCTAGTTTTAGTCATATAATTTTACTGGGACATTTTTGTGCACATATTAATTTTTCATCTAAATTAGGGATTCAAACCATTGAATTCATAAAATGAGTTCCCTGTTTGTATTGAGATCCTTTATAACGGCTACAGAAATGTCACAATGTTTAAGTAGCTGTCTCTATTTTAAAGAACCTCATATAAACAGGTTTGTTTCAGACAATGTAGCCTCGACAGCCCTCTGCAGAGATGCTTTGTATCATCATAGATCCTTATCAAGGCTTATATCTGCATGCTTTGTGCAAGTAAAATAGTCACCTTTCATGGTAATCATAATTTCTGACAGGTGAACAAAGGACATTCATTCATCTGTTAGAAGGAAAGATTTTCAACAAAAAATATCCTCTAAGGAGCAATGGATGTTCAGTGAACCTGGATGCTTTACCAAAGTAAATGGTGCTCTTCTGCTTTGTCATCTGCTTCTTTAAAAAGCCCATGAGCGTTGTCCCTATTCTCTCCAAATGGATCACCAAATTCTGTGTCAGTGTCCATCTCTCTTCTTTGATCTGTCAAAAAAAATAAAAAATCAGGAGGTTTGCTTCTCAAGTAATCTAAATTAGGTAGAACAATCTACAGGGTGGGCCATTTATATGGATACACCTAAATAAAATGGGAATGGTTGGTGATATTAACTTCCTGTTTGTGGCACATTAGTATATGGGAGGGGGGAAACTTTTCAAGCTGGGTGTTGACCATGGCGGCCATTTTGAAGTCGGACATTTTGTATCCAACTTTAGTTTTTTCAATGGGAAGAGGGTCATGTGACACATCAAACTTATCGAGAATTTCACAAGAAAAACAATGGTCAACACCCAGCTTGAAAAGTTTCCCCCCTCCCATATACTAATGTGCCACAAACAGGAAGTTAATATCACCAACCATTCCCATTTTATTTAGGTGTATCCATATAAATGGCCCACCCTGTAGTTTAAAATATACTCAAAATCACAGAAAAAGGCCATACCTACTGGCCTCACAAGGCCAGATTGCATCGTGCAAAAATTATAAAAATTAGGTATTATTTAAAAATATATTGAAACTGTAAGATTGGTCATAAAAGGATTTATTACTGGAATGGTGCTCTTCTGCTTTGTCACCTGCTTCTATAAAGAGCCCATTGGCTCAGTTTTTGCAGTTATTCACCCAAAATTTTAGTGAATGTTTACCACATCACAAATTTGGCTATAAATGTACATGGACTCAAAATTATTGGCATGCTAACAATTTTCTGAAATTTGAGAGTTCATTAGAATATAGCCACAAAAATTCTCTAAGAGGCTACATATATGTTCTTGTTAAGACTGTTGAGACAGACAGCCGCATTCAGAGGAGTAGCTTGAAGCTCCTAGGCCCCCACTTACCGTGTGCTATTCAAAATATGCATGTCTTCTTAGATTAATTAAATATTCACCAAAATAGACCACTGATGATACAGATGCAATAATGTCAATAAAACATAACTTTCAATAAGTAGTTAAAAAAAATAACCAAAAATAGAAACCACTAGTAGAGTGGATCAACAACTACAATTTCACGCAGTGAAACCTACTACTGCCCTACCTGTATGGACCACCCGCCTTGAGAAAGTGACCCCAACCTCCAACCTAACCCTATGACTCTCTAGTTGTCCCTACCTATAGATCAAACAGATGGATACTACAGTTAAGTCCAGAATTACTTGGACAGTGACACAATCTTCAGGATTTGGGCTCTCCATGCCATCACATTGGATTTGAAATGAAACAACTAAGATGCAATTGAAGTGTAGACTTTCAGATTTAATTCAAGGGGTTGAACAAAAATATCCTGTGAAACGTTTAGGAATTGCAACCATTTGTCTACACAGCATCCTCATTTCAGGGGCTCAAAGGTAATTGGACAAATTAACATTACCATAAATAAAATGTGTTTTTTTTTTATACTTTGTAGAGATTCCTTTGCGAGCAATGATTGCCTGAAGTCTGGAACCCATGGACATCACCAAACGCTGGTTTTCCTCCTTTGTGATGCTTTGCCAGGCCTTTACTGCAGCTGTCTTCAGTTGTTGCTTGTTTGTGGGTCTTTCTGCCTTAAGTTTTGTCTTAAGCAAGTGAAATGCATGCTCGATTGGGTTGAGATCTGGTGATTGACTTGGCCATTGCAGAATATTCCACTCCATTGCCTTAAAAAACTCCTAGGTTGCTTTCACAGTATGTTTTGGGTCATTGTCCATCTATACTGTGAAGAGACGTCCAATCAACCTTGCTGCATTTGGTTGAATCTGAGCAGAAAATATATCCCTGAACACTTCAGAATTCATCCGGCTGCTTCTGTCTTCAGTCATATCATCAATAAACACTAGTGACCCAGTGCCTTTGGCAGCCATGCATGCCCATGCCATCACACTGCATACACCATGTTTTACATACTTTCTTCCTCCCATCATTCTGGTGCAGGTTGATCTTAGTTTCATCTGTCCAAAGAATGCTATTCCAGAACTGGGCTGGCTTCTTTACATGTTGTTTGGCAAAGTCTAATCTGGCCTTTCTATTTATGAGGCTGATTAATGGTTTGCACCTTGTGGTGAACCATCTGTATTTGCGCTCATGAAGTCTTCTCTTTATGGTAGACTTAGATACTGATATAAAGTATTAGCAAGGGTTCGCTCACCGCGTCTCCACTGCGTTATTCAATTTTCATCCAAATGACGTTGTCAATTTTTGATGGTGCTCGTAGATACGGGAGAAAATCCTCTGAGTCGGCAGCAGATATAGAAGGCAATATTCAATAGGAAAAAACATTGTATCCAGCACTCTTAGTAAGATAAATATACAGGGTGGGCCATTTATATGGATACACCTAAATAAAATGGGAATGGTTGGTGATATTAACTTCCTGTTTGTGGCACATTAGTATATGGGAGGGGGGAAACTTTTCAAGCTGGGTGTTGACCATGGTGGCCATTTTGAAGTCGGCCATTTTGTATCCAACTTTAGTTTTTTCAATGGGAAAAGGGTCATGTGACACATCAAACTTATCGAGAATTTCACAAGAAAAACAATGGTGTGCTTGGTTTTAACGTTACTTTATTCTTTCATGAGTTATTTACACGTTTCTGACCACTTATAAAATGTGTTCAAAGTGCTGCCTATTGTGTTGGATTGTCAATGCAACCCTCTTCTCCCACTCTTCACACACTGATAGCAACACCGCAGAAGAAATGCTAGCACAGGCTTCCAGTATCCGTAGTTTTAGTTGCTGCACATCTCGTATCTTCACAGCATAGACAATTGCCTTCAGATGACCCCAAAGATAAAAGTCTAAGGGGGTCAGATCGGGAGACCTAGGGGGCCATTCAACTGGCCCACGACGACCTATCCACTTTCCTGGAAACTGTTCATCTAGGAATGCTCGGACCTGACACCCATAATGTGGTGGTGCACCATCTTGCTGGAAAAACTCAGGGAACGTGCCAGCTTCAGTGCATAAAGAGGGAAGCACATCATCATGTAGCAATTTCAGATATCCCGTGGCCTTGAGGATTCCATTGATGAAGAATGGCCCCACTATCTTTGTACCCAATATACCACACCATACCATCAATTTTTGTGTTCCAACAGTCTTGGAGGGATCTATCCAATGTGGGTTAGTGTCAGACCAATAGCGGTGGTTTTGTTTGTTAACTTCACCATTCACATAAAAGTTTGCCTCATCACTGAACAAAATGTTCTGTGTAAACTGAGGGTCCTGTTCCAATTTTTGTTTTGCCCATTCTGCAAATTCAGTGCGCCGATCTGGGTCATCCTCGTTGAGATGCTGCAGCAGCTGGAGTTTGTAAGGGTGCCATTTGTGAGTAGCTAATATCCGCCGAAGGGATGTTCGACTGATGCCACTCTCCAGTGACATGCGGCGAGTGCTATGCTGTGGGCTCTTGCTGAATGAAGCTAGGACAGCCACTGATGTTTCTACATTAGTGACAGTTTCCATGCGTACAGATTTGGGCAAATCCAACATTGAACAAGTTTCACGAAACTTGGCAAGCAGTTTGCAAACTGTAGCATGGGAGATGGGTGGTCTCGTAGGGTGTCTTGCATTGAAATCTGCTGCAATGACCCGGGTACTGCGTTTCACCAGACATCAACACAATTTCTATCCGCTCCTCACGTGTTAACCTCTGCGACATGTCAATGGCAGTAAACAAAGAGAAGCTTGTAAATAACAAATGAAAGAATAAAGTAACGTTAAAACCAAGCACACCATTGTTTTTCTTGTGAAATTCTCGATAAGTTTGATGTGTCACATGACCCTCTTCCCATTGAAAAAACTAAAGTTGGATACAAAGTGGCCAACTTCAAAATGGCCGCCATGGTCAACACCCAGCTTGAAAAGTTTCCCCCCTCCCATATACTAATGTGCCACAAACAGGAAGTTAATATCACCAACCATTCCCATTTTATTTAGGTGTATCCATATAAATGGCCCACCCTGTAGATTTATTCGGTCATCTTAAAAACACGACAAATTTAAATGATCCTGGGAGGACGCTTATGAATTTCAAACCACTAGGTTTCTTAATCATAGATATCTAATTTGTCTTGTTTTTATTACCGAGCGTGCTGGAAACAAGGTTTTTTCTCCTATTGAATAATGCCTTAGATACTCATACACCTACTTCCAGGAGAATGTTCTTCACTTGGGTAGATGTTGTGAAGGGGTTTTTCATCACCATGGAAAGGATTCTGCGATCATCCACCACTGTTGTCTACCATGAACGCCCAAGTCTTTTGGAGTTCACGAGATCACCAGCACGCTCTTTTTTTTCAAGAATGTACCAAACTGTTGACTTGGCCACTCCTAACATGTGTGCTATCACACAAAATAAATAATCTCTCCAAATAATTCTGGACCGAACTGTAAATCAATTAAAAGAAGGAGAGATGGTGGTTACCACAGCAACATGATAGGTAATATCAGAGCAAACCATTTTACAGAAAAAAAAAATAATAGATTGATAGACACCTTAACCTCACTAAAAATAAACTAATAGAGGACACTCAGTCCCCATTTAGCCAACACGTTTTCCTTGTCTATACGAAGGCTTATCAGGGAACACACCATAGATCAGTGCCAAGTTAGAACAATAATATGGACACATATGGACACAGGTCAGCTTCTGGGTAAACTATCCATTTAGCTTCATAAAATCTACTTAATTGGCTAATTGCTTGATGAAAATGTTTATTTCAGGAGAATAAAACTTTAATGGGTAGCGTCGCCAGATGTTCTTTTTTTTATAACAGTAACCACATTGAATAAATTGAAATTAATTAGGAATTTCCTGTAAATGGGGGATTAAGACCAGAGAGTTAGGGCTTATTCTAAAGTGTACATGTCCTTTCACATCTACTAAATAATTGTTACTGCAAATTTATCATTTTTATGCCAACAAATGTATTGTAGGCTGTTTGGACAACCAATGACTAATGTAAAACCCCAAAAAGGTGCAAAAAGTGCAGCACTAAAACATGCAAATAAAATGGATCTTAAACAGCTTTACTCCAGTGAGCAGATGAAGCTCCTGTCTACATTTATTCCTCGTCTCTTTCAAAACAAAATGAGTTGACAGGAGGTTTATGTAAGCTTTGTCTGCACTTTATTAACTCCAAATTGTATCTGTCACTTCATCATACCCTACAATTCAAAACAAAAGGTATTATTAAAATTGTGTATAAAAGCATATATTGTGAATTTATTTTTTTTACTACTTGTTAATGAAAAGTAGGAAGCATATTACTAAAATACGAGTATATTTTATATTCTTAGTATGCTCATTTTTGAGCATGGTTGGTAATCCGCCAGTAGCTTAGGAAAATGTTGGATGAATGTAGCTTAGTTGGCATTATTGAAATAAATAAAGCTTTATCCCTTGTTTTGAAAAAAGTTAGAAAGTGGAAAATGTTAATGAAACACAAACTAAATAAAACACATATGGAATAACTACATTTAAAAAAAACAAAAAAATAACATTCCTAGGCTTATAAAAATTGGATTCTTGAAAAATAGCAGAATAATTTTCAACATGATGGAATTCAACAAATGACCAGAATAAATCCTTATTTCCTGCATATTTTATTTCAGACCAATTCATTGTGAAAGAAAATTTTGGTAAAACAGTGTCAAACTGTGGTTCCTTGGGCCCACAAAATAATTTTGAGGGCTTTGCTATCATTTCACATGCAGGACATATCATCAATAAGTGTAATATGTTATTTGGGAATCAACTCAAAAGAAATAGACCTTAGTGACGAGCAATTGGCTCCTAAGTCAGCTTTAATTGGGGTAGTCTTCCGCTAGATCTTTGAGGCCCATTATTGTATTAGAGCCTGAGCCCACTGGAGAATTTTGGTATTCTGGTGGGCCAGTCTGACCCTGTTCTAAGTGGAAAAATCGAAATGGTGAAGATTGATTTTCTCTATGTCATCGCCCAACTCTCTGATTGAACTTCATGGATGAACTTGATGAATGCATTAACTTGTTTTGCTGCAGATTTGCTGCAGAGGATTTCTGCAGCAAATCCTCAGAAAGCAGCAGGGAAATGCACAGTGGCAAATCTACACCAAACCGTGCAGATTTTAGTGCAGATTTCTCGTCGAAAAACGCTTCCCAGGTTCCCTGCCAGTTTGTGTATTACCGGCCTGTAATTGGCTGCAGCGGTCATATGTCGACATGACACATCATCGCTGGAGGCCGGGTGTAAAGAGAGCAGCGGGGATTAAGGAATCATTGCCATGGGAGGGCCAGTGGAGGTGACTTTAGTGTTTTTGTATTTTAAACTTTCAGTATAGGGTTTTTAACTTGTCTGGTCTTGCAGATTTTACTGCGGATCAGCAGGAAATTTGCAGCAAAATCTGCACAAATTTGTGCACTTTCCACAGCAGAAATTGGCATCCTACATATTAAAAAATCCCCGGAAAAATTTTCTCCGGAAAATTTACGCATCATGTTGATGAGATTTCATCCATTTTTCTGCTACTGTATTTCGCTGTAGATTTTCAGTTTACACATACGATCGGCAAATCCACAGAAAATCCGCTATGTGTGAACAAAGCCTAAATCTTTATGATTTCTAAAATAGTTTCCAAATATATAAAAGAAACATCAGCATTTACAGTACAACTACTACACTGTTACAGTCTACAAGTTGCCATAAACAAAGCGGGCCAACTTTAAGTGAGTGAGTCATTTCAAGAAACATGCATGAAGATTTTGTTTCTTCCGCTATTTGCCACTGAGCAATACTTTGCATAATTGAAGTGAGGAGATAGACGTTTGCTTATTTCTCCATGCAAAAACATCTGAATTTTACATGCTTTCAAATATGGTTTTCCAGACTAGTATTACAGAATAAAGTAAACCACATTTCAAGGTTTATTTAAATTATATAATAAAATAATCTTTGGAATAGACGAGGACATATTCCGTTAACACCTACAAGATTAATATAAACATGAGAATAAACAAAGAAGTGTATGAATTTAGGAATTCTATTAACAATGAATATGGTTCATACAGCCAAGACAACGTGTAGAAAATGTAGTGACTCAATTGAACATTACTATTAAAAAAAAGAAAGAGCCCACAAAGAGAGTCGAGTTTCCAGCAATATACTGGCCCCAAATGCAAATTTACCTATATAATGGTCCCTAATAGATGGTCACATCTTCTTCCTAAAGGCCCTATTACGGCTCGTTATGGGCCGTGAAAACGAACGCCAATCAACGAGACAGCTCATTGATAAGCGCTCGTTTGCTCCTTTCACAAGCAGCAATGCTTGGTTATGTATAGGGACTAGTGATAGTTACTACGATCATTCAACCCCATGCATTTACATCATGTCGGCAACACATCTCATGACAACGATAATGTTTATTGCTGCATAAACTATACGATCATCTAATGAACGAGCATTACACAGGGCAATGATTGTAAACGAGCGTTCATATGAGTAAAAGGTCCTTTACTCTCTTGGTAGCTGACTTCTTGACAACAGAAATAGCAAACAATGGGGGAATTTGATCTCAGCACTCCTCCCCCTGGTACTCCCTGGCTATCAAATGACAATTTATGAATCAGGGTCCAGGAGTTATTATCAGACTCAGTGGCGTAACTGTAGCGTCCATGGCAGCGGGCCGTCGGGTTTACTCACCTCCCGACGCCCGCAGCCATGGATCAGTGAGCACTGGCTTGCATCTCCTTCCTAGGAGACACCAGTGCTCACTTCCGCTCCGGTCCACTGTGTCCCGTAGGGTGCACACACATGCACGTGCCCGGTCTTAAAGGTCCAGAGCGCACATGTGAAACAATCATCATCATCAACTACACATGATTCCTGGACTATAAGAAGGGCCCTGCCCTTCTGATCCTTGCCTGAGCGTTGTTAGTGTATCCCAAGTCTGTCTTGCAAATTGTCCCTTAGTGTTTTCCTGTTCCAGTTATTACCCGTGTCCTGTTACCCGTATCCTGTATCCCGTGCTGTGTTCTCGTTTCTGAGCCTCTTAGTGTTGGAGTCGTGCCCTACTGCACCTGCTATAGTTTGCCACGTCCAGTGTCGTTTACCATGTCCAGTGGCTTCTGCCACGTCTAGTGTCTTCTGCCACATCCAGTGTCTTCTGCCATGTCCAGTGTCGTCTGCCACATCTAGTACTGTCCGCCACATCTGGCGCAACCTGCTGTACCTACTTTCATCCGTGCTGAACCACAGCCACTGTCTGGACTAGTACAGGTATGTTTTTTATGAACTGCTGTAGACTTTTGTATAGACTGTGACTAGGCCAGCTGCCTCTCCGCTACGGCGGAGCTGCCTAGTGGGTCCACATACCTTGTGATCGTGAGAGTAACAACTGTTGTAGCAGCCATAGCGGCTGCTACGGGCCCCGCAGCATGTGGGGGCACATGACGACCGCCGGCCAGAGCACTCCCATGCCAGTGGCTCTGCTAGCAGCCACTATGGCTGCTGCAGTGGTAGCAACACCACATTCAATAGTATCTGTGTCCTTAGGATGCAGATGCTATTGAACACTATGGCAGAGCAGGGCTGTATAGAACTGTCTACAGGGGGGGCTGTATAGAACTGTACAGGGGGGCTGTATAGAACTGTCTTCATGGGTGGGCTGTATACCGCTGTCTACAGGAGGGGCTCTATAGCGCTGTCTACAGGGTGGCTGTATAGCACTGTCTACAAGGGGGCTGTATCGCACTGTCTACAGGGGGGACTGTATGGCGCAATCTACAGGTGGGATGTATGGCACAATCTACAGGGGTGCACTATTGATCAAGGGGGGCTCTGTGTAACACCCAGGGGAGGAGAGGGGGCCCAGTGAAACGTTTGCTATGGGGCCCAGTGTTTCCTAGTTACGCCCCTGATCAGACTGGAAGAAAACTGGAAAAAGATTCAAAGAGTCTGAGTAGAAAAGCTTTATATCCCTAACAGAAAAAGACTAATTGGGCTTTGTAATTGGAATATCTATATTAATATACATACAAATTTTTGATGTCATCCACCAAACTTATTGCTACAATTTCCCTTCTCTATAGAGCAGGCGGTTAGTGGTCTCTAAAGAAAAAAATTATAGGAGGACAATAAGCATTTTATGAACAATAATTACATTTTAATGTTCCACATTGTTATATAAATTTTATCATTTTTTAGTCAACTACACTATTACAGGTATCTATGAATAATTAAACCACCCCTGTATTCATAATGTATAATGAATAGCCTTATCCTCTTCTTAGCGGATCTTAATAAATATTACATTATCATTATTAGCTAGGATGAATCATCTAGAAATAATTAAACAGCTACACCACTGATTAAGTAACTAGCATTGCATCGCATATAAATTATATTATCCAGCTATTGCTGTGGCCTTTGGGAGGCAGGCACATCCTGCATAATATCTGTACTATTGTCGACTGCTACCTTTGAAAATAAATACTTAAATACCTTTGTTAAGAGCAAGTTAGTTGCACATATTGGCCCTCATATCTGTAGTTTTTAATGAGCACTATGTAATGCAACATTTCCCCAGTGGAGGCGCTGCAAGGGAAATTAACACATACAGCTGGGTTCCAACATACTCTGTGACTAACTTATTGTTGGAAATCCATTCTAACAAAAAGAGGTTGTTTAACCCCATTGCACAAATGGGCCTACCGTTACGTCCTAATTGCAGTCTTTTGACCCCCAATAGGTCATAATGGGACGCCCAGTGGATGGCATGGGTAGAGGAACTGTTCCCATGGCATCAGCATTGGGTGTCAGCTATAGTATACAGCCGACATCCCACTGCAACGGTCGGGATCTGAGAACTCCAATTGAGGCTATTAATCCCCTTAGATGCCACAGTTAATGGTGATCATGGCATCTAAGTGGTTACCGAGGGAGGGGCTCCCTCTCTCATCCTATCAGTGCCAACACAATCGCAGATGCCAATGCGTTGCTATTGAAGTCGAGTCCTAATAAAGCCCCCCATGCATGCTATGGCTATATGACTAGTAGGCTGTGCCAAGTAGATTGCCTGTCAGTTTTACACCGATAGGCAATAATACTTTGGTATACTGAGAATACCAAAGGATTAGAGAAGCAATCAAAGGATTGCATTGTGAAGTCCCAATGGTGCCATTAAAAAATACATCCCATTCCACACGAAAAAGTACTCATATAGCTCCATCGATGGTAAAAACAAAGTTATGGCTTTCAGAATGTGGCGACACAAAAACAAATGATTCAAAAAAAAAATGTTAGTGTGCAAAAGTAGTAAAACAGAAAAAAAATTATAAATTTGGTAAAGGCGTAATTGTAACAACAGAATAAAGTTAACATGTAATTTATACCGCACAGTAAACGCCATGCAGTGAGGACAAAACTAAAAAAAGTTGCTGTGTCCTCAAGGCCCAAAATAGCGTCCTGAAGAGATTAAAGGGGACAATTTTTTTAAAATATTTGGTTTGCTACCACATAGTAAACCTAAAATGTATATGGGACAGATGGCAATGTACTTGGAATATAATGAATGCTTTGTAGCTGTAGGTGGGATCCAGCTGGTTTGCCCCGGTTCTCCCGAACTGGTTATTAAAATTAACCAGACCACTGCACTCAATTGTAACCACGTCCTTAGCACAGGATGCACAGGATGCACAGGATGCCTCGCCATTCGGCGCTTTAGAAATGGTCATCAAGCTGCTGCGTCGTTCCGCTAGATGTGGCCTGGAGTCGCTGGAGGGTGGCACGGGAATGGGGACAGGTGAGCATGTAATTTATTTATTTTTATTCTTCAGTAGGCAGTGTTGGAGGCACTATCTACAGGGGACTCTATGGGGGCACTAGCTACATGGGACTCTATGGGGGGCACTATCTACAGGGGGGCTCTATGGGGCACTATTTACAGGAGGCTCAATGGGGAGCACTATCTACAGAGGGCTCTGAGGGGCACTATCTACAGGGGGCTCTATGGGGGCACTATATACAAGAGGCTCTATGGGGAGCACTATCTACAGAGGGCTCTATGAGGGCACTATCTACAGGGGGCTCTATGAGGGGCACTTAATGCAGGGGGCCCTATGTGGGACACGATCTACAAGAGGGATTGTGAGTGGCACTATCTTTAGGGTGCAGTGTGTGTGGGTGTGTGTGTGTGTGTGTGTGTGTGTGTGTGTGGTGCTTTACTTTACAGTGTTTAACACAATTTATACATGAGCACGGTGTATGGTATTATTATATTCAGGGGAACAGTCTATGGTAGTATTATAGGAAATATATAACCCCAGCACACACAGAGGTACACAAGAGATCCAGATGCAAACAAATTTAAGTTTTATTGCAACAAAAGTTGGTAAAGTTGAGGTAGTAAGCGACTTGGTAAGACGTTTCGGCCGAACCTCGGCCTTTGTCACTGTCGCTGTTAGTTGATATCACTGGTATGGGATGTCCGCCGGACACACCCTGAGACACACAGGGAAGATCCGGCGGACATCCCATACCAGTGATATCGACTAACAGCGACAGTGACAAAGGCTGAGGTTCGGCCGAAACGTCTTACCAAGTCGCTTACTGCCTCAACTTTACCAACTTTTGTTGCAATAAAACTTAAATTTGTTTGCATCTGGATCTCTTGTGTACCTCTGTGTGTGCTGGGGTTATATATTTCCAATATTGTGGGATTCTCGTCCCTACCCTACTAGTACCACGCTAATAGATAGAGGAGTGCATCCCAATATCTATTTTTTATGGTAGTATTATATTTTCAGGGGCATAGAGTGTGGCACCATCAGAATTTTATCTTCATTTATAGGTACGGAAATGTTGGAAAAGTGAGCAGTCGAAGAAATCTGAGCAGCAAATTTCTGCAAAAATGGGTCATGGTCAAGAGACGTCTACATGGAGGTCTGGACCGGATGGAAAAGAAAAGAGAAAAAGAACGTCTCCAATCTGACAAGATGTCACCTGGGAGTCACTAAATGTAAATCTTTATTCTCCCTGTGACTGATCAGTCTGTAGTGACTGTATGATCTGCAGTGGGATCATAGGTGTATCAATCTTCTTTGTGAGAAAAAGCAACTCCCAGCATATCGTTACCATTGCTCAGGCCATACTGGGAGCTGTAGTTTTATTTTATGTCGTACAAACTATGGTTGCACGATACATCGAAATATTGATACTATTTAGATGCCGTGCACTCTCAAATGGATCAATACCGTTAATTCATGTATTTCGATACTAAGCTGTGCGGCCGCACTGTTTAGTATTGTAACACATGAATTTAGTCAAAGCGGGGCTGCGACTGTGTAATAAAACCATTGCCCTGCTCCTGACAAGTGTGCGTGCGCGGTCATGATGTGATGCGGCCGACGCTGCACTAATGAGCGCTGCCACTGGAGACAGAAACTGGCGGGCAGACTGCAAAACACCCCCATGTTCTGTCTTCAGTGTCGGCGCCGACTCTCATTAGTGCAGCGCCGGCCGCATCACCACATGCTGACCATGTGCACACACTTGTTCTCACGAGCGGAGCAATAATTATATTACACAGCCGAAGCCATGCTCTAACAGCAGAGATCAGAAAAACCTCTGACCCCCGCCGCTATTCCCTTGAATGCTGCGATCAAAGCTGACTGCAGCATTCAAAGAGAATATGGGAAGGGGGGATACCCATTTGATCGCATCCCTGTGATGCAATCTATGCACATACCATATATGGGCAGACAGCCCAGAATCCATTGAAGGGCCCCAGGTCTGTCTGACCATATTTCCTGTTGTTAGGGCATACTTAGGTATGCCCTAACAACTGCCTGTGTACTATCAGTACACAGGCTAATGTAGTAGCATATAGATATATGCCAGTACATTAAAGTTTAAAAATAGAAAAGTTAAAAATAAAAAATACACACACATTTTTTACAATAAAGATTAAAATAAAAGTCTTAATACATAAAACATACACACATTCGGTACCGTCGCAACCATAATAACCTGCACAACAAAATTTATAGCGTCATTTATGATGTGTACGCTGTAAAACATAAATTAAAAACTAATTTCTTTCACTTATTAATGTGAGGCCCATGGTATTATGAATTTCTATGTGCTTCATGTTTTAGTATCAACAATCGCAATATTACGCAAAGTATCGGTATCGAAGTTCAAATTCTAGTATTGTGACAACCCTAGTACAAATTTGTATGGCAGGGGTTAAACTGAATTTGCAAATGATCTTTGTACTGAGCTGTATTTGTGCTTGTGCTGTATATATGTTCAGAGCTTGGTTCTGATACTGTATATATATATATATATATATATATATATATATATATATATATATATATATGTACTGAGCTTGGTTCTATTGCTGTATATATGTACTGAGCTTGGTTCTGGTGTTGTATTTATGTCCTGAGCTTGATTCTGCTACTGTATATATGTACTAAGCTAGGTTTTGGTATTGTATTCATGCACTGAGGTTTGTTCGGGTGCTGTATAAATGTACTGAGCTCAGTGGTGGATCATCATTAGGGGGGTTCGGCCAGGCCCGGGGTCCAAGGCTCCCGGGGGGCCCATGGCTGCCCGAACCGCACATGACCGCACGGGCCCCCTCATACCCGGTGGCGTCGCTAGCACCGGAGGGGGCCCCGGTGCTAGTGGAAGCCACATTCATTTGTATCTGAGTCCTCAGGACTCAGATACAAATGAATATTATAGGCTGCAGGCCACGTTAGGCCTGCAGCCTATAAGGCACTGGGAAGACTCCCTACGCAGGCCAGCGTGATGAGGTACTGCTTCACACCGGTCTGCGCATGCATCTAGTCCGGGGGATTCACATGCGTCCAGCTGGAGCGGCTGCCACGGGGCAAAGTAAGTAAAATATAAATTTTAGCTCTGTGTATATATTCAAGGAGGGGGGGAGAGTGCTCCGTTGCACTATATACAAGGGGGAGTGCTGGGTGGCTCTATATACAAGGGGGAGGGTATCGCTGTGTCGGCCTATATACAAGGGGGAGGGGAGCACTGAGTGACACTATATACAAAGGGGGGGAGTGCTCTGTGACACTATATACAAGGGGGGAGTGCTGTGTGGCCCTATATACAAAGGGGGAGCGCTGTGTGCACTATATACAAAGGGGAGCGCTGTGGGCACTATATACAAGGGGAAGCGCTATGTGGCCCTATATACAAGGGGGAAGCGCTGTGTAGCCCTATATACAAGGGGGGAGAAGTGCTGTGTGACTCTATATACAAGGGGGGAGGGGAGCACTGTGTGGCATTATATACAAAGGGGGAGCGCTGTGTGCACTATATACAAGGGGGAGCGCTATGTGGCCCTATATATAAGGGCCCTATATGCAAAGGGGGTGCTGTGTGACACTATATACAAGGGGGGAGCGCTGTGTGACACTATGTACAAAGGGGAGGGCTGTGTAGCACTATATACAAGGGGGGCTGTGTGGCGCTATCCACAGCGGTATGTGTGTGGCGCTCTTTACAGGGGTGCTCTGTGGTACTATTTACAAGAGGGGGAGGGCTGTGTGGCGCTCTCTACAGGGGGACTGTATGGCGCTATCTATAGCGGCTGTGTGTAACGCTCTTTACGGGGGGGATGTGTGTGGTGCTACCTATAGGGGGATGTGTGATATATACAGGGGGCTGTGTGTGGCACTATGTACAGGGGGCTGTGTGTATGTGGTATTTTACAGTGTATGGTATTATTATATTCAGGCGCGCAGTGTTTGGTGCTATTATATTTAGGGGCACAGTATGTGGCACCATGATAATTTTCTTTTCGGTTATAGGTGTGGAAATATTGGAAAAGTGAGGAGCCGAAGACATCTGAGAGGCAAATCCTTCAGAAATGGGTCATGGCCGGGAGAAGATGTCATGAGCTCTGGACCGGATGGAGAAGAAAAGAGGAAAAAAATTACTAGAATCTGAGACGTCGTTACCTGTGAGTCACTAGATTTATAGAGAATCTGTCACCTCTCCTGACATTTTTATTATAGGAAATCCTTGTATTTCACAAAAAGTCTTTCTGCAGTCCAGGACTGATAGACAATTCCCCTTGTCTGGAGGATGGGTCCCTGCACAGTGTGATACTGTCAGTATGTAGGGACACAAACCTGTGACAAGGGGAATTGTAACACCCATTTGATAATGCTTGCCCAAAAAGGTAGTGTTAACAATAGTTATGGCGCGGCAGGGCGGCGGTGCGGAAGGGGGGGTCCAAGTTTGGGTAACAGAACAGGGCCTATGGTCTACTTAATCCGCTACTGACTGAGCTTGGTTTTGGTGTTGTATATATGCACTGAGGTTTGTTCTGGTGCTATATATACATTACCGTTCAAAAGTTTGGGGTCACCCAGACAATTTTGTGTTTTCCATGAAAACTCACAATTATATTTATCAAATGAGTTGCAAAATGACTAGAAAATATAGTCAAGACATTGACAAGGTTAGAAATAATGTTTTTTATTTCAAATAATAATTTTCTCCTTCAAACTTTGCTTTCGTCAAAGAATGCTCCATTTGCAGCAATTACATAATTGCAGACCTTTGGCATTCTAGCTGTTAATTTGCTGAGGTAATCGGGAGAAATTTCACCCCATGCTTCCAGAAGGCCCTCCCACAAGTTGGATTGGCTTGATGGGCACTTCTTGCGTACCATACGGTCAAGCTGCTCCCACAACAGCTCTATGGGGTTGAGATCTGGTGACTGCGCTGGCCACTCCATTACAGATAGAATACCAGCTGCCGGCTTCTTCCCTAAATAGTTCTTGCATCATTTGGAGGTGTGCTTTGGGTCATTGTCCACAGGGTATGGCATGGCGTTGCAAAATGGAGTGATAGCCTTCCTTATTCAAAATCCCTTTTACCTTGTACAAATCTCCCACTTTACCAGCACCAAAGCAACCCCAGACCATCACATTACCTCCACCATGCTTGACAGATGGCGTCAGGCACTCTTCCAGCATCTTTTCAGTTGTTCTGCGTCTCACAAATGTTCTTCTGTGTGATCCAAACACCTCAAACTTCGATTCGTCTGTCCATAACACTTTTTTCCAATCTTCCTCTGTCCAATGTCTGTGTGCTTTTGCCCATATTAATTTTTTCCTTTTATTAGCCAGTCTCAGATATGGCTTTTGCTTTGCCACTCTGCCCTGAAGGCCAGCATCCCGGAGTTGCCTCTTCACTGTAGACGTTGACACTGGCGTTTTGCGGGTACTATTTAATGAAGCTGCCAGTTGAGTACCTGTGAGGCGTCTATTTCTCAAACTAGAGACTCTAATGTACTTGTCTTGTTGGTCAGTTGTGCAGCGGGGTCACCCACTTCTCTTTCCACTCTGGTTAGAGCCTGTTTGTGCTGTCCTCTGAAGGGAGTAGTACACACCGTTGTAGGAAATATTCAGTTTCTTGGCAATTTCTCGCATGGAATAGCCTTTATTTCTAAGAACAAGAATAGACTGTCGAGTTTCACATGAAAGCTCTCTTTTTCTAGCCATTTTGAGAGTTTAATCGAACCCACAAATATAATGCTCCAGATTCTCAACTAGCTCAAAGGAAGGTCAGTTTTATAGCTCCTCTAAACAGCAAAACTGTTTACAGCGGTGCTAACATAATTGCACAAGGGGTTTCAAGTGTTTTCTAATCATCCATTAGCCTTCTAACACAGTTAGCAAACACAATGTACCATTAGAATACTGGAGTGACAGTTGCTGGAAATGGGCCTCTATACACCTATGTAGTTATTGCATTAAAAAACAGACGTTTGCAGCTAGAATAGTAATTTAGCACATTAACAATATATAGAGTGTATTTCTGATTAATTTAATGTTATCTTCATTGAAAAAAACTGTGCTTTTCTTTCAAAAATAAGGAAATTTCTAAGTGACCCTAAACTTTTGAACGGTAGTGTATATATGTACTGAGCTTGGTTCTGGCACCGTATCTGTAAATTAGACAGAAGATTTGTCGCGGCTTACTGCGCACATTGCACTGTTATCAACCCTTCTGACAGTGCACAGCCTAACTAAATGGGCTATACATAATGGGTGAGTATAATATAATGAGTGTGGGTAGGTAGGTAGCTAGGTAGGTGGGTAGGTATGCTTATGTAACTATATACATAGTGTGGCAATCCAGTTAAACATTCTGGACAGGGAATTTCTTTTTTAGAGTCCACTTTAATACAGGGTGTAATTGGAATATTGTAATAGTTTTATTTGATTATTAGAATCATTTTCCATGGCGCGAAACACTGCCGCCCACTAAGCCCCCCGACGCGTGTTTCTTTGTTGGCAAAACAGAGAACCGGTTGTTAAATATTTGAATCCCACGCCTGGATGTACATTTTCTTTTCCACTATGGTGTGATAAAATCATCTTATTCTTGTATTGATCTCCCACCATTGTATCTGCATACTTATTTCCCTTGTTATCATTCCTTTAAAAAAAAAAAAATTGTAGTAAGATGTGCAATATTCAAGTTCAAAATGTATTTATTTTTTATTCTTGCCTTTGGGATTCTTTTAGTCCGTATTTGAAACATATTTATTTATGATTTAGAATATTTTAATATAAAATTCAGTAGCCATTTCATGTTGGGGAATATATTTCAGTGCAGTTCTAGTAAACCTTATCACCTTGATTAATGCCATAATGGGAATAAGGCAGGTGGGCCAGAAGGTAAAAGGACTAATACTCTGTAACCCTCCCGGTCTTTCTTTTACTGTAAATCATTACGATTGGTCTGCACTATTGCTTGTATGCCAAAGGTGTGTTTTATTCCCAGCACTAGCTGGCACTAGCAATAATCAAGCATGCATATAGCTTTCATGCACAAGTCCATATTACAAATCTGTGTTATATGAATCTCATGGGCCCACACTGCCTCTCGGCAGTGGCGTAACTACCGCCGTAGCAGCAGTAGCGGCTGCTACGGGGCCCGCGGCATGGGGGTCCCGTGTCGCCCACCAGCACGGGCCCCCACCATGGCCGGATGCTCCGCTAGCAGCCGTTATGGCTGCTACAGCGGGACGCCACTGAACACTACGGCAGAGCAGGGAGCTCTTAAACAAAAGACATGTATCCCCTATCCTGTGGATAGGGGATACATGTGTGATCGCTGGCAGCGATAGGGAGAACGGGGGACTGAAAGTCCCCTGAAGTTCTCCATCACAAACCTCGGACTTCCGGGGTCTGTCGGTAGCTCTGTAGAAATGAATGGAGCGCCGGTCGCGCTTGTGCGCATGTTCGGCCCCCCGTTCTCCCTATCGCTGCCAGCGATCACACATGTATCCCCTATCCTGTGGATAGGGGATACATGTCTTTTGTCGGACACGCTGTAGGTCGCATTTTTTTGGGAGGGGGAACGCTGTATGGCGTTCCCTACAGGGGGACGACGCTGTATGGCGTTCCCTACAGGGGGGCGCTGTATGGCATTCCCTACAGGGGGGGCTGTATGGCGTTCCCTACAGGGGGGGCTCTGTATGGCATTCTCTACAGGGGGGGCTGTATGGCGTTACCTACAGGGGAAGGGGCTGTATGCCATACAGCCCCCCCTGCAGGGAACGCCATACAGCCCCCCCTGTAGGGAACGCCATACAGCCCCCCCTGTAGGGAGCGCCATACAGCCCCCCCTGTAGGGAACACCATACAGCCCCCCTGTAGGGAACACCATACAGCCCCCCCTGTAGGGAACGCCATACAGCCCCCCTCTAGGGAACGCCATACAGCCCCTCTCCCTCTAGGGAACGCCATACAGCCCCCCCTCTAGGGAACGCCATACAGCCCCCCCTGTAGGGAACGCCATACAGACCCCCCTGTAGATAACGCCCTACAGTCCCCCCTGTAGATAACGCCATACAGCCCCCTCTGTAGATAACGCCATACAGCCCCCTGTAGATAACGCCATACAGTCCCCCTGTAGAGAACGCCATACAGCCCCCCTGTAGGGAACGCCATACAGCCCCCCCCTCTAGGGAACGGCATAAAGCCCCCCCCCTCTAGGGAACGCCATACAGCCCCCTCCTGTAAGGAACGCCATACAGACCCCCCTGTAGATAACGCCATACAGACCCCCCCTGTAGATAATGCCATACAGTCCCCCCTGTAGATAACACCATACAGCCCCCTCTGTAGATAACGCCATACAGCCCCCCCTGTAGAGAACGGCATACAGTCCCCCCTGTAGAGAACGCCATACAGCCCCCCCTGTAGATAACGCCATACAGCCCTCCCTGTAGATAACGCCATACAGTCCCCCCTGTAGGGAGCGCCATACAGCCCCCTGTAGGGAACACCATACAGCCCCCCTGTAGGGAACACCATACAGCCCCCCCCTGTAGGGAACGCCATACAGCCCCCCCTCTAGGGAACGCCATACAGCCCCTCCCCCTCTAGGGAACGCCATACAGCCCCCCCCTGTAGGGAACGCCATACAGACCCCCCTGTAGATAACGCCATACAGTCCCCCCTGTAGATAACGCCATACAGCCCCCTCTGTAGATAACGCCATACAGCCCCCCTGTAGATAACGCCATACAGTCGCCCCTGTAGAGAACGCCATACAGCCCCCCTGTAGGGAACGCCATACAGCCCCCCCCCTCTAGGGAACGCCATAAAGCCCCCCCCCCTCTAGGGAACGCCATACAGCCCCCCCCCCTGTAAGGAACGCCATACAGACCCCCCCTGTAGATAACGCCATACAGACCCCCCTGTAGATAATGCCATACAGTCCCCCCTGTAGATAACGCCATGCAGCCCCCTCTGTAGATAACGCCATACAGCCCCCCCTGTAGAGAACGGCATACAGTCCCCCCTGTAGAGAACGCCATACAGCCCCCCCTGTAGATAACGCCATACAGCCCTCCCTGTAGATAACGCCATACAGTCCCCCCTGTAGAGAACGCCATACAGCCCCCTCTGTAGATAACGCCAAACAGCCCCCTGTAGATAACGCCATACAGCCCCCTGTAGATAACGCCATACAGACCCCCTTGTAGATAACGCCATACAGTCCCCCCTGTAGAGAACGCCATACAGCCCCCCTGTAGGGAACGCCATACAGCCCCCCCCCCTCTAGGGAACGCCATAAAGCCCCCCCTCTAGGGAACGCCATACAGCCCCCCCCCTGTAAGGAACGCCATACAGACCCCCCCTGTAGATAAAGCCATACAGACCCCCCTGTAGATAATGCCATACAGTCCCCCCTGTAGATAACGCCATACAGCCCCCTCTGTAGATAACGCCATACAGTCCCCCCTGTAGAGAACGCCATACAGCCCCCCCTGTAGATAACGCCATACAGCCCCCCCTGTAGATAACGCCATACAGTCCCCCCTGTAGAGAACGCCATACAGCCCCCTCTGTAGATAACGCCATACAGCCCCCTGTAGATAACGCCATACAGCCACCTGTAGATAACGCCATACAGACCCCCTTGTAGATAACACCATACAGCCCCCTCTGTAGATATCTACAAAGGGGGCTGTATGGCGTTATCTACAGAGGGGACTGTATGGCGTTATCTACAGAGGGGACTTTATGGGGTTCTCTACAGGGTGGGATGTATGGCGTTATCTACAGAGGGGGCTGTATGGCGTTATCTACAGGGGGGGTTGTATGGCGTTATCTATAGAGGGGCTGTATGGCGTTATCTACAGAGGGGGCTGTATGGCTTTATCTACAGAGGGGGCTGTATGGCGTCATCTACAGGGGGGGCTGTAAAAAAGGCACTATCTACAAGGGGGGGTTGTGTGACACCGAGGGGAGGGGGGCCCCAGTCAAAAGTTTGCTATGGGGCCAAGTCTTTCCTAGTTACGCCCCTGCCTCTCGGTGCTCTGCTGATTGTATATGGAGACACGTGGAGTTTTTTTGCGTACAGATTCCATTTTGTGCTCATAGAATGACATATTAAGGAAGTTGATAACTGCTAGTTGTTAAAGAAGTATTCAGAGATCCTCCTAAGAAAATAAAAATAAAAATGTATTCCCCGACCGATTGACAATATCCCAACAAAAAAAATCGATACTTACTGCTACTTGCATTCCCGACACGCACCGTTTGTTGACATAGCTTGCGGGCTGTGTTTGTTTGCTGAGACTTCCCAGGATGTTTTGCACTCGCTAAATATATCAGCGTATGCATTGATAAATCTCTATTAGAAGGTACAGCAGGGACCGCGCATGCACGAACTCCGCTGTAATGATACACGCCCCCAGAACTAAACGTCACTAGTGACGTGCCATATACTCAGCTAGGACTATTAGGTCCTAGCCCATTTGATCGGTTTGCCACTAATGGCAGAAAAAAATGTGATGTCACAGGTCATGTGACACTCGGAGAGAGCCAAGAAAGAGGGTCTTTTTAAAAGAAGTAAGTAAATTACAATGTTAGTGTGGAGTAGACTTTAGGTTTATTGGGAATATAAAACTTTATCTTTGAAAACCCCTTTCAGGTTTAATTCTTTTGCTGTATCTATGCAGTAAGTTTGATTCTTTTACCGTATCTATGCAGTAAGTTTGATTCTTTTACCGTATCTATGCAGTAAGTTTGGTTCTGTTACTGTACCTATGCTCTAGGCTTGAATCTTGAGCCCTATCTCTGCAGTAAGCTCATCTATACACTGCACTTATTCTGTTTCCATATTTACACTGAGGCACTATACAATGGCACAGAGTCCTTATGTAATATTGCCACCATACAGGGTCCATGCACACGGTTTTTGGAAACGAGTCTAAGCAGCAAAGAACTCCTGAAAGTTTTAAGTGTTATTTTAAATCTTATGTGTTGGAATTGTCTAGCATACCACAGCAGCATAAAACTAAGAAGAAAAAAAGGGCAAAAATTTGGCAAATTGGGAAGGGAAAACCGGATTACTAGTTTGACTCTAGACTAATCATTATTGCTACTACTATTATTGTAACTTTGTTTATTCGATTTTTCTAAAATGGTGTTTGTAGCGTTTACAACAATTTTGGCAGTTACCTGCAAGCCAGTAAGAAACCAAAAGTTCTCCTTTAGCACCTCATGATAAAATATAATATTTAAAGGTAATGTTTTTTTTTTTTTTTTAAAAAGACAGTAGATATGGAGGAAAACAAGAAAATTATGTATTGATTTGATTTTACAAAAGATTCTGGAAAACAATGGTTTATACACTGTTCTGTGCTATAAATTAAAAAGCTCAATATTTTTTGACTGATTTTCTTTTTATATGTTAGTGAGCAGATGGACATCACATTGACTTCAACTAATGTGCAACCCTAGCATTTCCCTGACTATGATCTCTCAATATCTAATAGCAGTTAACTCATTCACATTTTCACCGATAACATGCACACGGATAAGGCTTCGGTCACATCTGCGTTGGGGTCCCGTTCTGACGTTCAATCAGTACAAGATAGGTAAAACAAACCCTATGCAAAGTTAAAATGGTCCGGGCATGGGACAGTTTTTCATACTGATAACCTAGACATATGGTGCTTGGAGGCAGCTGGAGCAGCTTATAAGTGCGGGGTCTGGGTGTCTTGCGGATAGGTCATCAGTATGAAAAACCAACTCGTGACTGGACAACCCTTTAAAAAAAAAAATATGTAAGGAAATGCCTGCTGTAAATCCCACAGAAACGTTACCAAAGTGTCGGGATTGTGAATAGACATCCCGTCCTGGCTGGAAGGAATGTCTATTCACTGTCAGGACACTTCAGTAACGTTAATATGTCAGTATAAGACAGCACATAGCGAACAATGCAGTGTCACTATGCGCTGACTAAATGAATGGAGAGAAGTGCATGACGCTGATTGGTCAGCGTCGTACAATCCCCTGTACAACGCCCACTTGGTCTAAAGTAAAAACACGCCCACTTGGCCATTAAGAAACTAATTAGCATAAAGCTAAAATCACTCCTAACGTGGTAGAAATAGCACGTTTTTCTAAATAAAAAGCACTGCTGTCACCTACATCATAGCGCCCACCTCATTATGTAGGAGATAGGACACTTATAATGTGGTGACAGAGTCTCTTAAGTCCCAATGTGACTTTACTGCCTTCTTTCCCGTTTATAACAATGCATGGACATACTGTAATGGTGTAATTTATAGGAAGGACTTTAATTTGCATTGTTATAAAGACTGATATTAACACCCTAATGCACCACTGGGAAATGTTTCCACTTTGCAATGACTATGATGAGACAGGCAAAAAAGTTGTGTTCAGCCCAACTTAATGTGGCTTGGGTCGTAGATATCAGTGGTCAGAGTTAAGATGCTTAATGGAAAACGTCTCTTGTTCTGATAGCTTTGATATTACACTGTATGGATTATTTTCAGAATTGTTTTGCAGGTAAAATTTGTTAGTGCGGGCAGAGAATTGCCATTAGCCTGTGAAAGCCTGCTGAATCAATATTACATATACAATGCATATTTAATGCTAATAACAGTCAAAGCTTTTGTTATATTCTGTGCCACGGGGTGTCTGTGATCATAATTAGTTTACATTTGAAAGGGCTTCTTGACAGTTAACTGCTTGAGAGTCTAAGTATGTTTTTATGGCATTGTATAAAGTAGGTACACCCGCAAAATGTGAAGATAGGGAGCTAAAAAGAAGAAAATGTGGCATATACGAGAGATCATGCTTACTCAGTGCTATTCATAACAGGTTTAATGAATTGTTTTTCTCACCTCTTGTCAGTATCAATTAGGTACTGTATATAATAGGCTCTATTATTTATAGTCAGATTACAATGTATATTTGTACACTCATTTTATCAAATACAGAAGAAAAAAATTGGTCATCGTGGCAGAATAAAATGGTGTAATATTTTTAGTAATTACATTTTTATTGGTAATTAAACATAAAACCCTAAAGACATTATTCCCAGTAACTCCCATCTCCATTATCAGTAATTTCTCCAGTGCTTCCAACTCTTCATGCAAAGAATGTGTCTCTCTCTTGTATTTATTATGGGAATGTGCAGCTAGATGACAGGATGCTGACATTTTCTGCCAATGTTGATATTATTAGGGTTAGAGACAATAATAGAAATATTTCACACAGCAAACTAGCTTCATCAAGGGTTTTCAATCTTATAATTTTAACATATACATGTTGAACTTGATGGACATGTGTCTTCTTTCAGCCATACTAACTATGTAACTATGTAACTATGTAACTATGTATACACACAGACCACGCGACGATTAGCTGTTCCAGTGAAGTTAAGCAGTGGTCGGTGCCAGAAGCAGAAGGCTCTGGTCGCAGTATAGCAGTACTGCAGCTCTGCTCCAAATCAAGTGAATAGAAGCTGAGCTTTAGTAGCCTATCAAAGCTGCTATACAGTGTACGGAGCCATCTGCTTCCGGCACCAACCACTGCATAACTTCACTGGAACAGCTGATCCGCACAGGGTCCGTGTGTTGGACCCCCACGATCATATACTGGACTTATTGTGCGTTGGTCATCAGTATAAAAAACAGCCCTAGATAATGGCCTTAAAGGGGTTGTCCCACCACACCAACTTATCACCTATCCACAGGAATGCCCCGGAAGAAGTCGAAATGCCGAAACCCTGGGTCGGGCTATGAACTTGGTGTGCCGCATGCTTGCTGTTTTAACTTGTTGATGTGCTTTTATTCGTCTTATACTTTGTAAGTTTAAAATAAATTGTGTTTCTGTGGAGCCTATTTGCTGTGTTGCACTATTTCCATCCTTATTTTAAAGGACAATCTGTTTCGGATACCTGAAATACCAGAGAGCCAGCGTCTGGACATTGATGCACTGTGAAACTACAGGCACCAGAAGAACAAAGTACATTAGGACTTATTGTCTATTGCTTATGTGCTGGGGGAAGTGGTATCCTCTGAAGAAAACTGGGACTGTAGCTAAGTACCGTTTGAGCGGTGATTTTGTGTGTTTACTATCCACAGGATAGGTCATAAGTGTTTGATCTCTGGTGGTCCCATCGATAATGCTCCCACCAATCAAGAGAACAGTAGCCAAGCGCTGTATTCGACTATCTCCGGCAGTCCCTCACAGAATGAATGGAGCATCATGGCGCATGCGTGACTTGCCGCTCCATTCATATGGGGATTCAGGACCCCCTTTCTCTTGATCGTGGGGGTCCTAGAGGAGGTACCCCCAGCAATCAAACACTTATCACCTATCCTGTGGATAGGTGATAAGTTGTTGTGTTGGGACAACCCCTTTAAGGACCAAGCATTTATTTAAATGTTTTCATCGTTGCATTGAAACAGCTATAACTTTTTAATTTTTTCGTCGACGTAGCTGTATAAGGGCTTGTTTTTTGTGGGTTGAGTTGTATTTTTCAAGGGCACAATATTGGGGTACAAAAAATGTATCAGTCATAATTTTTTGCATTTTAAATTTATGTCGTTCTCCGTGCTGCAGAAATAACATTACCTTTATTCTATGGGTTGGTACAATTATGGTAATACCAAATATGCATAGGTTTTTTTTATGTTTTACTACTATTTCATAATAAAAACACTTTTAATAGAAAATTATTTATTTTTGTGTATCCGCATTCCTAGAGCCATAACATTCCTAGAGCCATAACTTTATTTTTCTGTCAATGTACCCATATGTGGGCTTATTTTTTTGCAGGACAACATGTATTTTTTTTTGTATCATTTTGGAGTACATGGGACCTAAGGCCCTTTTACATGGGCCAATGATCAGGCAAACGAGTGTTCATATGAACGCTCGTCCCCGATCATTGCCCTGTGTAAACAGGGCAATGATCAGGCGATGAACGAGCAAACACTCATTCATCGGCTGATCGTATAGTTTATGTAGATGAAAATATTATTTTTGTCGGCAGCACATCTCCCTTTGTAAACAGGGATATGTGCTGCCGACTTGATGGTAATTCATGGGGACGAGCAATCTGAGTAACAAACACTCATCCCCATACATCACTAATCATAGCTCAATCAAACGAGCGCTGATCAACGAGCTGTCTTCTTGATCGGCGCTCGTTGTTTTTACGGCTCTAAGTTATGAACTTAGATGTGATGGATAAAAGGTGGATCCTGCGTGTCACACATGCAGTACCCGCTTTCACTGAACCCGTCAGTCCTGTGGACCAGACTGGAACCGGATTTGGCAAACGATACAGCTGCTCTGTATAGGGAATACAAAGCAACTGTAGCTCAAAAAGTAAAATATAATTTTTAATAAAAACTATTTATAAAGTTGCACCAATCACACTGATTGACCTTTTTATTTAAAAAAAAAATGCCTTTCACCAGTTTACATAGCCTTTAAGTTTAAGGTCGTTACAATTGAGGCAATACAATATTTATGCTTTTCTTTGTTTTTGCACACTTTTACAAAATAAAACATTTTTATGGAAAATAAATGGCTTTATTTTTTACTTTGCTCTATTTTTAATAAAATGTATGTCACATCAAAGCAATACTGCCTGCCAGTGTAAAAACTGTCACGCGACCTATTCGGGTAAGTTCCCATGTAGCGTAAATACTGCGTATTTTCCGCAACGGATTTTGTTGTGGAAAATCCGCAGCATAATACATTAGCAGAAAAGTGGATGAGATTTGAACAAATCTCATCCACACGCTGCGTAAATTGATACAGCGCTCAGAAATTGACCTGCGGTGCATTTTGTCTAATCCACAGCATGTCAATTGAATTTGCATAATCACTGAATTTTTGTTGCGGGTTTTCCCCATTGAGTGGGGAGTTAAAACCCGCAACAAATAGCAGATATTGCAATTTTTGCAGCGGAATAGCTGTGATTCTGCCACAAAAATCGCAACTCAGGAAAACAAAAAAAATTATACTTACCAGAATCCTGTGCTTCTTCATCCAGGTCGGCCTCCTGGGATGACGTTTCATCCCTGACCGCTGCAGCCAATCGCAGGCTGCAGCGGTAACATGGGATGAAACGTCATACCAGGAGGCCGGCCTGCAGGATGTCAGAGGGATGCATCGCCATGGATACATAAACCTTTTCTTTTTGTGTGCAGTTTTCCACAGCGGAGATTCCAGAACAAAAACTGCACCAGAATTTGGTGCAGTTTTTGGCCAGAATTTCCTGCGGCGCTCAGGGCGGATACGCTGTGTGCTTTCACACAGCGTATCCGAGATGTGTGAACATAGCCTTAGGCTGTGCCAGAGAGCTTACAGCCATGGCAGGCCTGGGGGCCTTTGTAAGCCCCCCAGGTGCCATGGAAATCCATTGGTGGCCACCTCTCTCTGTTAACCCCTTAAGTGCCACGGTTGGACAACTTCTATGCCCGGACGATCACAATGATGTACATGTACGGAATTTTGTGGCAACTAGCCCCCGTAGAACACCTACATGTAAATCATTCTTCGTTAAGGGGATAATGGCTTGGAAGAACAGGGAAGTATAATGAATAATAATAATAATAATCATAATCATAATAATAACAAGACATTATTAACCCCTTAACGCACCAGGATGCACCGGTACGTCCTGTATTGCAGTGCTTTAAGGAACTGAGACATACCGCTGCGTCCTGGCTAACAACTGTCACCCTGTCAAATGACAAGGTTACAGAGCTGTTCCATTAACTGTCTATGACAGTTGATTGGCACAGTAAGACGGCAGGGGACCAATCACAGCGGTCCCCTCCCGGCGATCGCTGTGATTGGTCAGTCACAGCAGACTGACCAATCACAGCTCCCTGAGAACGTGTATGTAATGGAGCTGGTTCAGAAGCTGAGCCAGCACCATCACCTCCGGGTGTCGGCTGTATATTACAGCCGACCCCCCGCTGTAATGGCCAGGACCGAAGCTAGTCTCCGATCCCGCCGATTAACCCCTTAGATACAGTGATCAAAAGCGATTGCTGAATCTAGGTGGATTCTAGGCTGTCGGCACCCCTGATGGTTGCTATGTTTGTCACAGCTGACATCCTGCTTTAAAGGCCAGGACCGGAGCTAGGCTCCGATCTGGCCGATTAACCACTTAGATGCAGCGATAAAAAGCGTACGCTGCCTATAGGTGGTTAGATCACGCCCGATGGCTGCTAATGGCAATGATCGGCACCCGCGGGGATGCCGACGGTTGCTATGGCAACCAGAGGCCTAAAAATGGCCTACTAGTATGGAAGCCTATTAGTGCCCACCAGGAGGCAAAGCCTAATAGGCTTGCTGTCAGTGAATAGCTGACAGCTCTAATACACTAATGCACTATGTAGGTAGTGCAGTGTATTAGAATAGCGATCAGGCTTCATGCCTTCAAGTCCCCTAGTAGGACCAAAAAAAAAGTTACAAAAAGTTTATAAAAATGTAAAAAAGAAAAAAAAATGAACGTTTCATGTTAACAAATGCAATAACCGCGTTTTCTCTAATAATAAGTCTTTTATTATAGGAAAAAAACGGAAAATATTTAAAAAAAAGCACAAATAGGTGGTATCACTGTATCCGCAACAACCCGAACTATAAAAATATCATGCTATTTTACCCACACGGTGAACACCGTAAAAAATAAAATATAAAACAATTCCAGAATCGTTGTTTTTTACTACCCCTTCCAAAACAGTATAAAAAAAGTGATTTAAAAGTTGCATGTACCCGAAAATTACAACATTAAAAACTACAGCTCGTCCTGCAAAAAACAACCCCTCCCACAGCTTTTTTGATGAAAAAAATAAAAAAGTTATGGCTCTCAGAATATGGCGAAACAAAAAATTCATTATTTGAAACAAAAGTGATTTTATTGTGCAGACGCTGCAAAACATTAAAAAAACTATATACATATAGTAACGCCGTAATGATATCGACCCACAGAATAAAGTAAAATTGTTCATTTATAGTGCATGGTGAACACAGTAAAACAAATAATAAAAAACATTATCAGAATTGCTGGTTTTTTGTCACCTTGCTTGCCAAAATTTTTTATAAAAAATGATCAAAAAATTGCATGTACCCCAAAATGGTACCAAAGAAAACTACAGATTGTCCCGCAACAAATAAGCCCTAACACAGCTCCGTTGGAGAAAAAATAAAAAAAGTGCTGGCTCTCAGAATATGGCGATGCAAAATTTGCAGTTTTCCAAAAGTGGATAAGATTTGGCACCATTTATCAGTGCGACACTGGCCACAGATCTATCAATTGTTATTTATTTACCACATTATTAGACCCTCTTATTATGCCCTGATGTAATCCACACAGCTTACATATGCCCCCACATTTTAAACTGAAATACCAGCAAAACCCCAAACGGAACGACCACTAAGTAAAATCTACTCTCCAAAAGCAAAAAATGGCGCTCCCTCCCTTCTAAGCTCTACAGCGTGCCCAAACAGGTAGTTTATGTCCACATATATGACATCGCCAAACCCGGAAGAACCCACTTAACAGTTTGAGGTATTTGTCTTCAGTGGCACAAACTGGGCACAACATATCGTGCACTAAAATAACATATCAGTGGAAAATTTTAATTTTCACTTTGCACCATCCACTGAGCATTCATTTCTTATAGAAAAAAAAAACCTGTGGGGTCAAAATGCTCACTACACTTAAAAAATGTCTTGAGGGGTGCAGTTTCTAAAATGGGGGTCACTACTTGGGGGTTTGGTTTACTATTTGACCTCAGATCCCTGCCATTG
Organism: Rhinoderma darwinii; assembly: GCF_050947455.1. Taxonomy (NCBI): domain Eukaryota; kingdom Metazoa; phylum Chordata; class Amphibia; order Anura; family Rhinodermatidae; genus Rhinoderma; species Rhinoderma darwinii. The sequence continues at coordinate 444,884,704 of NC_134687.1, forward strand.
TGGGCCAATGCTGCGAAAATCACCAAAATAGGCCTCAAATGCGCATTTGCTCGTTCAATCCTAAGCCCTGTCATATGTCCAGGCAAATGATAAATGCCTTGAGGGGTGTAGTTTACAAAATGGGATCACTTCTCAGGGTTATCCACTCTACTCTGATACCTAAGGGAGCTCTGCAAATGCGACATGGCGCCCGTACACCAGTCCAGTAAAATCTGCACGCTTAAAGCCAAATGGCGCTCCTTATATTTTAAGCTCTGCCATGTGCCCAAACAGCAGTTTAGGGCCACACATGGGGTATTGCCGTACCCAGGAAAAATTGGGTAACAAATTGTGTGGTGTTTCTTTCTCCTATTGCCCCTTGTGAAAATAAAAAATTGGGAGCAAAAACTACTTATTTTTGGAAAAAAATTAATTTTTCAATTTCACTGCCTAATTATAATAAAATCTAGGAACACCTGTAGGATCAAAATGCTCACTACACCCCTAGATGAATGTCCTGAGGGGTGTAGTTTCCAAAATGGGGTCACTTCTCAGGGGTTTCTACTGTACTGGTACCACAGGGCCTCTACAAATGCGACATGGTGCCCACAAACCAATCAAGCAAAATCTGCATGACAAGTAGCACTCCTGCCATTCTGAGCCCTGTGGTGTGTCCAAACAGCAGTTTATGACCATATATGGGGTATTGCAGTACTCAGGAGAAATTGCTTTATAAGTGTTGTTGTGCCTTTTCTCCTTTATTCCTTATCAAAATTAAACATTTATAAGTTGTTTTTTTTCATAAGAAAAATAGATTTTCATTTTTACAGACTAATTACAATAAGTTTAGCAAAAAACCTGTGGGTAAAAATGCTAACTATACCCCTAGATAAATTTCTCGAGGGGTGTAGTTTCCAAAATGAGGTCACTTTTGTGGGGTTTCCACTGTTTTGGCACCACAAGACCTCTTCAAACCTGACATGGTGCCTAAAATATATTCTAAAAAAAAAAGGAGGCCCCAAAATCCACTAGGTGCTTCTTTTCTTCTGAGGAATGTGCTTCAATTCATTAGGACACTAGGGCCACATGTGGGATATTTCTAAAAACTGCAGAATCTGGCCAATAAATATTGAGTTGTGTTTCAAAAAAATGTATTACAAATTAATTTTGGCAAAAAAAAATTCACCTCTACATTGTATTAATTCCTGTAAAAATGCCTAAGGGGTTAAGAAACATCCTGAATGTTGTATTGAAAACTTTGAGGGGTGCACTTTTTAAAATGGGGTGAGTTATGGGTACTTTATAATATATAAGGCCTTTAAAGCCACTTCAGACATGAACTGGTCTGAAAAAATAGCCTTTTGAAATTTTCTTGAAAATGTGAGAAATTGCTGCTAAAATTATAATCGTTGTAACATCCTAGAAAAATAAAAGAACTTTTAAAAAACGATGCCAACATAAAGTAGACATATGGTAAATATTAACTAGTAACTATTTTGTGTGATATTACTATCTGTTTTACAAGCAAATACATTTAAATTTAGAAAATTTGTTGATCTTTTACAAATAAACACTGAATATATCGTCCAAATTTTTCCGCTAACATAAAATACAATGTGTTACAAGAAAACAATTTCAGAATGGCTTGGATACATAAAAGCATTCCAAAGTTATTACCACATAAAGTGACACATGTCAGATTTGAAAAAATTGCTTGTGTCCTTAAGTCCAAAACAGGCTGGGTCTTTAAGATGTTAAGATTGGTAATGTCATCAAGTACCTGAGAGTAACATTTTAGAGCTTTTCACTTACCATATTTGGTAAGAGAATTATACAGTAGCAGTATAACAGAATGTGATTATTACAGAACATAAGGTGATTATTTCAGAACATATAAGTAATCAATATTTCTTCCTTATTTTTTCTTATCTTATAATCATTTTTCCCATGGGCAACAGGGCCTGGAACAGTACCACTTCTTGCAGTGTAAAGGAAACATTTGAGTAATATCCTTTATTTATTCTTGTTGCTTTGAATTTCAGATCAGAAACAAGAACAATTAAAATCCTCAGGTAGCTTGACTTCACTAAAGGCCCTTTTGCACGGTCCAATAATCGGACTTACAAGCGTTCATATGAACAGGGCAATGATCTGCCGATGAACGAGCTCGTTCGTCGGCCTGATCTGCTCGTTTATGCAGCAATAAATATTATTGTTGTCGGCAGCACATCTCCCTGCGTAAACAACTATGTGCTGACGACATGATGGCAAAGTATTGGGATAAAGGATCATAGTGATGACCGCTCGTCCATATACATAACCAAGCATTACTCCTTGTGAAAGGAGCAAACAAGCGCAGATGAATGAGCAATCTTATTTATTGGCGTTCGTTTACACGGCCCATATCGGCCTGTGTTATAAGACCCTATGTGCTCCTTAGTGTAGTCAGAACCCCTTCATTATCTCTGTGCAGTGGTCTGTTCCACAAAAAAAACAGGCCATCTATCCCCAAATGGCTGCATTGTTGTGGAACAGTCTACTGCAGACAGACAGAGCCGGCTTTACGGGTGTGCGACCTGTGCAATTGCACAGGGAGCATCACTCTAGCAGGTGAAAGGGGGCACTGCGCTGGCTCCCTTCCCCTGCTTGTGTTTTAGAAGCACCCGTGCCCGGTAACTCGGCAGCTGCCTTTCCACCCAGGCACTTCTTCTCTCAGTTGCGTCGCTAACGCTGTAGCAGCCATAGCGGCTGCTAGCGGCAACATCGGGCAAGAGGGTGCCCATGTCATCCACCGGGACGGGCCCCCCATGGCCGGTGGCGCCGCTAGCAGCCTACACTAAGAAACAGTTAATGAAATCAGTTACCTCATGACTTTTTCCTTCTCTGAAGGGAAAAGCAAAGTAACAACATGAATTTAAAAAAAGTATATTACACAAACGTTTTAGTACACTGCTCTGTATAATTGCCCAAATTTATGGGTGAACCTGCACTTTAACATGGCAACTAAATATATGCAACCAACAGAGCTCTACTACTTTACATGCTTGTAGTTTTTTATCCTTCATTGTTTTTTTATATTCTCTTTTCTATTTATATTAATACCTTTTTGTTTCAATGGATTTTTGTTACTTCAATCTTTAAGGTTCTACCAGATATTATTAGTTATTAGGCAGTTGCAATGTTCCATGTTTTATTACTTTTTTATGTTGTCATTTCAAATTATGTATGTGCATTTTTAATTACTTATGCTTCGCTAAGACTTTCTTTTCCCAGGTGGATAGATTTTTAATATTGTCTAATTTATTATTGTGCATGTAAAATTCAAGTGAGATGATGAACAATTCTATGGAGTGTTGAGCACAGTGTTTGACTATTCGACACATTATCACGCATATTCTAACATTACATTAATGGGAAAATTTAAATTCAGGCTGTAACGTCCGTGGTCGCTGACCACGAACTCCTTCTATCCAGTCGACGCCCTTCTCTCCAGAGATATCTGCACATGCGGCCGTCCTGTTCCACAGTGACCACCAGGGTGAGCTCGCGAGCTCAGTCCAGACTTAAGGAGCCAAAGCGCGCACAGGTGGGAGATTGAGCTGATCGCTCCCAGAGCACCCTGGGCTATAAGAAGGGCTGTGGCCTTCCCTGCAATGCCTGAGCGTTGTTGTCGTTATCCAAGTATGTCTATGCAAATGGTCTCCTAGTGTTTCCCAGTTCCCAGTGTTTTCCGTTCCTGCTACCTGTAACCTGTATACCGTGATATTCTGGTCAAGTACCGTGTTGAGCTGAAGTCATGCTGTGCTGTATACCACGCATGTTTTGCTACAACACGCCTGGAGCCTGTGACCTGTGTCCTGTTGGCCAGCTGCCATACCGTCAAGGCGGTACGGCACAGTGGGTCCACGTACCCAACGTCACAGTACGCTCAGACCATGGACACCGCTGGTCAATCCAAGACCATGATGACGTCACAAGAGATGCAGGCGGATATGCTAGACCTCTGGTCAAAACAGGACCAACTCCTCCAGACCTTGAACATTATTGCACGTCAGCTGGAGGTGCAAGCTGCTGATCCTCCTACTACACCTCCTGGCAGTACTGATCCTCTGACTACACCTACTGGCAGTGCTGATACCCGATTTTCTTTGCCACTTCCTGACCGCTATGATGGACCTGCCGTGGATTTTTGAACCAGTGCCAGATCCACTTTAGCCTGTATGCAAAGGTATTTTCATCTGATGGCGCAAGGGTCGCTTTCATCGTCTCTCTCCTCACTGGCAGAGCCCTTGCATGGGTGAATCCTATTTGGGAGAGACAAGGACCAGAGACCTGTGACTTCCAGGGGTTCCTCCGGACATTTTGCACGGTGTTTGAGGAGCCTGGACGAGTCTTGTCTGCAGCCGCCTCCTTGCTGAACCTACGCCAGGGAGACACCTCTGTGGGCGAGTACGCCATCCACTTCCGCACCCTGGCGGGAGAACTGTTGTGGAACAATGAGGCCCTGGTGGCTACATTCTGGCAGGGATTGTCTCCTAAGATTAAGGAGCTTGCCGCCCGAGATCTACCGTCTACCATGGATGACCTCATCCTTCTGGCCGCCCGGATTGATATAAAGATCCGAGAACAGCTCCAAGAAGCTCGTGGAGAGAAAGGACTCCCTAGTCCGGTTCCTACTTTGCAGCAACCCCTGCTGTCCTCAGATGCCGATCCTCCTAAGGAGTCTGTGAGGACGGACCAGTTTAAGCTGTCTACCCAGGAGAGACAAGTAGACGCACCTCGGGACTCTGTCTATATTGCAGCCTCGGAGGCCATCTTGTGCGTCTGTGTCCCCAAAAGCCTCAGAGCCTAGGGTTGGTTTGTGAGACAACCTTGGGTAAAGAAGGACTTTCGTCTAAATTGTCCATTCCCGTGACCATAGTGTCCGTCGAGAAAACACATCGGGTCTCTGTGTATCTGAACTCTGGATCTGCTGTTAATTTCATTCGTAGAGACCTGGTGGATCTTCTCCAATTGCCCACTACCCCTCTGGAGAGGCGATTGATGGTTACATCTGTAAATGGACTACCTCTGCCAGACCCAATTATAGCTGTGACCGAGCCGCTGAGGCTCCAAGTGGGAGCCCTCCACTCCGAGCTCCTCTCTTTTTTTGTCCTGCCCAAGGCCATCAACCCCGTGCTGCTGGGTCTGCCTTGGCTCCAACTACATGCCCCAGTCCTGGACTGGAATTCTGGAGAGGTTCTCCAGTGGGGCTCCGAGTGTCTCAGCCGTTGCCTGGTACAGATTTGTTGCCTCGGTCCTTGGCAGGATTGCCTGGTCATTATTCTGCATTTTCGGACTTCTTCAGCAAGAAAGAGGCGGAGACGCTGCCCCCACACCGGGCGTATGACTGTCCTATCGACCTAGTTCCTGGTGGTTCCCTTCCCCGTGGTAGGGTATATCCTCTCTCCTTGCCAGAGACTCTGTCCATGTCCGCATATGTTAAAGAGAACTTGGAGAGGGGCTTCATATGGAAGTCTTCCTCCCCGGCAGGAGCCAGGTTCTTCTACGTCAGGAAAAAGGATGGTTCTCTGCGTCCTTGCATCGACTACCGGGGTCTCAACTAGATCACGGTGAGAAATAGGTATCCGTTGCCATTGATCTCTGAACTGTTTGATCGTATACGTGGTGACAAGATTTTATCTAAACAAGACCTGCGTGGGGCTTACAACCTAATCCGCATTCGCCAGGGTGACGAATGGAAGACTGCCTTTAACACCCGTGACGGACACTATGAATATGTAGTAATGCCCTTCGGCCTGTGAAATTTTCGCGCGGTCTTCCAGGAGTTCGTTAATGACATCTTCCGCGACCTCCTCTATATTTGTGTTGTGGTCTATCTTGATGACATCTTGATTTTTTCTCCAGTTCCAATGACTCATCGGAGACATGTCCATCAAGTTTTGCTGCGGTTAAGGGAGAGTCGCCTGTACGCCAAGTTGGAGAAGTGCATATTTGAGAAAGATGCTCTACCCTTCCTGGGCTACATCATCTCGAATCAAGGTCTCAAGATGGAGCTTGAAAAGGTAAAGTCCGTCCTGAATGGCCACACCCTCAAGGCTTGAGGGCCATACAGCGCTTCCTGGGATTCGCCAATTTCTACAGACAGTTAATTCCAAACTTCTCCTCACTGACATCTACTATGTCTAACCTCACCAAGAAAGGCATGAATTCCAAGGTGTGGACTCCAGAAGCAGAGTCCGCATTCAATAGCCTGAAGAATGCCTTCACGTCAGCCTCTATCCTCCATCATCCAGATGTTTCTCGACAGTTCTCGTTGGAGGTGGATGCCTCCTCTGTCGGTGCTGGTGCACGCTTGTTCCAGAGAGGTTCCAAGGGCAAGTCAATAGTATGTGGCTATTACTCTAAGCTCTTCTCTTCCGCAGAACGCAACTACTCGATTGGGGATCGGGAGTTATTGGCCATCAAATTGGCTCTGGACGAGTGGAGACATCTACAGGAGGGCGCAGCTCATCCTATCTTGATATTTACAGACCACAAGAACCTCACTTATCTCCAGACGGCCCAATAACTGAATCCTCGTCAGGCCAGGTGGTCACTGTTCTCTGCCCGGTTCCAGTTTGAGCTCCACTACCGTCTGGTCAACAATAATGTGAGGGCCGATGCCTTGTCCAGGTCATTCGAGACAGAGGACACTATGGAGTCTCCACATAGTATCATTAACCCATCCTGCATCATCCCTGTCAACCCTCTGCAAGTTAGAGACATTCCCCCGGGGACAGAAGAAGAATCCTCCTCTGAGGATACAGTTCCAAATTAGCAGGTCACATGGGCACCCGTAAGACCTGATACCTGATTGCTCGTCAGTTCTGGTGGCCCACGCTGCCCAAAGACATCACGGACTTTGTCTCCTCCTGCATGTTGTGCGCAGAAAATAAGGTTGCCCACTCCAAACCGGCAGGCCTGCTCCAGCCATTGCCTGTGCCCGATGCCCCCTGGCAGCATATTGCTATGGACTTTGTCACGGACCTGCCTCTCTCTGCTGGTTGCAGTATGGTCTGGGTGGGGGTGGACCGATTCTCCAAAATGGCTCATTTCTTTCCACTGACCGGCCAACCGTCCACTTCCCGACTGGCCAATCTCTTCGTCCAACACATCTTCTGTCTGCATGACTTGCCTCTACATATTGTGTTGGATCGGGGGGTTGCATTCACCTCTAAGTTCTGGAGAGCCCTCTGCATACTCCTCGGTATGAAGTTGGAATTTTCCTCTGCCTACCATCCCCAGTCCAATGGTCAAGTCGAGGGAATAAACCAGATTATGGTGAACTATCAACGACACTTTATCTCCAGGCAGCATGAAGACTGTGTGCAGCTGCTTCCTTGGGCTGAGTTCTCCTACAACAACCATACTAGTGAGTCCACCGCTAAGAGTCCATTCTTCATTGTCTATGGCCAACACCCTCATATACCTCTTCCTGTTTCCACTACATCCCAGGTTCCTGCAGCTGACTCTGCATTCAGGGACTTTCTACAGATCTGGCAGCAGACTCGACCGCGTGAAGAGAAAGGCAGACACAAGAAGACGAGAGCCTTCCCAGTTCCTTCCAGGTACTAAGGTCTGGCTGTCCCCTAGGAATATCTGGCTGAGGGTGCCATCTTACTAGTCTACTCCCAGGTTCCTTGGATCCTTTGAGATTTTGCAACAAATCAACCCTGTTTCCTACAAGTTTCGGCTGCCTCCTACCCTCAAGATCCCCAACTCCTTCCTTGTCTTCCTGCTGAAGTCGGTGATCTTGAACCACTACTCCTTGATTTCCACTCCTGCAGTGTGCTCCCAGGGAGACTTTTGAGGTTAAGGAGATCCTGGACACTAAAAATTAAAAGGAAGAAACTTTTATTTAGTAGATTGGAAGGGGTTTGGTCCAGAAGAGAGGTCCTGGGAGCCAGAAGAGAATCTCAATGCTCCTACCATTAAGAGGTTTTTCTCTCGTTCTGGTCCCAAGAGGAGGGGCTGAAAGAGGGAGGGACACTGTAACGTCCATGGTCGCTGACCACGAACTCCTTCCATCCAGTCAACGCCCTTCTCTCCAGAGATGTCTGCACATGTGGCCGTCCTGTTCCACAGTGACCACCAGGGTGCGCTCACGAGCTCAGTCCAGACTTAAAGAGGTTCTGTCACCACATTATAAGTGCCCTATCTCCTATATAAGGAGATTGGCGCTATAATGTAGGTGACAGCAGTGACAGCAGTGCTTTTTATTTAATCAGCGTCATACACTTCTCTCCATTCATTTAGGCAGCGCATAGGGATCTCGAGAACACGCTGTGTGTCTGTGCACTGCCAGAAGCTGGGCGTTGTGAAGAGAAGTGGATGATGCTGATTCGTCAGCATCATACACTTCTATTCACAACGCCCAGCTAGTAAAAGAAGTAAAAACGCCCAGATGTACATACACAATACACGCCCAGTTGTACTTTAACTTTAAACACGCCCAGTTGTACTTTAGAAAGCCTCATTTGCATAAATATAAAAATGGTCATAACTTGGCCAAAATGATCGTTTTTAAAAATAAAACGTTACTCTTATCTACATTACAGCGCCGATCTGCTGCAATAGGAGATAGGGGTTGCAAAATCTGGTGACAGAGCCTCTTTAATACAATGGCAGGCCATGTCCATCAGAATGAGAACCACTCTTTGTTTGCCGCTCTCTGCTCTGCCTCATAGAGGGGGGTACCAAGCAGTGGACCCTCTCTATGACTTCTATATGCCCCACTAGGGCACCTCTATTACCACCAGTGATATTTGTTTCAATTGTACAAAGTTCTTCTTTAATAAACTGAAAACTATTTTCCCATCTACCTAATTCCCATTAATATCAAGATGAACATCTGAAGAACTTTACCATTTATCCTCAGATAAATCTTCGTTACTAAGTAAATTCCATTAACTGTAATTCCAGAAAGAACACGGTTTGCATCCTCATAAAAGAAAAATGATGTTATGATGGACCATGAACCATGGATAAAGGACCATATTGTAGACATTGATAGTTGAAATATTTATCAACTACTGATATTAAACGCAATAGATGTACAATATATTTACTCTTATGATTGGGACATGGGCCTTCTGTGAGTCCTAATGCCCTTACCGTCCTTGTAAATTATTCTTTCATTTTAAGAAAAATTATAAATAGTTCCCTATGACTGAATTTTATACTTCAAGTAAAGCGTAGCTTCTTTCCCTGGGCGTTATATATATTGAACATCTTCCTTCTGATTTAGACTACAAGCATCCAAATGCGTATTTGCTCTATTGAAATAAAATACAGTAAAGCTTCTGTATATGATTTATTAAGCATAATTTCTTATGGCAATAGCAAATATATATGGCTTTGATAAATGTGACTGCAACATTTATTAGACTTTAAATAGTATTTTTGTGTGTATTAAAAAAGGATTTGTGTCATTTTCTATTTACCTGTGTAGAATGTTTATTTCTCTCCATTATTCAGTTTTCAATAGGAATATACAATAAAACCGATCTATCATATGAAATATTAAAAAGCTGCATTCACTAACAATTAGATTATATTTTAACATGGATATTGAATCCAGTATTTAAGTATTATCAGTTGTAACCTGTTTTATGTATGGAGAAAATGTCTTGCTTTGCTAAATATTTTATTACTGCAATATAACTGGAGTGGAGATTTATCTGAGGATGATTGGTGAAGTTGTTCATGTTTGTAAAAGAGAGCTGCACAGATAGGAAATACTTATCCAGTTTACTATAGAACTTTATTCAACTGGAAGCTTTATCTTCAGTTAGTGCATTATCACTGGGGGGAGTCACATAAAGATAAAGATGGTTAAAGGGAATGTGTTGCCAGAAAAACATGTTTTTTTTAAAAAAATTAAACATTTAGTGTGTGGGTGATTAAACATTGTTCAAATTTTTTTTATTTTTTTGCACGAGTCCATGTAATATTATAAATTATTTCTAATTTATAATACTACCCATTTTTGGTCACTAGATGGAGCTGTTCCCAAAATTGCAGCATTGCAACATTGGGTTAAAAGCCCTCGCTCTAGTGAGCTCTCAGCATCCCCCCCTCCTTTATCCTGGCTAGTGCCGGGATAAACGAGGGGTTTGAACGATGTAACCTCCTACACTGTGTGTCGCCATTTTTTGAGCTAACCCACAGTGTAGTAGGTTTACATACAGTAGTAAACACACACAAACACGAACATACATTGAAATCGCTTACCTGCTCCTGCCGCCGCGGCTCCCTCCGGCCCGTCCGCTCCGTTTGCTGCCGCTGGTGCAAGTGCACAAATCCGGAAGCCGCGACCGGAAGTAGTAATATTACTGTCCGGCCGCGACTTCCGGTCCACAGGAAAATGGCGCCGGACGGCGCCAATTTCGAATAGGACTGTGTGGGAGCGGCGCATGCGCAGTTCCCACACAGACGCCGTACACTGCAGTCAATGGGACGGGAGCCGTTCGCAGTCCCTATGGGACTGTGGCTGCCGTATTCCATGTCTGTATGTGTCGTTAATCGACACACACAGAAATGGAACAAAAAATGGCAGCCCCCATAGGGAAGAAAAAGTGTAAAAATAAGAAAAAGTAAAACACAAACACACAAATGAATATAAACGTTTTTAATAAAGCACTAACATCTTTAACATATAAAAAAATAATTTGTGATGACACTGTTCCTTTAAGAATGAGCTGAACCAAAAATGAAGGAAAAAGCAGCCAACAAATGATCAGTATTTATGAAAATCTATTCAAGATTGTTGGAAAAGCATCCCAGGCGGCTACACCATGGGGTTGGTTGAAGGAATGCCAAGAGTGCGGTAAGCTGTCATCAAGGCAAAGGATTAAGAATCTAAAACATAGAGTTTTGATATGTTAGACATGTTTATACTGCCTTGCCCCATTTATGTTATTGTGTTGTTTTGTGATTTAACTTAGTAGTTCTCAGCTGGAAGTTGGTAAGAATATATAGCCCCCCAAAGTCTAGTTATGTAAACTATATAGTGGAAGTCCTCTCATCCATTAGACTATATTTCAGTTGTCACACTTGCTCTTAGTGTACTTAGTTGCATGCCGGATCAAAATTCTGATCCCTACTGTCCAAGCATCCCATAAAAACCGAAGATAAACAACACGGGAGAATTATGTTGCACTTCAAAGACCATGGGGCTGTTTTACTACTGTGTCTGGGTCCAGAAAATGTTGGAGAATGCACCAAATTTTGGGACAAATTGGTGCAGTTTTGCGCAACTTTAATGTTTGAATCTCACTAGAAATCAAGAGTGGTATAAGGAAAAGAAAAGCGTTTAACAGGTCATGGAAGATGCGCCAAAATTATAATGCAACATGCCCCACTCCAATACATTTGGAGCATTTTGTGCCTGCCTGGTCTAAGCTTAAAGAGGCTCTGTCACCAGATTTTGCAACCCCTATCTGCTATTGCAGCAGATAGGCGCTGCAATGTAGATTACAGTAACGTTTTTATTTTTAAAAAACGAGCATTTTTGGCCAAGTTATGACCATTTTTGTAATTATGCAAATGAGGCTTGCAAAAGTCCAAGTGGGTGTGTTTAAAAGTACAAGTCCAAGTGGGTGTGTATTATGTGCGTACATCGGGGCGTTTTTAATACTTTCACTAGCTGGGCGCTCTGATGAGAAGTAACATCCTCTTCTCTTCAGAACGCCCAGCTTGTGACAGTGCAGATCTGTGACGTCACTCACAGGTCCTGCATCGTGACGGCCACATCGGCACCAGAGGCTACAGTTGATTCTGCAGCAGCATCAGCGTTTGCAGGTAAGTCGATCTTACCTGCAAACGCTGATGCTGCTGCAGAATCAACTGTAGCCTCTGGTGCCGATGTGGCCGTCACGATGCAGGACCTGTGAGTGACGTCACAGATCTGCACTGTCACAAGCTGGGCGTTCTGAAGAGAAGAGGATGTTACTTCTCATCAGAGCGCCCAGCTAGTGAAAGTATTAAAAACGCCCCGATGTACGCACATAATACACACCCACTTGGACTTGTACTTTTAAACACACCCACTTGGACTTTTGCAAGCCTCATTTGCATAACTACAAAAATGGTCATAACTTGGCCAAAAATGCTCGTTTTTTTTAAATAAAAACGTTACTGTAATCTACATTGCAGCGCCTATCTGCTGCAATAGCAGATAGGGGTTGCAAAATCTGGTGACAGAGCCTCTTTAAAGAGGATCTGTCGCCAGTTTATTAATGCCCTATCTCCTAACTAATCTAATATGCGCTTTGATTCTGATAACTGCAGTGTAATTTAAAAAAAAAAAAACGTTTATGATTTGCAAAGTTATGTGCATTTTTCTAAATATGCTAATTTGGCTATACTTCCCAAATGGGAGGTTACGCGTTCTTTTCTCTCTGGGCGGTGTAATGTTTTCTGTATGATGCTGTCCAATCGGCATACAGCTTCTCCCCCCTTCCCTGCCCAGCAACACAGCGTGATAATATAGTATACAGTTTCTATTCCGGACAGTGTTTTCAACTTGTGATATCTCAGGTTGTTTCACTGCGATCCTGCTGGAATATCAAAGATTATAATCTCATCTTTCATATGCCACCAGAACCGCTGTTCTCGGTGGTCCACACCCCGAGATATGGCTGTTTGAAGTGATCCCCCTTCCCTCCAGCCTCAGTCTCTCACACTGTGTGAAGCAGCTTCATGCTGATAGGACAGCGTCAGAGGATGTGAGGAGCTCCACCTCTGGAGAATCGCTGGAGTTAACACCCACTTGTCTAATAAAGGTTCATTTATATATTTAGAAAAAGCTCATAACTTCTAAAATAATAAACTTTTTGGGACACAATTTTCACTAGCATTATGGGTGTGACAGTGCCTATCAGATTAGCTAGGAGATAGGGCATTACTAAACCAGTGACAGATCCCCTTTAAGCTGACTAACTAGTCAAGTTAAGCATTAGTAAATATCGGCTCATATTGTTCTCGAAATGTAGTAATGTTTCAGACCCACTTTCTATTTATCTACTAGTTTAACCCTTATAGAGGTCTTGTTTAACTTGTCTCTTCACTTGATATACCTTCATATTAGTTACTATGTTAACAATAAGAATAGACTAGAATTTATAGCAATATTGTAGCTAAGTCTAAAGCTTACAGAACCTTGTAAGATGCAGAATACATTTTTCTTATATTGATTTTCTTCAGTAAAAAATGTACCCATTTAAAATAATGGAGTCTGAGATCCATGTGGGAAAATCTTAGGCTTAGCTTTCAAATGTATGGACACTATGGAGAGAAAGCTCTCACTCATCGGTGGGAGCGCGGAGCTATTCTCAGCTTAAAAATACAGGCTGCGGGAGATAAAGTGAATGTAATAAAAACCACTGATCAAGTAGGTGATCAGTTTTAACTGATAAAAAGTAAGTAACACAGCGATGGAATCAGAGACTCTGTGACTATTTTAAACCTGGTGACAGATTCCATTTAATTAGAGGAAATGTCCATAGATTCTTAGGCTTTTGTTTAACAGTCAAGGTAAAGGGTTTTTCCCCCCAAAAATAAAAAACTATAAAAATCTATTTCCAAACTGTAGGCAACTTGATGACCATATTTCTATAAATAAAAACAAAATGGTTACTTACCGTGACTCGAATGTATGACAAGTAAAATTTGAAAACATGGCTTTTTGTTTGCTTCTCGATCTTTACACGCTCTGAGCATTAGGCTCCTCCCTATTGTTCCTGTATATCTCCTCACCCCACTTGTCACCGCCCGACATACTGCCCTACAGTACAGCAGGTACCGTGCATGCGTGTTCTCCTACTGTGAAAATACACGCCCCCTCACTAATGACATGCCATATACTGCGCTAAGACAATCGGCTCCTAGCCCATGTGATCGGTATACGGCACCTCACTAGAGACTAAAGGAAACATAAAGTCATAGGTCATAGGATGCGCGGCGTGGCAGAGAAATGGGGCACTTTTGAAATTTTAAGTTCAGTAAAATGTTAGTCTGGAGGAGAACGTACTTATAATAACCACATAAACGCAAACTCAGAAAACCCCTTTAAGTTGCTATTCTACTATCTCTCCGGCTGAAGTGTTCTAGTCATGGGGTTTTATCAAGAAAAAAAATATATAGAAATGTATATTTGTGTTAGTGAACCTTGGACAAATCTTTGGCCATACTGTTTCTAAATATTTAATCTTATTGAGGAGTCTGTCTTCCTGGAGGCTTGTTGTCTGCAGAAATCAGAATTTATTACAGTGGGCAGTTCGGTCAGACATTCTCAAGTGCCCTAATGTGCACTGAGCATGAGGAAACTGGAGACTCCTGTGGCATTTGGTGGTTTTCTCCATTGGAGACCACAGGAAATCAAGCAAGCCAGCTGCAGAGGATCTAAAGAGGATCTCAGGATAGGTAGATCTTTATATCATTTATATATTGCAAAATGAATATTGTATAGGTTCAATGATTCAATATGAATACGTTTATAATAAGTAATACACTTTAATGGCTTTAGAGCAACTGTCTAGTGTGACAACGTTTTGAGATAGTTTTATCCTCTGCTATATTCAAGGGATAACAGCACCAGAATTCAAATAAAATAGGGGTGCAAACCCAACAGGACTGGATTCAATGGTCCTCAACTAGTCTCACAAGAGAGACAGGCAGCACATCCAAAAGATAAGGAACTTTTATTCACCCATGTAACGTTTCAGTTTAACACAGCCTTTCTCCGCTTTATCCATGGCTTCCACACGAGTTTGAAATTGTGAAATCATGTGAAAATTATCTGACATTTCAATTCTGGTCACCACGTGCAAGTGGCTATAAAGCTGGGGCTGAAGGTATATAGGTTTCTGAAAAAAAAGTCAGTATTTCTGCACCCTATAATTTGTTCCTTAAAGGGGTTTTCTAGTTTTGTGATGAATAATTTTATAATTAAAAAAAAAGTTCAGTTCATCACCATAGGCAGGATCTCTGTTTGCTGACATCGAAAAGAACAAGTTTTGTTTACATCCAGAGACAATAAACCTGTACAGATCTATTACTTCTCACGACTGCTGTTGTATGTAGTATAGTCAATCCTCTGTGAACTTCAACAGTTTGGACTCCATTCTGATATACACCATATGGGAAAAACTATTGGGAAACTTACACATTAAACCTACAGAAGCTTTTATGACATCCCATTTTAAGTCCATAGGTATTAATATGGAGTTGGTACCCCCCCCCCCCCCCCCCCCCCCCCTTTGCAGCTAAAACAGCTTCCACTCTTCTGGGAAGGCTTTCTACAAGATGTTGGTTTCAACTGTATTTTTATTAAAGATTTTCCAAAATCTATACAGAACAATAGATCATAAGTTCAAAAAGTAAATGAAGAGGGGGCGTGGCCTGGCTGCTGACCGAGATGGCTGCATGAGAGGTTAGCTCCGTACCCGAGATCTTAAAACAGCGACGATAAAGACAACCACTTACCTTCAAAGACAAGAATCAACCGTGGGAAACTGCTGCCGACATGCCTAAGAAGAAAAAACTGACGGCGAAACCGGAGAAGCTGATGGATTTCTTCTTCTCCGCAACATCCGAGAGAAGCCAAGATGGCGCGGCCGCAGACTCAGGCACGGGCCTCGTGGTGTCTGAACACCCGACCGGACAAAGGGACGCGCGCGCTGCAGCGAACATGCCGAGACGCAGTACATCAGCACCTCCCCATCCTCCGGTAATATCTCCTGCAAATAAGTGGAACCAAGAGGGAGAGGAGGGGAGAGACACAGAAACAGACTTACCAGTGAGACGCCATTCAAGGGAGCTCTCCTCATCGGCTCCGTCGTCACCATCCCCCATCAGCAAGAAGAGCCATGCCCAGCAGATACAACCTCCGTCTGTCCTCAGCAATGAGGTAAGCCACGATGTTATTCCAGGGATGGGGGTTCTGGAGACAACAGATATGTTTGAGGGCATTCCTACATCTGACATGGCACTTACTGAGTCCAGCATGAAGCACATGTTGCAAGCGTTGAGACGCTCATTGCAAACGGACATTGGCCATTTAATTAATCCTCTCCAAGTAGCGGTGCAGGAAGTGGATCAAAGGGTTCACGCTGTGGAATCCAAGATGGGAGAATTTGCAAGCTCACATAATAATTTAATTGATGCACATTACCAAATGGAATCAGAAGTGCAGTTTCTCCGCACCAAGGTGGCAGATCTGGAGGATAGGTCAAGGAGAAACAACATCAAATTTAGGGGTATACCTGAAAATGTAGCCCCCCAAGAGTTGGAGCAATTTATCCAAAAGTTTATACATGTTATGCTTCCCACATGTCGACCATCTGATATGCTGATAGACAGAGCTCATAGAGTCCCTCGCCCTAGACACCTGGAAGAATCAATACCTAGAGATGTATTGGCTCGGATCCATTTTTATCAGACCAAAGAGAATTTAATGGCGGCGACAAGAAAGCTAGGAAATCTACCAGAGCCCTACCGGAAGCTAATCTTATTTACGGACCTATCAGCGGCAACGCTTCAACTTCGTCGACAACTGAATCCGATTACTGCAGTATTGAGAGAAAACAAGATTGTATATAAGTGGGGATTTCCGGTGCGGCTGATTATATCCAGTAATAACGAATTCCACATCGTTAGGAATATGGAAGAAGGGATGGCCTTATTACGCAAGTGGAATTTACAAGTAACGAATGCAGAGCCAACACAACGACAAATTCCGAGACCGATATCGGATGGATGGCAGTCCGCGAAACAGAGGAGAAGGGATAAGATCTGAGGTTCCTAAGAGAGATCTCGGGTGAGCCGAGCGGCTATTTCCTGTAGACTCGGTACTCAGGGACAATGTTCTCTAAACCCGAAAATTTGAGGTTAGCTAATATGCTAGACCTTTTTGTTTGTCTGCCCGCAAGGGCATTATCCACAAAGTCATGGTTACTCATGGTTATTCAAGTTTATTGTTTGTCTGTTTTTCCACAAAGTCTGACAATATGTTTAAGTATACTGAGGTCACATCATTATGTGAAAGTTCATCCGCTGACAGGTGCATCTCTAACATATATCAATCTTGTTGTATTTCCCAATGGTACTTAAAATTCTTTCCTTAAATGTAAAAGGGCTGAATAGTCCACAAAAAAGGGCATCCCTGTGGGCGGAAGCTAAAAGCCTATCGTGCGATGTCATATGTGCTCAGGAGACGCATCTTGTACAGAAGGATGCCTTTCGGATGAAGCATCCAAATTTCAGATGCGTGTTTCAAGCACACTATCATTCCAAATCTAGAGGGGTACTTATTGCTATGAAAGATTCCCTGGCTTTCCAACTTATTACTGAGGATGTGGACCCAATGGGTAGATTTGTCATACTGGTCTGCTCCATTAATAGTGTAATATACACAATAGCATCTATATACGCTCCAAATAAAGGCCAAATAAGATTTGTGCACAAACTATTAAGACGGGTAAATAAGATCAAACAGGGGAGACTTGTCATATGTGGGGATTTTAACACTATATGAGATCCTGAGGTGGATACAACCTCTTCTGCCAGAGGAAATGTGCCGTCACTGGGCAGAGTACTGTGGCAGAGGGAGTTGTATGATGTCTGGAGAACACATCATACGACAGAACGAGATTATTCATTCTTCTCGGCAGCACACAAAACATATTCAAGAATAGATATGTTTGTAGTAGACAAAGAAAGTTTAACAAAAACTCAGGCGTCCACGATTGAAAACATCACGTGGTCGGACCATGCCGCCATTACTTTGTCAATAGAGGAGACGCATAATTCCAAACAGACATACATATGGAGAAGTAATTCATACATCTTAAATCACTCGAAATATAGACCTATTTTTGAAACAGATTTACAGGAATATTTTGAGGCTAATGTTGACTCGGTGAATGATCCATACACATTATGGAATGCCCATAAAGCTTTTATAAGGGGAACATTTATTAAGCTGGGACATAGGGACAAAAAAGTAAGGAATGAGCAGATAACTAAGCTTCTTGAAGAAATCAAACAACTAGAAGTACTTAATAAAGCCCAACAAACATCGGCACAAGTAGAGGCCCTGGCGAATCTTAGACAGAAACTCCGTACCTCTCTCCTTTTTCGCTATCAACAAAATTTAAAAAAGGTGAAAGCCAAATACTACTCCCAGAATGATAGAGCAACTAAACTTCTAGCTTCCCGGATTAAAATACAACATACTAAAAATAGAATTCCCTATCTGAAAAATAAAACAGAGACTGGTAAGCTATATAGCCCTATTGAGATTGCTAATAGATTTAAAGACTATTATGGTACGCTCTATGACCTGAGCTCAGACCCTTTTTCCTTCCCAATACTAGAAACAGAAATCCAACAGTTCTTGTCTAAATTAAAACTTAGCAAACTAACGGAAGAACAAATAGAGGAGTTGAACTCTCCTGTGACAAAGGAAGAGATATCTAAAATTATCGCTTCCCTTCCTACATTTAAATCGCCGGGACCAGATGGACTGGCAAATGACTATTACAAGACATTTCAACCTATTCTTGTCCCATACATGCAAAGGGTGTTTGAGAAGGCTATGGAATCGGGTTCGTTCCCAAGGGAAAACCAGGAGGCCCAAATTGTAACATTGCCCAAACCAGGAAAGCATTCAGATGTTCCACAAAATTTTAGGCCTATATCACTACTTAATTCAGATCTGAAAATTTATGCCAAATTATTGGCTGTTAGATTAGCTCCTTTGATACCTGATTTGGTGAATCCTGACCAGGTTGGATTTGTCAAAAACAGACAAGCCCCGGACAACACCAGACGCATTCTAAACATTTTACATTATCTGGAGACGGAGAACATACCCTCCATACTGGTATCATTAGACGCTGAGAAAGCATTCGACCGGATTAATTGGATGTATGCGTTTTCGGTTCTTAAACATATGGGATTCAGGGGTAACATATTGACAGCCATTATGGCATTATATTCGGCTCCTTCAGCAAGGGTTTTTACAAATGGAGCTCTATCAGACGCGTAACATATTTCCAATGGGACCAGGCAGGGATGTCCGCTATCCCCCCTAATATTTGTCCTATCAATAGAACCACTAGCACAAGCCTTAAGAGAAGACCCTTTGGTTAAAGGGGTAAAGATAGGAGAGCGGGAGCATACCGTTTCACTATATGCAGATGATGTGATCCTCACATTATCAGATCCAGAGGAATCTCTTGAGGCAGCAGTAGACAACATCACGAAATTTGGGCGCATCTCACATTACAAGCTGAACACCTCCAAATCACAAGTTCTCCCCATAAATATTGCTGGACATTCACTTTCTTTTATGAAAAATCGGTTCTCTTTTGACTGGCAATCAGAAGGGATAGATTATCTAGGGGTAGTATTAACCTCAGCTCATAAGGATCTCTATAAACGCAATTATATACCAATGTTAAACATTGTTCAACTTGAGACTCAGAGAATTACTAAATTTGAAATTTCGTGGATAGGACGGATAGCAGCTTTTAAAATGATGTTACTCCCTAAGCTTCTATACCTCTTCCGCACCCTCCCTATCTCAATCCCTAAGTCATTCTTTGCTTCCATACAGAAGATTATCTCAAAATTTATATGGGCCGGGGGTAAACCTAGGACTTCATATACACTATTAACTAAAGACAGGAAAGCAGGCGGGGTTGGTGTACCGGACATATACCACTATTATATGGCCTCTCTAATATCTCTGCTAGTATCTTGGTGGCAAATGGACACCCACAAACATTGGGTACAAATTGAAAACCACGGAGCTCAACCGTTTAACTTGAAACTGATGATGAAGGCTGCATACTGGAAGATGCCCATTTTTCTAAAGGTTTCTCCATTAATTAAAGCCTCCCTATATATGTGGTCAAAATTTCACGAGATGTCAATACCAAACAATGTTTTAGATATATATTCCTACCCCACGGAATTATTGGAATTAGCGATCCCAAATTTAAATATGACAACATGGATCCAAAAGGGTATCACGGACATCTCTAAAATATGTGTAGAGTCCCAAATTATGCCTTTTGAGAGATTATCGGTTATATATGCTCTTACAGAGAAAGATAGATATAAATATATACAAATTAAACATTTTATGACAGTAAGATGTCAGGAGGAGATCAGAGGTAATGAACCTATCTTTCAGGTATTCACACGGCAAAGCAAAGGGTTAAAACATATATATTCTTTTATTGAGGGAAAAAATACGTTTGGTAAGACATATCCGTTTCGGGAATGGGAAAGAGATTTAGGTATTACCTTTGAAAATGAGGATTGGGCCAAGGCGTTCAGATGGATTAACAAATCTCTAATCTGCAGCTCGCATTATGAATCAGCAATGAAAACAATACTGAGATGGTATTATACTCCAGAACGGTTAAGCAAAATGTATCCAACATCCTCATACTTGTGTTGGAGGGGTTGTGGCCAAAAGGGTACCTTATTACACACTCTGTGGACATGTCCCTGTATTTTAGGGTACTGGAGAAAGATATTCAATCTAATCTCGGATATTAGCGGGACAACTGTCATAGGAACACCTCAGGTGGCTTTATTATTTATGGAACTTCAGATTATCCCTCCGAGATTCAGAGTTCTGATATGCAAAATATTGGTAATAGCTAAAATTATCCTGTCCAGATATTGGAAATCCAATTACATCCCAACAATAGAAGAAGTGATACTAGAAATAAATAATACACATCTGTATGAGAAAATGGTGGCATATGGATCACCGGTTCCCCAATCCTTTTCGAATGTATGGGATGCATGGAGAATAAATCCTAATTATAAAAACTAATAGCTTTAATGGCTGGGGAGAATGGGAGGGGGAGAACCTAAAGGTACTGAGTAAGAAGAAATGACAAAAAAAAAAAACAATCCGAGACAGAATTGTTAAAAATGTATACACAATAAATGCTAATGTAAGTTTAAAGAGGCATCTTAATGTCAACTTTGTGGACTTTATGTATGTATATGTGTTATTTTACGTGTTTTTCAAGGCTTCTGTTAGGTTGAAAATATTACTTGACTTTATGTATGACAAATTGTGTAGTATTGTGCTTATGAAACCAATAAGTATATTGTCATGCTTGTTATATGTGAAAAAACTTTAATAAAAAGATTGAACCATAAAAAAGTAAATGAAGAATATAAACATATAAGTGGGAGCCAAGTAGTGTTGATCTAAGTCCCATACGGGAGGTGAGACTAGACAGGACAAAAACAGGGGGAAGAGAACAATAAGAAAGAGTGGGGAACTTGTCATGATCTAGGGATATGTGGACCCACTAGGCCGCTCCACCGTAGCGGAGAGGCAGCTGGCCAAGTCACAGTCTATGCAAAAGTCTATACAAGTTCATAGCGAAAGTGTACCGGAAATAGTCCAGATGGTGGCAGGAGCTCTGGTACTGATGGCATTAGGTGCATGTCACGGTCTGTGGGTATGTGGACCCACTAGGCCGCACCGCCTTATCGGGGAGGCAGCTGGCCAAACCACAGAGCACCCCAGGAATACAAAGTTCCGCACTAGGGTACCTGAATAGTCCAGACAGTGGCAGATAACTGCAGGTGCAGCAGGTTGCACCAGACGTGGCGGATCACACTAGATGTGGAAGATGGCACTGGTAGTGGCAGATGACAGCAAGTGCAGCACGATGCGCCAGACGTGGCGGATCACATTGGATGTGGAAGATGGCACTGGATGTGGCAGATTACACATGATGTGGCATACGACAGCAGGTGCAGTAGACACGACTCCAACACTAGTAGGCACAGGAACAAAGCACGGGATGCAGGAACAGGTAACAGGGCACGGTTAACAACTGGAACTGGAAAACATTAAGGGACCATTTGCAAGACTTACTTGGGATACACTAACAACACTCAGGCCAGGGTCAGAAGGACAGGGCCCTTGTTATAGTCCAGGAAATCAAATGTAGTTGATGATGATGATTGTTCACATGTGCGCGCGCTGGCCCTTTAAGACCGGGCACGAGCGTGCGCGCACACCCTACGGGACACAGCGGACCGGAGCGGAAGTGAGCGCTGGCGTCTCCTAGGAAGGAGATGTGAGCCAGTGCTCACTGATCCATGGCTGCGGGTGTCGGGAGGTGAGTAAAACTGACAGCCCGCGGCCATGGACGCTACAGTATCCCCCCTCTTACGCCCCCTCTTCTTGGGGCCAGAGCAAGAGAGGAATTCTTAATGAGAGCAGGGGCACTGAGGTTCCCTTCCGGCTCCCAGGACCTCTCCTCAGGACCAAACCCTTCCCAGTACACCAAATAGAAAGTCCTTCCTCCTACCCTTTTGCAGTCCAGGATCTCCCTCACCTCAAACACATCAGAAGAACTGCTGGGAGCAACTGTGGAACTGGAAGTCTTATTGTAGTGGTTCAGGACCACTGGTTTCAGGAGGGACACATGAAAGGAGTTGGGGATTCTGAGGGTAGGTGGCAGCCACAGCTTATAGGAGACAGGGTTTATCTGTGGCAAAATCTAAAAAGGACCGAGGAACCTGGGAGCAAGCTTGTATGAAGGCACCTTTAAACGGATGTTCCGTGAGGACAGCCAAACTTTGGTACCTGGGAGATACTGAGGCGGCTCTGTTGTATCCGCTTTTCGCTTCATGCGATCGACTGCCAGCAAAATAGAGGACCGGGTCTGTTGCCAGATTTGCAGAAAGTCCCCAAATGCAGAGTCATCAGCGGGTACCTGAGATGTAGTCGACACAGAAAGAGAGACTCTAGGATGTTGACTGTACACAATGTAAAACGGTGTGGAAGTGGTGGAATCACATGTGTTTTTGTTATACGAGAACTCGGCCCACGGAAGAAGCTGTACCCAGTTATCATGCTGCAAGGAGATGAAGTGGTGGAGATAATTCTCCATGATCTGGTTGATCCTCTCGACCTGCCCATTGGACTGGGGGTGATAGGCTGAGGAAAAGTCCAATCTCACATCCAGGAGTCTAGAGAGGGCTCTCCAGAACTTCGAGGTAAATTGAACCCCCCGATCAGACATAATGTAAAGGGGGAAGCCATGCAAGCGGAAGATGTGCTAAATGAAGAGACTCGCCAGTCGGGGAGCAGAAGGTAGGGCGGTCAGCGGGATAAAACGTGCCATCTTCGAGAACCGGTCCACCACCACCCAGACAGTTTTGCATCCTGCTGAGGGAGGAAGGTCTATGACAAAGTTCATCGCAATGTGCTGCCAGGGGGCATTGGGTACAGGCAAAAGTTGAAGCAGGCCGGCAGGCTTGGAATGAGTAACCTTGTTAGAAGCACACACCGTGCAGAAAGTCCACAACATCTTTGGGTAGCGTGGGGCACCAGAAGTGACGAGCAATCAGGTCTCGGGTCTTACGAACACAAGCGTGCCCTGCCAGTTTAGAGCTATGTACCTAGCGGAGAATTCTTCTCCTGTCTGCCAACCAAACAAAAGTCCTCCTCGGAGGGATGTCTCTAACCTGCAAAGGATTGGCAGTGACAATGCAGGATGGGTCTATGATACTCTGAAGGGAATCCACCGTGTCATCCATCTCAAATGACCTGGACAGGTCATCGGCCCTCACATTCTTGTCAGCAAGACGGTAGTGGAGCACAAATTGGAAACGGATGAAGAACAGCGACCACCTGGCTTGATGGGGATTTTGTCGTTGAGCGGACTGAAGATAAGTGAGGTTCTTGTGGTCGGTGTGGATCAGGATGGGGTGAGCTCTAGAAGATGACTCCATTCCTCCAGAGCCAATTTGATGGCCAGTAGCTGCCGATCCCCAATAGAGTAATTGCGCTCTGCAGAAGAAAAAAGTCTCGAGCATTTCCTTTGGAGCTCCTCTGGAACAGAAGTGCACCTGCACCAACAGAAGAAGCGTCCACCTCCAATGAAAACTGCCGAGTTACGTCAGGATGATGGAGGATCAAGGCTGAAGTCACAGTCTATGCAAAAGTCTATACAAGTTCGTAGAAAAAGTGTTTTTTGAGGCTAATAAATGCGGATTCTGCCTCTGGAGTCCACACCTTGGCGCTCACACCCTTCTTGGTAAGCATAGAGATGGGAGCTGTCAGTGATGAGAAGTTTGGGATAAACTGCTGGTAGAAAGTGGCGAATCCCAGGAAACGCTGTATGGCCCTCAGGCCTTGGGGACGTGGCCATTCCAGGACAGCTCTTATTTTCTCAGGATCCATCTTGAGACCTTGATCCAAAATGATATAGCCCAGAAAGGGCAGAGAATTATTTTCAAAGATGCACTTCTCCAGCTTGGCATATAAACGATTCTCCTTTAATCCCAGTAGAACTTGACGGACATGCCTCTGATGAGTCGTCGGATCTGGGGAGAAAATCAAAATATCATCGAGATAAACTACAACACAGACATAGAGGATGTCTCGAAAGATATCATTGACGAATTCCTGGAGGACCGCGGGAGCGTTACACAGTCCGAATGGCATTACCAGATATTCGTAATGCCCGTCTCGAGCGTTGAACGCCGTCCTCCACTCGTACCCTTGACGGATTCGGATAAAATTATAAGCCCCACGCAAGTCTAGTTTCGAAAAATTCTGGCTTCTCGTATACGGTCAAACAGTTCGGATATAAGTGGCAACAAGTATTTGTTCTTGACCGTGATCTGGTTGAGACCACGGTAGTCAATGCAGGGTCGAAGGGATTCATCTTTCTTTTTAACGAAGAAGAACCCAGCCCCGGACGGGGAGGAAGACTTTTGTATGAAACCCCTCTCAAAATTCTCCTTGATATAGGCCGACATGGATAGAGACTCTGGCAAGGAGAGAGGATATACCCGTCCACGGGGAAGAAAGGCATTAGGAACTAGTTCAATGGGGCAGTCATAAGTCTGATGTGGAGACAGCGTCTCAGCCTCCCTCTTGCTGAAGACATCTGCAAACTGAGCGAACTGGGGGGGCAGTCCAAAAACTGAGGCAGAGGGGGCTGGACAGGATGGATCTGCAGCAGACAATGACCGAGGCACTTGGAGCCCTATTGGAGAACCTCTCCAGAATTCCATTCCAGGACTGGGGCATGCAGTCGAAGCCAAGGCAGGCCCAGCAGAACAGGATTGATGGCCTTGTGCAAAACAATAAATGAAATTAGTTCAGAATGAAGGGCTCCACCTTGGAGCTTCAACGGCTTGGTCTTAGATACAATTGGATCGGGCAGAGGCAGTCCATTCACCGAGGCAACAGCCAAAGGTGTCTCCAGGGGAACTGTGGGCAACTAGAGATGATCCACTAGCTCCTTTTGGATGAAGTTTGCCGTGGACCCGGAGTCTGGATAGGCAGAAACCCTCACCGGATACTATGGTCACAGGAATAGTCAAGTTGGAACAGAATGCTTTATTTGGTACCATTCTACCTAGGGTTGTCTCTTCAACCAATCCTAGACACTGGGATCTCTCTGGCCACTGGGAACACAAACGCACAATATGGCCTCCAAGGCCGCAATACAGACAAAGTCCAGAAGTGCGTCTGTGTTGTCTCTCCTGGGTAGACAATTTGACTCGGTTTATCTGCATAGGTGGGACGACTGAGGAGGATAGTAAAGATTGCTGGAAAGTAGAATCCAGCCTAGGAAGTTCTCTCTCCCGGAGAACCTCTTGGATATGCTCCCGGATCCTCATGTCAACCCGGATGGCAAGTAGGATGAGATCGTCCAGGGTAGAAGACAGTCCCTGCAAGAATATGGCCACCAAAGCCTCGTTGTTCCAAGTTAATTGAGCAGCCAGGGTACAGAACTGGATGGCATACTCACCCACGGAGTTGTCTCCCTGGTGTAGAGTCAGCAGAGATGCAGCAGCCGAAAGAAACTCTCCCAGGTTCCTCAAAAATCAAGCGGAAAGTCAGTAAGAAGCACTGCAAGTCACGGGTCTCTGGTCCCTGACGTTCCCACAGATGATTAGCCCATGCCAGGGCTTTGCCAGTAAGGAGAAAGATGAAGGCGATCCTGACGTCATCAGAAGAGAAGGCCCTGGAATGTAGTGTGAAGTGGATCTGACACTGATTCAGAAATCCCCGGCAGGTCCTCGTCTCTCCGTCATAACGAGGAGGTAGCGGCAAGAAGCACAGGGGAGCGGCACTGGTACTGACAGGAAGTGTAGCAGGAGGAACAGCAGAAATGTGTGCGGTGATGACTGTGGTTGGAGCAATCAGCCGATGAGCAATGGCGTTCACCGACAGGAGGAGTTGGTGACTGGAGATGCCGTGATTGGAGGTCTTGCATCTCTGCCAGCATGGCTTGTGTCGTCAAGGTCTCAGGTTGACCAGAGGGGTCCATGGCCTGAGCATGCTGTCACAGTCTGTGGGTATGTGGACCCACTAGGCCGCACTGCCGTAGCAGGGAGGCAGCTGGCCAAACCACCCAAGCAATACAAAGTCCAGCACTAGGGTACCTGAATAGTCCAGACAGTGGCAGTTAACAGCAGGTGCAGCAGGTTGCACCAGACGTGGCGGATCGCACTGGACGTGGCAGATGACAGCAGGTGCAGCACGTTGTGCCAGACATGGCGGAACACACTGGACGAGGAGGATGGCACTGGACGTTGCAGTTGACAGCAGGTGCAGCACGTTGTGCCAGACATGGCGGATCACACTGGACGTGGAAGATGGCACTGGACGTGGCAGATGACACAGGATCTGACAAACGACAGCAGGTGCAGTAGACACGACTCCAACACTAGTAGGCAAAGCAACAAAGCTCGGGATACAGGAACAGGTAACAGGGCATCGGTAACAACTGAATCGGGAAAACACTAAGGGACCATTTGCAAGACAGCAACAGTAACAATGCTCAGGCAAGGATCAGAAGGGCAGGGCCCTTCTTATAGTCCAGGAAATCAAATGTAGTTGATGATGATGATTTTTCTTTAAGACCTGGCACGAGCGTGCGCGTGCACCCTATGGGACACAGCGGACCGGAGTGGAAGCACCCTACAGGACCAGCGCTCACTGATCCATGGCTGGGGGCGTCAGGAGGTGAGTAAACCCGACGACCTGCGGCCATGGACTCTACAGTGCAGCAAGTTTCGCCACACGTGGCGGATGATAGCAGGTGCAGTAGGTTGCGCCAGACGTGGCGGATGACAACGGGTGCAGTCGGTTGCGCCAAACGTGGCGGAGGGCAACGGGTACAGTAGGTTGCGCCAGACGTGGCGGAGGGCAAAGGGTGTGGTAGGACACGACTTCAATCACTAAACAGGCTCAGGAACAATAACACAGTACGGGATACAGGATACAGGTAGCAGGGCACGGGAACACTGAATATGAGACAACACTAAGGAACCATTTGCTAGACTAACATGGGGATAACAAACAACGCTCAGGTGAGGATCAGAAGGGCAGAACCCTTTTTGTAGTTCAGGGTGATCTGGGAACAATTAATTATTTAATTACATATGCGTGACGCTCTGTCCCGTAGTTCTTACCAGAGGGCGCGCACGCTGGTTCCCGGCCTTAAAGGGGAAAGGGCGCGCGCCCTCTGGTAAACACTACGGGGCACAACGGACGCATGTTCCGGCGTCTCCAGGGAGGGAGACGCCGGCAGGAAGAGGAAGATCTGCGGGAGGAAGGTAAGTGGAGGTCGCGGTCCGTGACCGCGGCCGTAACAGAACTCAAGGGAAGGATTGGGAGTAGGTCCCTATACTGAAATAGTAGGAGTCCCATGGGTCCCAAATTAATCCGAAACGGTCCATGGAATTGTCTAGAGAAGCAGTCATGAATTCCATAGTACGAATTTCTCTAATTCTAGTCATCAAGTCAGTGTCTGTGGGGGGTGAGGTCTGTTTCCATTTTCACACAATCAGGGTTTTAGCCGCCATGAGAAAGTGCTGAAAGTGCTGAAACAGACCGGGCAAGATGTTTCCCTATTGACTGAGGAGGGACATTTAGCAAGTAATGTAGGGGGTCCAAGGGTATATCTTGCTGTAATACCGTAGATGCTAACCTCCGACCATAACTGTTTCTATATGTCGTGCAAATAGAGGATTTAGCTCCCTTTGATCATATTATCTTTTATAGTGCAGGCGTAATAGATCTGCCTAATATGGCCTCCTATTTAGTCATATACCTATGTATGGGTAGAGCAGAGTTATCTGAGGAAAGCAGTATAGCATAGATGGCAGATATGAGACCCCTGGTTGTTGTAGTGCGACGGCATAATTTTTCAAAACTTGTAGGCGTAGTAACCCGAGTGGTTCCGAAGGTATGTAACATATAATGTCTATTTGCAAATAGTGAAAAAATGCAGAACATGGGATATTATTATGTTGTTAAAGTAGGAAAATTTATGTAGGTCAAGCGTATGTATCAAGAATAGTTGTAAGGTTGGGTAAGGTGATGTGAGGGTTTATGAGGGTCAGAAGGACATCATCTGCAAAAATTGAGACCTTAAACACCCTATCTTGTACCAGAAGTCCCTTGATATCTAGAGATTGGTGTATCTGGGCTGCTAGAGGCTCAATACAAAGCACAAATAGGATCGGGGATAATGGGCATCCTTAACACGTACCATTCCATATAGGGAACAGGGGGGAATTGGAATGAGGTTGTTTTATAACATCCATTGGAGAGGAGTAAAGACCATGCAGAGCTGTGAGAAAAGGGCTTGAGACTCCCTAAGCGCCCATGGCTTCAAACATGAATGGCTACCCTAGGCGATCAAATGCCTTCTCGGCATCAAGGCTGAGGAGGATCGCTGATTTTTCCTGCTTATTTAGGACATGAATGAGATCGAGGATCTTTCTGGTGTTGTCGCCTCCCTGTCTAAAGGGGACAAAGCCCACTTGGTCCTTATGCATTAAAGAGGGAAGCCAAACATTAAGCCTGTTAGCTAAAAGGCGAGTGAAAATTTCCTCAGGGGCGATTGGGGCATTCAAAGAGGAAAGTGCTTCTGCAGTAAGTTTTGGAAGGTTACAGGAGGATAAGTAGGCCTTTAATGTCGCGTGGCGGCGATCGAGGTCTATGGGTAGAGTAGAGGGCAAGTTATAAAAGGCCTTCTAATAGTCCTGAAAAAGTGTAGCAATAGTATCAGGTTGATATTGAAGGAGACCCGCCATAAGCCATAAAGGGTAAACTCCCTAATCAATTGTCGAAAACGAGTAGTAGTAGGGGCCTAGTCATTACAGAGGACTAAAGGTTGATCTGACATAGAACCCTCTAGAATAATGTATTTACCCTGTGGATCAATGTGGGAAGTCTGAATCTGAAGTGGACATGTGTGGGATATCAAATGGCAACTCCTGCTTTATTGCAGCCTGAAAAGCAGACTAGGTAACAGGGTATGCTCTCTGCGCAAAACGTAGGGAACCTGTGGAGTCTAAGTCTCCTGTAAAAAAGCAATATCTGCTTTAAGAGACTTCAGTTCCCTAAGGACGAGGGGGCGTTTCCCATTGTAGTTGAGTCCTTTCACTAAGTGTGATAAGTTTAACCATGGCAATATATGCAAGGGAGGTACATAGCTAGTGGTAAAAATGCAGATATATATAGCTCACGATTATGCAGAGGTAGGTGTCCATCAGGTTTCTCAGGCAGTAGGCCATCGAGACATACATCGTCCAGCTGTATCATCAGGAGATAAAAAGGTCACAGCATCTAACAATCCAGGGATGGGTTTAAGGGAGGGACGAAACACAAGGGCAGAGACGAACAGGGGAAAAAAATAGATATCATCAGCAGTATAATAGAAAGGAAAACACGTCAAATACTAAATATAGTCAACAACCAGGGAACTAGAGTAAACCTGGAAATGGCGAAAGTGAAGTGAATCAAAGAAGCAAGTAATAAGATATTACTATTCGCAACTCTCTCTGTCTACAGAGGGAGGACTGCAATAACTATACCCATGTAACGGGGGTGGGGGGGGGGTAAGTCGCAGCACTTAGACAGTAGTGGCAAGGGGGTTGTCACTACCTAAAAGCGGAGCAGACAATTAGGGGTAGGTAAATTAACCGCTACAATACCCCGCCGTGCCACAATACAATTATAAAGGAAAAGTGCAATATTAAGTTAGCCTTAAAGAAAACAAAACATGTATATACAGCTGATCGGTGCCATACGGTGAATGCCTAGCTATTATATCAGTAGATATATAGCTAATAGCAGATTCTAGTGCCCATCAAGGGGGGATGGATCTTGGGGAACGCTAATGGGGGGATCCCCTGGAGCAAAAGTGTCTCCTCTTGTTGCGGACCGTTTGCCGAGGTGGAGACGAGGGTGGAAACGAAATCTCCCAATCCTGTAGTTTGGAAGTTAGTATTCCCAGTGAGTCACAGAAATGGGGCAGGTCATCATGGGTCCTCAGGGTCACAGAGGCGCTATCTATGCGAGACATGAGGGCGAACGGGAAGCCCCATCTGTAGATAATATGGTGGTCATGCAAAACAGTGAGGAGAGGACACTTGAACCTTCGCTTTTGCAGGGTAATCAAAGAAAGGTCTGGAAACAACTGGATTGGAGTTCCTTCAAATGCAAGGTTCTTGTGCTGTCTCTGGCTTTAGGCATCTCCTCTTTAGTGTGAAGGTCCCGCACACAGCAGATAACATTACGCAGTTGTGTTAAGCGGGGAGTTGTGTCAAGCGGTATTTTGCAAGAGGACGGGGCTCCCAAGATGTTATTAAAAATAGTTTCAAGCGTGTGGTAGAGGTCCTCCACTCCTGGCATTTTAGGGAGACCACTCACTCTAATATTGTGTTGACGGCCCCTGTTATCCAGGTTCTTAAGATGGAATTTTAGTCACGGATGGAGGTGACCTGAGTTGTCATTATAGATTGGAGGGCAAAAACATGGCGTCTGGTAGTGTCATGGTCATCCTTCAGGGTCTCCACTCTCGTGGCAATGTGGTGCAGGTCTTGTCTGACTTTAGCAATTTTTGAGCGAAAAGTTTCCTTAACCTCCTTGATCATGTTTTTAAAATCCCCTTTAGTAGTGAGCTGTGAAAGGCAGTCCCGCCATATTTGCGATATATGAGTCGGTGGAGTATCAGGGTCTTCTTGTTCTGAGTCCGATGCAGACGATGTAAGGGCGGTGCATATTGGGACAAAGATGAGGTACCCCCCTGGTCGTCACCCATTGTGGCCTGCCAGGAGGAGTTATGAGAGGGATGAGGGAGATTCCCTTTGAACCTCTGAGAAAGCCTCTGGGGCTTAGAAGATGTAGGTACTTGAGGGTGGATAGAGTCTCTAACCTGAGGTAGGGTAGAAGTACGGATGTAGCCATCTTTAACTTGATTCTGATAACTTGCTGCAGCGTGATATCACACAACAAAAGTCATTGAAAAAGTCAAGATAAGAGATCTAGCCACGGTTTATTTAATGCGTTAAAAGTCAAGGTAAAGACGGCTACATCTGTAAACGGGGGTGAGCAGGCCCTTACGATAAAGCCACTGCCAAGTGTATCATGGCGGCTATAGGTTCTTCTGTATATTGTCGCTCTGCTCCTGCAACATCGGTTGAGATTTGAGCAGGCATGTCAGCGTCCAATGACACAGTGGGAGCCAGTAAACTCTGAGAGGTAACCCACTGTTGGACAGCCGTGTTATGTGACTGATGACGGCTGAGTGCCGAAGCGTGGAGGCCGGAGATGGCGGTTGTTGCAGTGAGCAGAGCAGCGTTTGAGGCCGTCGGAGAAAGTAGCCATCCAGCGTAGGTTTAGAAGGGGCGGTAGGAGGAGATAGTATGGAGCTAATCCTGGACCCTTGGGATCTCTTTTTACCCATAGATGGGCACCTGCAAAGGCTGAGTAAGGGTGATTTCAGAGTGGCATAGACTTTTTCTATCTTGCTATCTATATTTAGAAGTTAATGTTCAGTAAACACTGAAACACGGTTTAGGCCAGTTCTTTACACACAACTCTGAAAAAGCAAAGTGTAAAGCAAAAGGTATATTTGCATTATCATCTAGATATTTTTTATTAGACATTTAGGATTAAAGTTAGCTTTAAACCTGGACATCCACTGCTACGTCTTAGTGAACTGACATTATATGCGTGATATGCAAAGAAAAAGAGTAAATCTCTGTGTAAGCCAGCTGCTAAGCCACTGGAAAGTGTGCATACAAATCCTTATGAATTTATAATATACAGGACAGATGTAGCAGGAATTGAATTACTGTCTTCATAGGTTGAGATGTCTAGCGGAAATGTATCTTTTCCATGAAATATGTTACTCCATAAACAAAATGTATATTTAGGGTACAGCATCAACTATAAAAAAGAATATTAGATAGTGCATGTTCCAAACAGACAATAACAATTGTTTTCTGATTCGAACTACTTTCACATTGCATATTATTATTGCCTGCATTTGTCCGAACCCTGTGTATTGAAAAAAAAATTGAGTAATGGTAGGAAGATGTTGCCCAGCTTGTTGTGCTATTGATCCAGTCAAACAAATATGCCTTCATTACCTGCTAAAACCAGGCAATGAGGCAAGGAGCTATACAGGGGATATTTTTCTAATAAATGAACATAGCCTAAACTATTTTGGGCATATATACAAATAGTTGGGCAGGCTTTCGTCTAGGGACAATAGCCCTGATGAACGGGAAACCTGGAGCTTGCACACTCAATCTTACACATGGGAAGCACAGAGTTTGTATATTCTCCCCGAGTTTGCATCGGTTTCCTCCCATTTCCTCCCTCATTCTAAGTCCACTTTCACGCGACAGTATTTTGGTCAGTATTGTTCTTCAGTATTTGTGAGCCAAAACCAGGAGTGGGTCTAAATCATGGAATAGGTGCAAACCTGTCCATTCTACTTTTTCTCTGTGTAGGTTCCACGCCTGGTTTTGACGTCCAAATACTGAAGAAAAATAATCATCAAAATGTGGTAATGAGAAAGAGGCCTTAAAGACATCCTTGAGGTTAATTGGCCCTTATGTGTTTGAGATAGGGAATATACTGCTAACAGCGCTGTGAAATATGTTGGCACTATATAAGCAGCAGAAATTAAAGGGGCACTCCCATCTCGGACATTTATGGCATATCCATTGATGCGGGTCCCACTTGGGATTCGCACCAATCTCTAGAAAGGGCTCCCCTAATCCCCGTCCCACCTTTTGCCGATGGCCCTCGGCTCTGGCCACTTGAGTTTTCATGAAACAGCTGTTCCCGGCATTTGCATAGAAGTGAGTATATGTTAGCAAAACAATAGAGCCCAGCAAGCTACGCTGTTTCCGGAATTTTGGAGCTATGGAATCATTTTATTACTGGTACTCCGAGGAGCCATAATAATAATGTTGCTATATGATGATCTTGTATACAACAGACATATATAGACATGATAAACCTTTTCAAAGCAAATGGTGATGCCAGGAAACTACCATGGCATTTCTAAACTAGATTTTATATTTTTTATCCATATTTTATTGTATTCTTGCAACATAAACTATGTTCTTGCATTTTTTCGTATATCTTTTGTTTTCTGAAAACTGGGTGAAAAAGTCAAGTGTTTTGCAATCATGTCTCCTTGTGAAAACGATCCACTGGGATAAATCTAGCCCTTCAGTTATTAAGAAGAACAATGAATATCTAGCTGTTTATGAATTCACATGATGTCTTTCATTATCATAGATGTCAATTTCTTCGGTATCAAGAAGATTATTCTTCTTTGCTGGATGATGGAATGAATAGTAAAGCTTCTGTATATGATTTATTTAAAATAACAATTTATGGTACCAGCGAGTTTGGCAAATGTAAGTATGACCTTTGATATACATTAGATGTTACTTCCAAGAGCAGTAAATATTTCATTCAATATAGTCCTTGTATGTGTATCTCTTCTGAGTATTGGTATACCTATATTCTAGAGGTTTCAATAGCTATCTATATCGGTCAATGTAAACTATTTTATCAGTAGTGTTATCAAAGGATGGCATTGTTTTTTCAATGATATGGGATTAACTCAATATGTAGTAGTATAGTATTATCTGTGTGTCTGAGCAGATAAAACACTGGAAAAAAATTACAAATAATATTAATGTATACTACCAGTATGGAGAAACACAATTTCATATGTTAGAGAATGGAATTATCTGCAATTTTTTAACACACTCTCACCATATGAATTCAACTTTTAGGCAGACGCCAGCTGTATAAACAATGGGGAAGTTTTCCTTCAGCCTGTTTCTTTAACTTGGTAAGGGTGCGTTCACATATATCAGTTGCATCAGCATCAGTTTTTTGTCTCTCAAGTGATTACATGTGATGCAAAAATGTATTAGTGCATAGTTGTAATAGATTGGATACTTGTTGTGTACCATGTCAGGGCTCTCCTTCTCTGCTACGACCTCAGCGCTAGATTGAAGTCTGACCCACACTTTGTAATGTCACATGTGTCATATTCAGTTCAGCACCAAGGCCAGCGCCAAGAGAGAGAGCTCGGAAGGCAGCTGCTGTCCACTGATATCAGATCTTTGACGCAGCCTTGTGAGCCTGCAACGACGCCAAACATTAGCCTTAACTTCAGGGAGTACCCAGTTTTTGGCGCCTTTACAGTGTCACGTAGGGTTCGTGGACCCACTGGGCCGTACCGCCTTTGCGGTATGGCAGCTGGCCAACAGGGCGCAGGTCAAAGTCTATAGTTCGTATAGGGTACCTGTGGCAGCTCGGACAGTAGCAAGGCAGGCTTGGCTGGGACTAGGCAGCGGGTAGACATCAGGCGTGGAGTAGCAGGACAGGCGTGGAATACAGCACAGCACAACTACAGCACAGCATGGCACTTGAACAGGATAGCACGGGATACAGGATACAGGATACACTGGGAACTGGGAAACACTGGGAGACCATTTGCTTAGACAAACTAGGATAGGACAAACAACGCTCAAGCACTGCAGGAAGGGGCCGGGCCCTTCTGAAAGTCCAGGGTGCTCATGGGCTAATTTAGCATTAAAGTCCAGTGCGCGAGCTGCCCCTTTAAGAGCGGGCACGAGCGTGCACGCACACCTTATGGGACCCGGCCGAGGTGAGTAGAAGTGAGCGCTGACGTCTCCTGAGGAGGGGACTGGGGCCAGCGCTCGCCGACCCATGGCTGCGGCCATCAGGTGGTGAGTGAACTTGACGGCCCGCAGCCATGGACATGACATACAGCTACCCAATCCCACCCCACAACACGCAGGGATTGCTGTTGTTTCTAT
Organism: Rhinoderma darwinii; assembly: GCF_050947455.1. NCBI lineage: Eukaryota > Metazoa > Chordata > Amphibia > Anura > Rhinodermatidae > Rhinoderma > Rhinoderma darwinii. The sequence goes on from NC_134687.1 coordinate 444,919,918, forward strand.
CCACACAACAGGGTTCGGGTGTCAGCCATTAAAAACAGCCATCTAGGTCTGTTTTTGACGGCCGTTTTGCATCTGTTTTAAATCCGTTCCATGTCTGTGTAGATAATGAAACAGTGCCCTCTGTAGACAATGCCGCAGTGCCCTCTGTATATAGTGCCACACTGCTCTCCTTATACAGTGCCACACTCCCTGTAGATAATGCCACAGTGCCCTCTTTAGATAATGCCACACACCCCCTGTAGATAATGAAACACTGCCATATGTATAAAGTGCCACACACAACCCTGTAGATAATGCCGCAGTGCCCTCTTAAGATGGTGTCACACATCCCCTGTAGATAATGCTGCAGTGCCCTCTTTAGATAGTGCTACGCATGACCTGTAGATAATGCCACAGTGCCCTCTGTATATAGTGCCACTCTGCTCTCCTTATACAGTGCCACACTCCCTGTAGATAATGCCACAGTGCCCTCTTTAGATAATGCCACACACCCCCTGTAGATAATGAAACAGTGCCATATGTATATAGTGCCACACACAACACTGTAGATAATGCCGCAGTGCCCTCTTAAAATGGTGCCACACACGCCCTGTATATAATGCCACAGTACACCCTGTAGATAATGTCAAACAGCCCCCCTGTAGATAGTGCCACACAGCGCCCACTGTAGATGGCACCACACAACACCTCCTGTAGATTGTGCCACACAGAGCCCCTCTGTAGATAGCGCCACCCCCACTTTATATACCGCTACCCCCTCCCCCTGTAGATAATGCCGCAGCGCCCTCTGTATATAATGCCACAGTACCCCCTGTAGAAAATTTCATTCAGCCCCCCTGTAGGTAGCGCCACATAGCGCCCACTGTAGATGGTGCCACACAGCGCCCCCTGTAGATTGTGCCACACAGCACCCCTCTGTAGATAGCGCCACCCCCACTGTATATAGCGCTACCCCCCTTCCCATGTAGATAGTGCCACATACCCCCCTGTAGATAATGCTGCAGTGCCCTCTATATATAATGCAACAGTACCCCCTGTAGATAATGTCACGCAGACCCCTTTCCTTTTAGATAGCTCCACTCAAGCTCCCTCTAGCAGAGGAATCCCTAGCCAGAGCATTGCCGATGCTGTGGTCGGGGATTCCCTCCAGGAAAAGCCCCTGATGCCACTGTCCATATATGGACAGTGACGTCAGGGGTTACTCCCTGAATGAAATCCCTGGCCACAGCATTGCCGACACTCTGGCTGGGGATTCCCTCCAGGAGGAGCCCCTGACACCACTGTTCATATATGGACAGTGACGTCAGGGGTTACTCCCTGAACGGAATCCCCGGCCACAGCTTTGCCGACGCTGTGGACAGGGATTCCCTTAAGGAGGACCCCCTGACACCACTGTCCATATATGGACAGTGACATTAGTGGCTACTCCTTGAGAGGAATCCCCATTGCCGACTCTGGCCGGGGATTCCGCTCCAGGAGGAGCCCCTGACGTCAATGTCCATATATGGACAGTAACCTAAGGGGTTTCCTCTAGGAGCAGAATCCTTGGCCAGATCATCGGCAACTCAATCAGTAGCCACTGACGTCACTGTCCATATATGGACAGTGATGTCAAGGGCTTCCCCGAGCACAGCGCTTAAAGTAGCGCTGTGCCCGGGGAGTCCTCGGCGAGCGGAGTCACTCCCTCTGCTCTGAACTAATTCTGAAGCAGGGAGTTGATGGTTCCCTGCTTCAGATTTGGGTTCAACTGTATCTGCGTCCTGAGGACACAGATACAGTTGACAGCGGGACATGCCCTTGGTCACCTTCCCGCCAGGTTCTGCCGGAAGGTGGATGCTGCAGCACCCGGCGTTCATCTGGCCACAGTTAAAATAGATAGGATATGGCTCCTGACCTCCCTGGGAGTCGGATCCAAAAACGCTGCAGGTAACGTTTTTAGATCTGGCTCCTGCACACGTCCAGTGCCATACGAAGCAACAACTGATGTCCCATGTGCCAGAACAGATCCCATAGAAAGCTCTGGGATCCGTTCTAGCATCAGTTTCCCTCCGGCTGTTCTGCAACACACCGGAGGGAAACTGACAGGAGCAACAGACATATGTGAACCGCCCCCAAGAAGACACAATAGACCTCATTCATGAGAACTAGTACTGATGACAAGTAAAAGAGGGGCTAGTGACAACCAGTGAGATCCCAGCTGTCTTTTTTCTAATTCAGGTGAGGAAATGGAAAAGTCATCTGATCGGTTGATTTGAGCAATTTGTTATGGCAGGAAGGAGGTGAAGGGAACAAGTGAGCCCTAATCTACCCACCGCCCTGTCCCTGCCTACTTGCAACGACCCGCCCTAGGCGACGGGGTACAACTTGGCGGCGGTCCCTACGCTGACTAAGTGCAAGGGGATACAAACAGGGAACAAGCAAGGGAAGAGGCAGTAGCCCACGGAATACCGTGAGGAAACGGAGTGGTGAACGAGCCAGTGAGGATCAGGATGTAGTGGAGTATACAAACGCAGAGCACGGAGCAGGAAGCAAGCCAGAAGCAGAGCGAAGCAGGATAAGCGGGAACTGAAGCAAGGCAGAAGCACGGCAGAAGCAGGCTGGAGCAAGGCAGCAGTGGGGCCAGGAATCCAAGAAGAATAACAAGCAATGAGGAAGAGAAAACGGCAGGTATAAATGGACAGGGGGCGGAGCTAACTCCGACTGACCAGGCCGCGATAGGCTCTCCAAATCCTGAGCCTGCCACCCTGATTGGTGGGAGCCGGTGTCAGTCTAAGAGGTCTGGCCTCAGGTGTCGACTGATTAACCCTGGGAGTATCCACAGACGTAGTGCCTGGCAGATCCTTTACAGTACTCCCCCTTTTATGAGGGGCCACTGGACCCTTACTAAGAGGACCCGGTTTAGTGGGGAAGAGAAGGTGGAACCTCCTGACCAATACCCCAGCGTGAACATCTCGAGCAGGTATCCAAGTCCTCTCCTCCGGCCCGTATCCTCTCCAATGGACCAGGTACTGGAGGGAGCCCTGGATCATCCTACTGTCCACAATCTTGGCCACCTCGAATTCCACCCCCTCAGGGGTGAGAACGGGAACAGGAGGTTTCCTCGAGGGGGACCAGGACGGGAAGCAGCGTTTAAGGAGGGAGGCATGAAAGACGTCGTGTATGCGAAAGGATGGGGGCAGCTCCAGACGGAAGGATACAGGGTTGAGGACTTCAATTACCTTATAAGGCCCAATAAATCGGGGAGCAAACTTCCTGGACGGGACCTTAAGGCGCAAGTTCCTAGACGACAACCACACCAGATCCCCGACGACAAACCGGGGGTTAGCAGAACGTCTTCTATCAGCCTGAATCTTTTGTACGCTCTGGGACGCCTCTAGGTTCTTCTGAACCTGGGCCCAGACTGTGCACAGTTCCCGATGAACGTCCTCTACCTCGGGATTATTGGAACAACCAGGAGAAACGGAGGAGAACCTTGGATTAAACCTGTAATTACAGAAAAACGGGGAGACCCCTGACGAGTTACTGACCCGGTTATTCAGGGAAAATTCGGCGAGGGGAAGGAATGAGACCCAATCAAATTGACAGTCAGAGATGAAACACCTTAAATATTGTTCCAGGGATTGATTAGTCCTTTCCGTTTGGCCATTAGTTTCGGGATGGAAGGCGGAGGAGAAGGACAGATCAATCTCCAACTTTTTACAAAAAGCTCTCCAAAATAAGGAAACAAATTGTACCCCTCTGTCAGAAACGATATTGACTGGGGCCCTATGGAGACGCAAAATGTGTTTAACAAACAAAGAAGCTAACGTCTTGGCGTTAGGTAGTTTCTTAAGGGGCACAAAGTGGCACATCTTGCTGAAGCGGTCTACTACCACCCACACCACCGACTTGCCCTGAGATGGAGGAAAATCGGTGATAAAATCCATGGAGATATGGGTCCAAGGTCTCTGGGGAATGGGCATAGAACGTAGTAAGCCCACAGGTCGGGACCTAGGGGTCTTGGACCTAGCACAAACCTCACAAGCGGCGACGTAAGCCCTAACGTCTTTAGGCAACCCAGGCCACCAATAGTTTCTGGTAATGAGGTGTTTGGTACCCAAGATGCCAGGATGACCAGATAGTGCGGAGTCATGGTTTTCCCTGAGTACCCTTAGCCGGTATTGCAGGGGGACAAACAGCTTGTCCCCAGGGAGGTTCCCGGGAGCTGAACCTTGATCAGCCGCAATGTCAGAGGCTAAATCAGAATCAGTGGCAGAAACGATTATACCAGGGGGTAAAATACAAGCAGGATCCTCCTCAGAAGGAGGATTGGCCATGAAACTACGTGACAGTGCATCAGCCTTAATATTTTTGGACCCAGCCCTATAGGTAACCAAGAAGTTAAATCTGGTAAAGAATAGCGCCCATCGAGCTTGTCTAGGATTAAGCCTCCGGCAGATTCTAGGAAAACCAGATTCTTGTGGTCAGTAAGGACCGTTACCTGGTGTCTGGCCCCCTCCAGGAAGTGACGCCACTCTTCAAAAGCCCATTTAATGGCTAAAAGTTTGCGGTTGCCAATATCATAGTTACTCTCAGTGGGCGAAAACTTCCTAGAGAAGTAAGCACAGGGGCGGAGATGGGTGAGGGAGCTGGTACCCTGGGACAAGACGGCCCCCACTCCCACCTCGGACGTGTCAACCTCCACAATAAATGGCTCCTTTTGGTTGGGCTGAACCAGCACGGGGGCCGAGATAAAGCACTTCTTGAGGGTCTCAAAAGCCTGGACGGCCTCAGGAGGCCAGTGGAGGACATCAGCACCCTTGCGAGTGAGGTCCGTAAGAGGCTTAGCGACGACCGAGAAGTTGGCAATAAATCTCCTGTAATAGTTAGCGAACCCCAAAAAACACTGTAGCGCCTTCAGGGAGGCAGGTTGGACCCATTCCGCCACAGCCTGAACCTTGGCAGGGTCCATGCGGAATTCATGAGGAGTGAGGATTTGACCCAAAAATGGTATCTCCTGTACCCCAAACACACATTTTTCGGTTTTCGCAAACAGATTATTTTCCCAGAGGACCTGGAGGACCTTCCTGACATGCTCCACGTGGGAGGACCAGTCCTTGGAAAACACCAGTATGTCATCAAGGTACACTACAAGAAAATTTCCCAGGTAATCTCTCAGAATTTCATTAATAAAATTCTGGAAGACGGCAGGGGCATTACATAACCCAAAGGGCATGACCAGGTATTCGAAATGACCTTCGGGCATGTTGAACGCAGTCTTCCACTCATCCCCCTCTTTGATGCGGATAAGGTTATATGCCCCCCGTAGATCGAACTTAGAGAACCATTGGGCCCCCTGAACCTGATTAAAAAGATCCGGAATCAAAGGCAGTGGATACTGGTTCCTTACGGTGACCTTATTCAAGTTCCGATAGTCAATGCACGGCTTAAGACCACCATCCTTCTTCCCCACGAAGAAGAAGCCAGCACCTACAAGAGAAGTCAGGGGCGAATGAAGCCCTTGGCCTGGAATTCTTGGATATACTCCCTCATAGCTTCACGTTCAGGACATGAAAGATTAAATATCCTACCCTTAGGAAGCTTAGCACCAGGTACCAAATCGATGGCGCAATCGTAATCTCTATGAGGGGGCAACACCTCGGAGGCCTCCTTAGAAAACACATCAGCGAAGTCCTGAACAAACTCAGGTAGCGTGTTTACCTCCTCACGGGGAGAAATAGAGTTAACCGAAAGACATGACGTCAGGCATTCACTACCTCATTTGGTGAGATCCCCAGTATTCCAATCAAACGTGGGATTATGCAGCTGCAACCAGGGAAGACCTAATACCAGATTGGACGATAATCCCTGCATCACCAGTACAGAGCACTGCTCCAAATGCATGGAGCCAACAAGGAGTTCAAAAACAGGAGTATGCTGAGTAAAATAACCATTAGCAAGAGGAGTGGAGTCGATACCCACTACCGGGACAGGATAAGGCAAATCAATAAAAGGCATTTTTAGAGACATAGCAAATTCCACAGACATGATATTAGCAGATGAGCCGGAATCCATGAAGGCACTGCCAGTGGCAGACCGGCCAGCAAACGAGACCTGAAAGGGAAGCAAAATTTTATTGCGTTTCATATTAACGGGAAATACCTGTGCGCCCAAGTGACCTCCCCGATGATCACTTAGGCTGCTTATTCTTGCGCCTGGGACAGGTGTTCAGTAGATGCTTGTCACCCCCACAATAGAAGCAGAGACCATTCTTCCTGCGGAACTCTCTACGTTGTCGAGGGGACATGGAGGCCCCGAGTTGCATAGGTACCTCCGAGTCTTCCGTGGAAGAGCGAGGAGACGGGACCTCGGGGGGAATCGCAGGGAAGTCAGAGGGGAAAACATTGAAACGTTCAAGCTGACGTTCCCTGAGACGTCGGTCAAGTCGTACTGCTAGGGCCATAACATGGTCTAGGGAGTCAGAAGAGGGGTAGCTAACAAGCAGATCCTTCAGGGCGTCAGATAATCCTAACCTAAACTGGCACCTTAGGGCCGGGTCGTTCCACCGAGAAGCTACGCACCACTTTCTAAAATCAGAACAGTATTCCTCAACAGGTCTCCTACCCTGACGTAAGGTCACCAGCTGACTCTCGGCTAAGGCAGTCCTGTCAGTCTCGTCGTAAATGAGTCCGAGGGCAGAGAAAAAACGATCGACGGAGGAAAGCTCAGGGGCGTCAGGAGCCAAGGAGAAGGCCCACTCTTGGGGCCCTTCCTGGAGTCGGGATACAATGATACCCACCCGCTGGTTCTCGGAACATGAGGAGTGAGGTTTTAGACGGAAGTAAAGTCTGCAACTCTCCCGGAAGGAGAGAAAAGTCTTACGGTCCCCTGAGAACCGGTCAGGTAACTTGAGGTCGGGTTCTAGAGGTGAGGTGAGGGGTACTACTATGGCAGCGTCAGACTGGTTGACCCTCTGAGCCAGGGCCTGGACCTGTAGGGAGAGGCCCTGCATCTGCTGGGTCAGGGTCTCAAGGGGGTCCATGATAGCGTCAGCGTAGGAGAAATGGTAGACTAGGTATGGGCTTGTTATTATGTTATGGCAGGAAGGAGGTGAAGGGAACAAGTGAGCCCTAATCTACCCACTGCCCTGTCCCTGCCTACTTGCAACGACCCGCCCTAGGTGACGGGGTACAACTTGGCGGCGGTCCCTACGCTGACTAAGTGCAAGGGGATACAAACAGGGAACAAGCAAGGGAAGGGGCAGTAGCCCACGGAACACCGTGAGGAAACGGAGCGGTGAACGAGCCAGTCAGGATCAGGATGTAGTGGAGTATACAAACGCAGAGCACGGAGCAGGAAGCAAGCCAGGGGCAGAGCGAAGCAGGATAAGCGGGAACTGAAGCAAGGCAGAAGCACGGCAGAAGCAGGCTGGAGCAAGGCAGCAGTGGGGCCAGGAATCCAAGAAGAATAACAAGCAATGAGGAAGAGAAAACGGCAGGTATAAATGGACAGGGGGCGGAGCTAACTCCGACTGACCAGGCCGCGATAGGCTCTCCCACTCCTGAGCCTGCCACCCTGATTGGTGGGAGCCGGTGTCAGTCTAAGAGGTCTGGCCTCAGGTGTCGACTGATTAACCCTGGGAGTATCCACAGACGTAGTGCCTGGCAGATCCTTTACAAATTATTCCATGTTTTCATATACTGTACATGTGACTGTAAAGGCTCTAAGAGAGCTTAGGCCTCATGCGCACGGCAGAGCCATATGCCAGTGCTGTGCAATGCTCTGTCAAGAGTCATATGTTAAGTATATTTTTCCCTAGAAGCACTTATTTGAGGGAGAATATCTCTGTAATACGGCATCTGATGGAGCATTTGATAGAGATTTTTTTTTGTTTTGTTTGATGTTTTATGAAGGAGGCATATGGAGGTACAGTAAGGCCCCATGAACCTCTATGGGTGCCCTATTATGGCTTTGTACAAAATTAAGCCGTAATATAGCGTGCATTGGACAGATTGGCTCAGCTCTCATCTCATTTTTCAGACATGTAGGAGGTATACTCCGGGAGTATTTCCTTAAGTATACTCCGACGTGTCCACAGCCTCCTATGCACCCAGCGTATAGTAAACAAGTGTCCTTTTGGCATGGTCAACCACGATTTTCTATGCAGTAGGACACAGTAAAAAAAATGTATACTGCGTGGTATATGTTTTTTTACAATTGGCGTCAATGGTCAATATATAACATTGTATGCCATACAGTGGCATACGACGGAGGCATACATCAGGAATACTTCCATTGTACATGATGCCTCCAACGTGCCTGAAAACCGAGATGTGTACTGAGTCTAAGAGTCCTTTTACATTGGCCAATATTGGCTTTAAAAATGAGCGCCGATTGACGGGACAGCTCGTTGATCGGCGCTCGATTGCTCCTTTCACATGGAGTTATGTATGGGGACAAGCGATCGTTACTACGATCGCTCGTCCCCATGCATTTGCATTATGTTGGCAGCACATTTCCCTGTTTACACATGGAGATGTGCTGCCGACAACTATAATATTTTATGCTGCATAAAGTATATGATCAGCCGATGAACGAGCGTTTGCTCGTTCATCGGCTGATCATTGCCCTGTGATCCGGAACAAGCATTCATATGAACGCTCATTTGCCCGATAATTGGCCCGTGTAAGAAGGCCCTTACTCTACAGGCCAGGACCCAAATGTCTATCTACAGAAAGGAACAGGCCTTTCAGGACAGTGGGCTGCATATTTAAGACAGAGAAGACAACCGGTTTGCAAGAGGAATGAAGGAAGGAAGGAATCTATGCCAAGCTGGAACATTCATTCATAAATAAAGGAGGAGGCTTCAACACCCCATTTCATCCACATACAATAACGTTATAATACCTTTAACGTGGTGGTTTAACAACAAAGCACACCTCTAGTCTTCTCAAGTCAATTAACACCTTTGTGATTGTAGTATGATGATAACAGTTGATCACAGACCTTTTGCACCTTCAAGTTATCACATCCATACCACCAACATAGGTTTAAGTGCTGGAGGAGCTTTTTATCACTCTGTTGAACTGAGGGTACCACTCTCATTAGTTCTGAGGTGTCATGCTTACCTATGTATTTATTTGCTACTTGGCTGCTTTTTAGCTCTGTTTCATCAGGGCTGAGCTTCGATCAGCGGCTTTATCTAAGGTATAGTGCCTACTTGGGGTTTAAGGATCAGGCTGCTGCTCTGTTTTTGTTACTGAAGCTCTGCTTCGTCAGATATGCTTCTGTTGTTACCCACAAGCCCAGCAGGGAGTGAATGCATAAACAGCTTTCCACTACAGCAAGAAGAGCACGACTAAACCACCAGCGAGCGAAGAAAGCTATGAGGTAATTTCTACAAATATTAAGAGGGAAATTAGCTTTATTGAGGGGAGCCTGGAGTTCTTTGGCCTAAAACAGAGAAATATTTTAAAAGACAGAATGATCGAGAATAATCCAAACTTTTCTTTTGTAAAATGTTATCGCTTATGAGGTGGTAAGCTATGAACTGGATCCCGGTAAGACATTTGATGTTGTACATCTAGATTATTTTTTAAAAGATTTGATACCTGATAAAAAGGTTGGGATGTAAAATGAAACTGCTGAGATGTGGGGACATTTGTAAGGCTCTGTTCGCATCTGCGTTGGAGGCTATGTTAGGAGCGTCCGATGCAGATCAAGTAAAAAATCACAAATAAACGATGGACACCATGACGGAAACCTGACAGAACCCATTAAAGTCATTGACTTTCTTCAGTTGCCATTGGTGTCTGTCATGCAATGGATCCGAAACTTCTCATTTTCTCATTCTGCTCTTATAATCGAGCAGCTCAATGGAAAACCCGAACGCAGGTGTGAACCCGGCCTTAGTAAGTTAAAAACTGGCTTAGGGACAGAAAGTAAATAATGGTTCATACTAAGATTATGTAAGTTGTGAGGAACACTTGGGTCAGTATAGGGCCTGGTTCTTCATTAAATACATTTATCTATGTATATGGCATAAACAATACCTGTTTAGATATGTAGAATAATTCATTTAAAGTGGATATTCTTATACTGCAGAGGGATTTGAAGAAATATGATGTTGTATGTAAAGTTTTGCACTTTATGAAAACTGTCATGTTTATAGATATAGGGCATATTAGTAGATCAATACAAGTAGGATAATAGGTTGAGCTAGAGAGACTTTTGTCAATGTTTCCGACTACGGTATGAAACTACACAGGTATGGAATTATATACATACAGGTAATAGAAATTTTCCTCCACTGTCAGCAACAGTGACAAGTCTTTTTTGAACATCCATATTGATCCCTAAATTTCAAGCTGTTACTTACCTGGATGAATAGATCACTGTCCTAAATAGTATAGTTTCAGGTGATTTACATTTTCGACCCACTTCTTCGATCATGCTCTTTTATATTATTCTTGCTCTTTGGCAGAAATCCACATACTTTTTAAATCGCTTCTCTTCTATCTGGCTTCCATGGTAACCTCCATGCTGCAGCCACCTCCGAGGATGCAACACTAATACATCATCCTAGCTGTCAGATCTATTTTCTCACCATTTCTCTACCAATCTCATAAACTATACCCTCTCGTTAAAAAGAAAAAAATCCTCTGCTGATATAATGTATTTTTTTAAACAAATGGCCTCAATTAAAAAGACAGTGCACAGGACGCACATAGGGTGATGTATGTAATTTAAGTTTTCTAGCCTGCTTCACAACACCTTAGAAATCTGTGATATAGATGAAGAGGGAAATTTACTATTTAAATTACCTGTGACAACAAGAGAAAATGTGTACAGCACTTTGTGCCATAGTGCAACACAGATATGCGGCTTGAATCTGTACCAGGTCCACCTTAAATGTCACGTGCCATTGTGAGCCACGGCTTCATGTGTATTCTACAATATCTCTGTCTACATTTAAAGGGGTTATCCAGGTTATTAAAACTGATGGCCTATCCACAAAATAGGCCATCAATATTAGACCCGTGGGGGTCCGACTGTCAGCAAGCCCGCGGATCCGCTGTTTGAAGGGGCCACGGCACTCGTATGAGTGCAGCAGCCTTATTCATTGCTTACATGGTTCTCATCTTAGTTCGTACTTGAACGCGCCATTACATTTGTAGCGTCTGTGCAAGGTATTGCACCACTGTCCCATTCACTTGAATGGGCCAGTGGTGCAATACCTGGCATGGCCGAGCATGCATGTGTAATGGGGGAGTCGGGAGGAACAGCTATAGTCTATCTAAAGTATATGGCAAGCTTTAGTTTTGTACTGTGTTTTCAATCGATTCATAACAGCTTTTTATCAAAAATGTTCATGATCTGCTATGTTTATGCTTTTTTATGGGCTATGATTTTTCTATTGTTTTGTTTTCGATGAACTATTACTGAAATGCCTGAAACGGTCCACATTTTTTGGGATGCATTTGTCTTAATCTGGACAGTTATAAAGATGTATTAGAACTGAGTTTGTTAAATACAGAAAAAATGAGTTTGTCATTTACATTGTGATCATGATTCGGCCTTATTTGGATGTTGCCCTGTGCGGTACATTCTGTTGGTGCCCCTTCCCCATATGGTGTTTTGTTTTAGGCTGGGTTCACACGACCTATTTTCAGACGTAAACGAGGCGTATTATGCCTCATTTTACGTCTGAAAATAGGGCTGCAATACGTCGGCAAACATCTGCCCATTCATTTGAATGGGTTTGCCGACGTACTGTGCAGACAACCTGTAATTTACGCGTCGTCGTTTGACAGCTGTCAAACGACGACGCGTAAATGGACTGCCTCGGCAAAGAAGTGCAGGACACTTCTTTGCCACGTAATTTGAACTCAATGAAGCACAGCTCAAGACGAGCGTCTCAGACGCCTCGCAAAATGCGAGGAGGAGCATTTACGAGTGAAACGAGGCAGCTGTTTTCTCTTGAAAACAGTCTGTCTTTTCACACGTAAATGACAGCTAGCGTGTGAACATACCCTTACTGTGTACAAATAACTATACCAAACAGCACCTAATTATAAATACCATATTGTGCCATGTGTTGGCCATACAACACTTCTATACACTTGCCTTGTGTTGTAAAGAACCCCTTACAAGCTAAGGCCTCATGTCCACTTCAGTTCTTTTCATCAGGGTGCTTACCTTTTTTTTAACTGATAGCACCCTGACACATTCATTTCAATGGGGCTATGCACACTTTGGTTGTTTTAACCGAACAGTGCGGCGGTTTTGTAAAAAATAGGACAGGTCCTACTCCTGTCCGTTTTTGATGGAACAGTCTCGGCTTTTTCATTGATTTGATCCATGAAACAATGGACTGCGCACGGAAGCCATCCATGTGTGGTCCATGTTTCATGGAACCGTCATTAGCAGCCGTATAACGGTCGACGGAAGTGTGCATGAGGCCAGTAAGTGCATTTTGTTGCAATTTGCATCAGAAGTATTAAGATAACATACACCGCATACATTTGCATCCTACTTGACTGTATTTGTTTTCCGTGAAACAAACGATCAACTATATGGCCAAACGTGACGTGAACCTAGCCTGAGGCTATAGAAATTTTTTTCTGTTGTCCCACGATGCTTCCTCAGGAGCATGGGTGCCAGGCACGTACGTCAGGATCCACCAGATCACCTTAATAAAGAAATGCTTTCCCTGATATAATATGTGCTAGTGAATGTAAACTTTTACATATTATTAAATATAGAACTAATAACTTCATGTTCATGGCACAATAATTCTAAAATAAGCAGTATATGTATAGTGCTATAGAAAACATTGAGATCATCCATAGTTCACCCATGGGATTTACACATAATTCAGATGAATGGTATTATCAATCAATTATAAACTATTATGGTTCTTCTAAATCAGATCATGAATATATCAGTCAAGCATGCATTCACATCAGTCACATATCTAGCAGGCTTTCATCTTACTCTATAATAAAACAGGTTAATTGATTTTTCAGTTTATTACACAATCTATCACCAGACCAGACCCTTTAAATTAAAGGGGATGTATGGAATAGGAAAAACATGGCTACCTTCTTCCAAAAACAATGCCACACATATCCACCGGTTGTATCTGCTATTGTAGCTTCATGTACCTATTCTCTTCAATCGAGGTGAGCTGTGATACAAGGCAAAGCCCATGTACAGGTCTGGCGCAGTTTCTAGAAAAAAGCAGACATATTTTTCTAATTTTGCACAACCCCTTTAATGCTTCTATTAGACAGATTATTGGTAAACTAGTGGTTGTGATAGCATCCCTACCAACAGGCCCCATAAGGGTAAGTTCACACGTAGCGTGAATACTGCAGATTTTCTGCAACAGATTTGGTTGCAGAAAATCCGCAGCATAATACAGTAGCAGCAGAGTGGATTAGATTTGAACAAACGCTGCGTAAATGCTGAGCGGAAAAAAACGTTTAGAAATTGACCTGTGGTGCGTTTTTTTTAATCCGCAGCATGTCAATTATATTTGCATATCCGCTGCTTTTTTGTTGCAGGTTTTCCCTATTGAATCCAATGGGGAGGTAAAATCTGCAACAAACAACAGATGTTGCGATTTTTGTGGTGTAAAATCTGTGATTCCCCCGCAATAATTGCAACTCAGGGGAAAAAAAATCGTATGCTTACACAGAATTCTGTGCTTCTTCATCCAGGCCGGCCTCCTGGGATGACGTTTCATCCCATGTGACCGCTGCAGCCAAATACAGGGCTGCATAACATCAGGACATCAGAGAGGGAGGCGTTGCCATGTGTATACTTTTTTTTTTTCATTGCAGGATTTCCGCAGTGGAAATTTCAGGTGAGAAACTGCACCACAATTTGGTGTGGTTTATCGACCGGAATTCCCTGTGGGCAACAGGGCGGATTCGTTGTGTACCTTTATGCAGCGCATCTGCCCTGTGTGAGCTCACCCTAACTCTTTTATAAGAAAAACAAAAATGGCCAAATCCCTAGAAAAGAATTTAGAAGGTTTTGGATTTTGTTTCGTTTTTTTTACACCATGGTTATACTCTTAATTGCGTGTGACACTTGTGTGACTGTTGCATAATTCCAGTATTCCAGTCATGCACCTTCTCTCCAATTAGGTGAATAGAAAATAGGAAAAGTCATTTCTTTTGGAGAGTGACTGCTCTGTGACTGTTGTAATTTTTATAAAAATTAGACAAATATTCAACTTATGGGCATCTCCATATCACAGACGCATTAAGTTGAATGTAAAGTGGAACTTAATAATTTCTATTGAATTTCTTTCTTGTGCAACTAAAGTTATCTAGCCGAATGAAAACTAAAACATAAGACAAAACATAGAGTGAAAATGCTCATTTTACATCAGGGAAGCTATTTTTTTTATATAATCAGTTGGAAATAGCAAAGTTATAATATTACTTTTATTTATTCATGTTCACTAATAATAAGACGAAAGGTATTCATACACCATCCGACATGGGCCTGTAAATGAAACAGCTCGTTGATCGGTGCTTGTTTGCTCCCTTCACAATGCATGGGGAAAAGCGATCGTTACTATGATTGCTCATCCCCATACATTTCCATCATGTCGGCAGCACGTCTACTTGTTTACACAGGGAGATGTGCTGCCGACAACGATAATATTTCATGCTGTATTAACGATACAATCAGCCGATGAACGAGCATTTGGTCGTTCATCGGCTGATGGTTGCCCTGTTTACACAGGGCAATGATCGGAAATGAGCGTTCATATGAACGCTGGTTTGCGAGATAATTGGGCCGTGTAAAAAGTAGTACATAGTGCAATCTTAAAACAACATATTGTACAGTACAGAATAGGCAGCAGAAAACAATAGACACTAAAGATACTAGCCTTGCTTGAAGATAAAATCTGCTATTAAAACCATAATTTGCTTCTATTTCCTAACCTGCAGTAAATAGATGTATAGTAATTTACCCCTTTCTGATGTATGACATATACTTACGTCATAGCCAGATAGGGGAAATATGGAGTGGCTCACGGGCTGAGAGCGCTCCATACAAAGCAGGTGTCGGCTCGAGCGCGATCCCGCTCGTTTAACCTATTAAATGCCGCTGTCAATAGCGACCACAGCATTTGAATCGTTAGAAAGAGGGGATGACCTCCTCTAACAGTCCATCGCCCCCCCCCCCCCCGCCGCCGACGCTCTGGCCGTGGATTCCATTCCAGGAGATGCCCCTGACGTCTGTATCCATATATGGACGCCAGGGGCTCCTCTTGAAGTGGAATCCCCATCCAGAGCATTGCCGACGCTCTGGCAAGAGATTTTGCTCTTAGAGGGAGCCCCTAACATCACTGTCCATATATGGACAGAAATGTCAAGGGGCTCCATCTAGGAGTGGAACCCCCGGCCAGAGGGATTCTGCTCCTACAGGGAGCTACAAGGGCGCTATCTACAGGGGGTGACGTCTATGGGGGGTGCTATCTATAAGGGGGCTATGTGGCACTACCTATATGGGGCTGCGTTGTACTACATACAGGGGGGCTGTGTGGCACTACGTACAAGGGGGCTGTGTGGCACTACCTACAGGGGGCTGTGTGGCACTACCTACAGGGGGCTGTGTGGCACTACCTACAAGGGGGCTGTGTGGCACTACCTACAAGGGGGCTGTGTGGCACTACCTACAAGGGGGCTGTGTGGCACTACCTACAGGGGGATGTGTTCCACTACCGACAGTGGGCTGTGTGGCACTGCCTACAACGGGGCTGTGTGCCTTTTTTATCAGCCGATACCCGGACCCTGTCATATGAATAGAGCCTTGAGCTATGTTTTACCTGTATGTTCTACCACTAGCTAACCACAAATATGGATCAAATACTAACATAATTTTGGGCAGGAATATGGATTAATATAAAAAGGCCTCATATTTTTTCAAAGTTTATTGACATTTACAGGGAGAAGATGGCATCCACATGAATAATAATAGAACATGGAACATATTTCTGAGCAGTTTGACTGAGGGAGCTCCATGTGGTTGTGATAGCAACCAGAGGCATAGTGAAGACCTCCAGCTCTGCCTTCTGTACTTGATTGTTCAGACCAGAGGCAGGGTTTAATAGGAGATCACTGAAAAAGGCAATACACTGCAATACATTCAGTATTGCTGTATTTTGCATGAGCGATCCATCGATCGCATAATAAAGTCTGCTAGGGGTACTTTAAAAAATAAGTAATAAAAAGTTTAATAAAATTTGACAAAATATAAAAAAATTTAAGTCAACAATAATAGAAAAAAAAACTTCCCAATTTTTCACATAAAATAATGTAAACAATAAAAAAAAGAGTATCGCCACGTCTATAAAAGTCACAACTATTAAATATCATGTAACGTTATTATAATTGCAGTTGTTTTTTCAATTCCACAGCACATTTTTTTTTACATTTCTAAACACATAATATAGTACATGAAATGGTGCCATTAAAAATATAACTCGTCCTGAAAAAAACATCCCATACAGTAATGTCGACGGGGGAAAAAAAAGGATATTATTCTGGAAGAGAAGATTTCTGTTAGGCCTCATGCACACTAACCTAGCCATGTGCACGGCCGTGATTTTCGGGTCGGCCGGCCGGCCACGGAGTGACACCCGCGAGCCGCCCGCAAATCAAGGGCCGTGCACATGGCCGCGTGCATTATTTGCTATGAGCCTGTACTGCAGAACACGGCCGTAATAAGACTTATCTGTTCTTTCTGCGGTCCAGGCTCCTGGGCCATGCGCGGACTGTGGAAACCACGGTCGTGTGCATGGGCCCATAGGAATGAATAGGGCCGCAATTCTCCCGTGGATTTTCGGCCGCAAAAGCACTTTCGTGTGCATGGGGCCTTAGGGAACCCAATTTTTTCCATGTAACTCTGGATGGGAAACAATGGTCAACAGTGGATCGTCTGGTGCTGGTGCTAAAAACAAAGATTGCATTGCTTTATATTTTGATTCATCTTAAAACATGGCACAAGTAGCGATGATGGATGGATGGATGGATAGATAGATAGATAGATAGATAGATAGATAGATAGATAGATAGATAGATAGATAGATAGATAGATAGATAGATAGATAGATAGATAGATAGATAGATAGATAGATAGATAGATAGATAGATAGATGGTTTATATGCCCCTATTGTCAATTGGGCTAGCACATCAGGTACTGCTCGATTCTCAGCATATTAATGCATAAGTGTTAAGAGCAGTCCATGGCGTGGGACTCAATCCACTTTACTAATGGCTTTGGATGCCACTCAGCTGCCCGGGGTTAAAGGTGGGCCAGGTCCTGCACTTCCCAGCCAAACTGAAACCCATAGGATATTGCAGAAAATGTGGGATAAATGACTATATACTCTGTATTGCACACTGTGGCAGATCATTTTCCATGAGTACTTGCTATATTTTCTGTTGAGCAACAAAGGGTAAATCCATTTCATTAGTATAATCCTACAAAGATATTGCTGTGCTGTTTTTTCTGCAGTATACCCCTGACAGTTGTGCAGATACTGTAGATACACATATAAAGAGGCAGCTACGGTTGCTAGACAGATATACTGATTCATGTAGACCAGATTTACACAAGTGAACGGCTTGCTATCTGCTTCACTGTAGCCCTTCACTGCTCCCAAGCAAATGATGACTACCTGCAGTGCAGCACTTTGTGTTGTTTACAAAAATAACTCTGCAATTAAAAATAAGTTGTACAGTAATAAATTCACATGCAAATGCATCACAAATTACAAGGTCATTAACAAAAAGCTTTAATGCCATTTTGAGCTAATCCACTTTTTACACTGCTCATCTTTTAATGAAAGTGTCAGCGCCACATTCCAACGCTACATCCCCCTCATGACATGTTTACTGAATTTCCATCAACCATTACTGCTTCATTTCCAATAGTCCTCTCTAAAATCCTATAACATTAAGGTTATAAGAATTAGGGCACAAACATAGATGAACATTTGTGCAGTTGGTCAGTACTAACAGGGCATCTCCAGGGGCAAGTTTTACAATTCATATATCATGACACAGGGATGACAGCTGCTATCATTGGGGGAACTGCAATGTGGATATATGTTCATTTTTTAGAATTAAAAGGCACCTAATAAAATCAGTCCTGCAGACAAGAGAGTAATGTATGTACTGACCCCTGGAACTGACTATTGGGGGGGGGGGGTCCAAATTGTGGATGCGCTTATTTTACACAATAAAAGATGGGTTGTTGGGTAGAAGCATTGTGGATATGCTACTATAGAAGTGATGTAGCATTCTGTATATTTACTGTATGATGTGTCAATTAAAACTGAAATAAGTATTTTATTCTAGAAAAAAAATTGAAACAGAATCTATCAGAATCTATATTTTTTTTTAGGCAAAATCTTGTCAGTATGTCTAGTCAAATTAGGATTATAACCTACTCAATTAATCCTTTAATCTAGACAGAAATCTACTTTGCTGTTTGTTGAGTGTCAAAATAATAATAATAAAAAAAAGTAATTTCCTTATGCCATAATTGTACGTATTAAGTATTCAGGACATCATGTTTGCATTCAATATAAATTAATATGAGCCAGATCATAACTGGGTACAAACATGGTTGCACAAAAGTATGTAGATATTTGAGAAAATGGTTTATAACGGAGGCAGTTTCTCGCTGTATACTGTATGCTGATTCAATGATTATTTTCAATGAAAATTGATGTCTACAAGAGCTGCAAGGTAAACCTATGTTATTACAAGAACTGTTCAATTTGCATAATATGAATTATACTTTCAAAATTATTCACTGCAGTATAGGTACTAGGTACTGACACAAGATGTAGTTAAACCCTTTAGAAAATAACTTGTACGTGATGTATTTTAGCCTTGTATATGTGAGCTTTAAATATGGATGCAATGTATATCAATGTGTTAGCCAAATTAATTAGTAGAGAATTAACATCCAGTAGGAAATAATACCTAATAATAAAATAAGGAAAACAGAAGTGAAAAACCGACCAGATGCTACTATTATATGGCTATGATCATGTGGCAGTACCTACTGAGCGCTGATTCCCATGGGTTTTATTTACAGTGCTTTGTCTGCTTATATCTACTATACTGTCTGCCAAATCTTTAATATGCCAAATCTCCTAAATAACCCAAGTAAATTGGGTTCATTATGCCACTGCATAGGCTTACTATTTATTCAAAAGAAAGCAAAAAATAAAAAAAAAATTATTGTCTATCCTTCTGTTGTTATAGTGGAGATTTCCATTTTGCAAACTGCTATTTAAAGGGCTCTTACCACTCTTTCTATTTATCATTTTAGTTTATATGAAATAACAGATATTTTAGATGAAAAAAAAACAACAAATAATATAGCATTAAATATTTCCAAATTTTTCTTTCCACCAACCCTTGAAGCAGATAAGAGTGGCATTCATTCAAATCCTTGTTTGCCAGCAAGGGTTATATGTGGAGAAAATGAACCCGCACAAGCTCCCTCCACCCAAGGAGAAAGAGGCATAATTTGAAGCTCCTGGGCCCCTATGCATAATCTGTATCAAGCCCCCCACCTACCATGTGCCATTTATAATATTAATATCTTCTTATGTAGGCCCCATCACTCACTAGGGCGTGGGTATGACTGCGACCTTCGCATACCCTTCAGCAATGACCCCACAAGAAGAAGATAGATGTGGCTAATCTAGGCTGGGGTTCTATGGCAGCCAAAGGGTTTGCATGTATCATTCATACATGTTCATACCATCTCCTTTTAAGTGAGCAACCACAATCCACAACTAGGGTCCTATCTATTTATCCGTATTGGAGATATACATTGCTGCTGAGAGGTATGTTTTCTGGTACATTGCCACAAATGCCTTGTATACGACTGAGGTATAAGACTTTTATTGTTTTAAAAGGCTTGCCGATACTAGAAATCTTACATCCAGATTTATCTTTTATGATGGTCAAATTTCAGTACAGGTGAAGTGTCTTCAGGCATGTCCTCATATAAGACGGTAATGCTGTTTCAGGGTTTATTGGTTAGTAACAATATTTCATTTTTTTTGTAGGCACATTCATTGATTGATGTACCAGTTCCTTTTTATTGTTTGGACTTGTGGGAATGAAGAACAGCTCTTCCTTGGTTCAAGGGAAAATTCAAAGAAAATGAAAGATTTTAAGTTATAAACATGCAAGGTAATATTTACAACTTACTGTAATAAGTAAAAAGGATTAGCAAAATACATAAATGTTATAAATTAACAAATAATACATTACACAATGTAAAACAGAGTAATATTGATAAAATGATATATGTATTATTACCATGAAATGCAATAGAATCAGAATTATGTATCTTCTACTGAAAAAAAACATATGTCTCAGAGGAATATTTTGTTGAAGGGCTTTTCTTTTTTTTTTTTTATTAATTTATTAATAGAATAGGAATTAATACAGATTTCTAATACAAACTTATATTGCTCTTGTCTAATAAAAAAAAAAAGTATAGCCCATAGATTATTTTATAAAGGTCATTTTATTAAGACCTCATATCAAACAGTGGTACAAAATGAAGAAGTTTAAAACAATGTTACACATAGCAAATAGCACATCTGTACCAAGTGTACAAGGTCATTTAAAAAAAAAAACATAAGGGTATATTACATCACATATCAGTAAGTATATGTAATAGAAAACAAAAGCTAAACAAACAGCCTTTCCTTAGCAGAAGAAAATATGACATAAGATTAGATGAGGACCAGTCAATAGCAGCAGTTAACGGAGGAACGCCAAAGAGACGTCAGCCAATTTCAGACCCAAGCAACTTGAGCAATAGCAATTTATGAGCTAGTATAAAGGTTGGCTATCCAAGAGCTCCACACTTTCAGAAATTTATCTGAGCACCCACGTGCTTCATAAGTAAGCTTAAAGAGCAAGGTAGAATTAACCAATACAATCCATGCTGACAATGTAGGAACCTTTGGATGTTTCAAATTCAGGAGTATAGTCTGTTTAGCATAGAACAACAGGAGTGTCATAAGAGATCTGACAGCAACAGTAGGTAAAATTTCTTATAGCATTAATAAAAGACACATTCTGGGATAAAGTATACGAGGGAGTCCTATTTTAAACTCAAGAAATTCCATTACCTCAGCCCAGAAAGTATTAATAATCGGACATTCCCAGAACATATGTAGGAAGGGGCCCTCAGTTCCGTGGCACCGTGGACAGATAGGAGTAGGTATACGTCTCATTCTAAACAATTTGGAAGGGGTGTAGTAAATCTCATGGAAACATTTCAATTGAATAGGTCGGTCCCTTGTAGATAGCAAGGGACCTGTTAGAGTGGATAGCATTTCTTTATGATTGTTTGTAGACATAGAGGAAAGAGTCTGAGACCAACGATTCAAGGCTCTATCAAGTTTATTAGAAGATACAGTCAGCAACTGCCTATAAAGTACAGATAATGGTTAAGCCAATGTCTCCTCCTTAACCTAATCCTCCAGCGGGAACATACAAAGTCTAACGTTATATCCTGCAAATTGCGACCAGAGAGCATGTTTAAGCTGAAAATAGCGGAACCTGAGATGAGTCAGGATCTGATGTTTCGACCGGAGTTGTGTAAAATTAGCTACTTTATCATTAACTACCACATCCTCCAAGGTCAATATACCCAGGGTTGCCCATTCACTAGGGTTAGGGAGGCCCTCAACTGGGATAGGAGCGGGTTATACCAGAGTGGCGTCCTGGGTGACCAGGACCCCTCTTCTGAATTAAAGAGAAAAAATATCTTTGCCAGACCTTCAGAGTAGTTTTCATTAGGATTGTGAGTAAGTGTCCCAGAGGGGGCTGTCTATATACAGAGTTCACAGGGCTTTATAGGAACCGAGAAGTGAAGCTTCCAGTTCAGTATAGGGATTAAAGTGTCTATGGGTAAACCACCACCAAACAAACACCAGTTGGCTGGCAAGAAAGTAGAGGTATAAATTCGGGAGGGCCAGTCCATCCTGCTCATTGGGCAACTGTAGTGTGCCTAAAGCGATTCTAGGAGTAGCTTCTGCCCAAATAAAAGATCTAAGATTCTTGTCGATGTTGGAGTACAGGGATAATGGAAGCCCCACTGGAGAATTGTGAAAGAGATATAAGAATCTCTGTAGGGACTTCATCTTTAAAATTCTGCCAATAATTGTGAGGGCGAGGTGCTTCCATCTATCAAAGTCTGTTTGAAGACGTTGTACTAAAGGAGTGATATTATCAGGTATAAAGGTACAAATATCTAAGCTAATCACTATACCCAGATAAGTAATTTTTTCTGCCCATTGCAATGGAGAAGGGGGTGCAGGTGTCCTAACCGCAATGTCTATCACCATTATCAGGGATTTTGACCAATTCACACAGAGGCCAGAGAAAGATGCAAATAAATCAAATAGGGACAACATCCCCTGTAGAGACGGACCTGGATCATTCAGGAATAGTAACGTATCATCTGCGTAGAGAGAGACACGTTCATCCCTTTCACCCATTAGAAAAACCCTTTATATCAGGAGAGGCTCTTGTAGCTAACGCTAGTGGCTCAATGGCTAATGCAAAGACGGAAGGGGATAGTGGGCAAACTTGTCTAGTCCTACGAGCAAGTGTGAATGAGGGGGAGATGTGACAATTGGTTTTAACACTCACTATAGGTTGGGAGTATAACAACTGCACCCATCGGATAAACGTGGGTCCAAATCCAAATTTACCTAGCACGGACCACAGATAAGTCCACTCTACCGAGTCGAATGCCTTCTTAAGATCCAGAGAGGCCACTATTCTGGAGCCACTTGTCCCTACAGTAGATGATATATTAGTGAAGAGCCATCGGAGATTGACATCCGTAGCCTTCCCTGGCATGAAACCAGATTGGTCTGGATGAATAAGATGAGAAACTAATTTTTGCAGACACATTGCCAGTATTTTGGCCAATATTTTAATATCACAATTGAGTAGTGAAATAGGTTGATATGAACCACAGTCTGTAGGATCTTTACGGGGTTTGGAGTTCAACAATATAAGAGCCTCTCTCATAGAAGGGGGAGGGTATTATTCCCATTGAAGGATTGAAAAAGATGGAGCAAATGAGGTGCAATTAGTTCAACATGTAATTTATACCACTCTATGGGTAAACCATCTAGACACGGGGTTTTCCTATTGGCAAAGGATCTATTAGTCTCAGTAATTTGCTCTATAGTCAGGTCAACTTCCAGCAAATCAACATCCTCCCTATCCAGAGTGTGGAACACAATAATATTCCATGTATGTTTCCAGTTCCGATGGAGTATTTGAGACCTTAGAGCAGTATAAATCAGAGTAAAACTTAGCAAAGTTGTCATTAATGATCAGAGGGTCACTAACGGGCATCCCAGTACCAGAGGTGACTTTCGGGGTGGTGTCCTCTCTAGCCAAGTAAGATAACAAAAGACCATTCTTATCCCCTTGTTCAAAAACCCTCTGTTGGGCGTACAACGTTTTCTTTCTGGTGAGTTCAGTCAATAAGAGGGTATATTTACGTTGCTTTGCAGAGAAGGTAGTAAAGGCAGAAGAGTCCCTAGTCCTGAGATATTCCCCCTCCACTGCAACAGCTCAGCCTCTAAGATCGTACGTTGTTCAGCCAGGCTCTTCCTAGGTGAGGATATTGCCCGTATAATCACCCCTCTGGTATATGCCTTAATGGTGTCCCATACTAAATTGATATCAGTTGAACCAGAATTAATAGTCCAAAAGTCCACAATTTCTTTCTCCAAAGAGGTTGCTACTTCAGCACAGGAGAGCCATAGGGGACTCAATCTCCAGATCTTACGCCTTGCGCATCTATGACAAATACTAAATAAGCGTCATTGCCGAACACCAAATCTATTTTGGAGAAGGACCTATAAGCGGGCGAGTGGCACGAGTAAGCTATAGACTCAGGGTAGCGAGCCTGCCAAATTTCCTTTCAATTATATGTTGCAACCCAGTTAGCTAAGGGATTATCACAGCCTGGGACTCCCCCCAGTTTATCTAATTCAGAGCACAGCAAAAGATTAAAATACC
Source organism: Rhinoderma darwinii (assembly GCF_050947455.1). Lineage (NCBI taxonomy): Eukaryota > Metazoa > Chordata > Amphibia > Anura > Rhinodermatidae > Rhinoderma > Rhinoderma darwinii. Next base: position 444,944,020 of record NC_134687.1, read on the forward strand.
CGAGAATCAGAAGGGGAGCAGGACCAAATTCCGCTACCAGCAGCATTATATCAGAAAGTAGTTGGAATGTGGCTGGAGGGGGATTATAGACATTCACTATAATGAAGGATGTAAAATGGAGCTGACATGACAAATCAATGAACCTCCCTTTTGGATCAGTTTTAACAGATGTAACAATACATTGCAAAGATTTAATGACCAGCAAAGAGACACAGGAGTAATTAGAATAAGAAGCATGATAGCCATGTCTGACCCATAGACCCATGGTTGCAGAAGAGCTCGTAATTTAGGACCAAGTAAATTAGTCTCTTGCAAAAGTATAATCTACGAGTTGTACGTGGAAAGAACATTGAAGACTAAGGACCTTTTAAATTTGTCATTAAGTCACCGCACATTCCAGGAGATCATTTTAATATGGTTTAACATCTCCATGAATGGAATTTAGGTCAAAACAGACCCGGATGGGATCAATAAACAGGGGTGGAACATAGAAGCTATGTCCCCTTTGGAAACTTCCAACTGCAGCACTCCCATAGATCAGTTTGCCAGTCCACATGGTAAAAAAGTTTACATATACATAAATAGATAAGTATGAAAGGCAGAAACAAATAAACCCAAGCCAACCCACCCTACCCATTCCCCCGAACTTGAGACAGGTTTCCTACCCAAATGTAGCATGTAGCAAAAAAAAATAAAAAAAAAACAGAAACAAAAGTACAAGGTATGCTTAAATGCTTATCAAAAGGGGGCAACCCCCTTCCCCTAGAATGCATCAAGGATTCTTAAACAAAGCCAATAGGCTCAATAGAGCTGCGACATGAAAGACAGGATTATTACGGTAAAATATCCAAATCCTGGTATATCTCCCAACACTCATCATGACAACTTTAGACTGGGGATCTGGTTCAGGCAGCAGACCCTGACCAAAATTGCCACCGAATGGCGTAGTACATGTCAGATGACAGCATGTCAGATGACAGCAGCACATCAGGAGGGAATCGGCGATGCCAGGGAGGATGAAGATGGATTAGGTTTGGTGCTGGCGGAGCTTTACCACTGCATATCTGCTCCCGCCAGCGTCCAGGCCACGCCCCCTGTATAGCCCATAGATTAGTCCATAGAAATGCATCTATAGGATAATTAAATGGATTAAAAATGGCGGCAGTCATGTGACCCACATTATATCTAAAAACAAGTAAACCCCATGAATCCAATTTATTAATATAAAATAAAATTAGGTGGATAAGCTTTTAATGAGATTTAGTCATTGGTTGCTCCTACGAGTTTCCAAGGCCAAATATATATTACATATAACTTATATGATATGTACACAGTTTACACTCTATTACATTTGTTACTTTCTTATCCACAGTTGTATATTTATTTTCAAGTTTCTTCTCAAGATAAGCAAATCAGTTCTAAACCAAAAGAAGTCTGTCAGACATTTTGGTGCCAATAACACATACTTCTGCAGTCATTAAAAAAAACTAGATGTAGCATGAACATTTCATATGCTGCCATCAACTACTGTGCTTTCAAGGCCCATCTGTGCAGTAGTCATTGCAAGATATATTGCGCTCACAGTAAATGACTCTGAAGTCAAAGGCTGGTGATGCCCAAGATGCCAACAAGCCAATTATACAACAGAGTGGAGAACTGTCCCTATATTACACTCTAATGAGTTATCTGATTTAATTATATTCAATGCAAAGAAAATAAAATTTTTAAGTCCTTCTCTTTTAAGAAAATGGCCAAATGATCAAAGGTCATATGAGCTACAGTATTTACATGCATTCACTACTATATTAATTGTACCTACTCAATGGCTATGTAAACCTTTGAGGTGAATTTTTTTTTAAACAGGTCAGTCAGTGTGTTTGGTGTAACTTTATAATTAGTCTTTATTAAAAATGTGTTTTACTTTTTGAGATACAGCTGCTCTGTATTCTCTATACAGAGCAGCTGTATGTAGCGCTAAATCCTGTTCCCGTCTTGTCCGTGGGAGTGCCGGGTTCAGTGACAGCGGGTCATGCGTGTCTCCGACACGCAAGATCCACCTATAATCTATCACATCTAAGTTCATAACTTAGATGTGATAGATTACAGATGTCACGCAGGACCCGCTGACACTGAACCCGTCAGGTCCGTGGGACTGACAGTTTCAGGTAATGGCGAACGATACAGCTACTCTATATAGAGAATACAGAGCAGCTGTATCTCAAAAAGTAAAACAAATTTTTAATAAAGACTAATTATAAAGTTACACTAATCACACTGACTGACCTGTTTTTGTTTTTTTTTTAAAAATGCCCCTCAAGGGCGCACAAGGCAGAATTGGGGAGTAAACGGGCAGTATAGATTCAAGAAATTCACACCTAATAGCCACAGTGGACGAACAGGAGATATATTGATAGTCATGTGCAGTACTGGATATACATCTCAGGACCCTGTAGGCACAGATTGTTTTGCGCCTTACACTTTGCCTATGAAGCAGGCAACACCTTAAAGGAACAGTGTCACCAAAAATAATTTTTTAATATGTTAAAGATGTTAGTGCTTTATTAAAAACGTTTGGATTAATTTGTGTGTTTGTGTGTTACTTTTTTATATTTTTACACTTTTTCTTCCCTATGGGGGCTGCCATTTTTTTTTCCATTTCTGTATGAGTCGATTAACGACACATACAGACATGGAATACGGCAGCTCCAGTCCCATAGGGACTGCGAACGGGGCCCGTTCCATCCACTATCGTGTACGCTGCTGTGTGGGAACGACGCATGCACCGCTCCCACACAGTTCAATTTGAAATGCGCGCCGTCCGGCGCCATTTTCCTGTGGACCGGAAGTCGCGGCCGGACAGTAAGATTACTACTTCTGGACGCGGCTTCCGGACTTGTGCACATGGAGCAGCGGCAGCAGACGGAGCGGATGGACCGGAGGGAGCGGCGGCGACTGGAGCAGGTAAGTTATTTCTATGTATGTTCGTGTTTCAGTGTGTGTTTACTACTGTATGTAAACCTACTACACTGTGTGTTAGCTCAAAAAATGGCGACACACAGTGTAGGAGGTTAGACCGTTCAAACCCCTCGTTTCTCCCGGCACTAGCCAGGATAAAGGAGGGGGGATTCTGAGAGATCACTAGAGCGAGGGATTTTTACCCAATTTTGTAGCATAAAGCAATGTGGTTGCTTTACCACATGCAATACTGCAATTTTGGGAATGGCTCCATCTAGTGACCAGTGCTGGGAAATATTATAAATTGAATCCAATTTATAATATTTCCTGACTCGTGAAAAAAAATAAAAAAATTAGAACAATGTTTAATCACCTACACACTAATTGTTTAACTAAAAAAAACAAAACATGGTTTTCAATATTTCTAATTGCTGTCATTCAGAAGGGACATTAACCGCTTCCCGTCGTAAACAACTTTCAGATTTTCATTTTCGTTTTTTCCTCCCCACATTCCAGAAGCCATAACGTCTTTATTTTTCCATCGATATAGTACTATGAGGGCTTGATTTTTGCGGGACGAGTTGTAGTTTTTTGTAGCACCATTTATTTTGCCATATAATGTACTAGGAAACGGGAAATAAATTATTTGTGGGGTCGAAAATGAAAAAAACAGTGATTCCTCCATGGTTTTTTGCGCGCCGTTTTTACGGAATTCTCTGTGCAATTAAAACAACATGTTAACTTTATTCTGTGGGTCAATATGATTATGCCGATACCAAATATATATCATTTTTTCTATAGTTTACTACTTTTACATGTAAAAACCTAAGTGTAAAAAAGAAAATTTATTTTGCGTCGCCAAATTCCGAGAGCCATAAGTTTTTTATTTTTCCGTCGATTAAGTGGTATGAGGGCTTATTTTTTGCAGGATAAGCTGTAGTTTTTAATGATACCATTTTGGTGTACATGCGACGGTTTGATCACTTTTTATTTCATTTTTTGTGGGAGATTAGGTGACCAAAAAATAGACATTCTGGCGTTTACATATTTATTTTTTTACGGCGTTCACCATGCAGGTTAAATAATGGTATATTGTAATAGTTCAGACTTTTACGGACGCGGCGGTACCAATTATGTTTATTTATTTATTTTTTTACAAAAAAAGGGGGGGGGGCATAGAGGGGATAGAGGGGAAAGTAGTATGATCGTGTTGAATTGAAAAATAATAAATACTTTATTAATAAATGGTTAAAAATGGCAATGTTATATGTGGAATTAACAGTAACAATGACCCCTCAATGACACTGTAGACAAATTAATGTCTTAAGTGAACATACTCTGTTGTGAATAAAATTACTGGCCTTCAACCTGTATGGGACAATTAGCCTCCATCTGGGGACGCGCGTTTCGCCGGTATTTCCGGCTTCTTCCAGGGGTGGTGGCCGCCGAACAGACGAGCTTCAAATAGGTAAGATTTTAGATTTACACCAGAGAGAGCCAATCAGTAATTTTGTTGAATAATTCAAATATTACAGTGTGTAGTGATACTTCCGGGTACGTCTTTGATTGTCTCAAATGCTGACAAAACATAATCACATACAGGAAACTGAACTATCAATCGAAGATAATCCATAAATACTAGAAAGCACTAAGAGAACATGTTCATATGAAATGTATAACACTGATTAGCTATATACATGACATATTTAAAGACATAAACAGATCACATGCTGTGAAATCTTATCAGTGTAAATTTGGATATGTAATAAATGTCAAAATCTGTATATTGAAAATCATCATATAGAGATGCGTAACCAATTGTAATGCATTGAAGAATAATTTAGCCGAATACATAAAATAGATTGAAATTAGGTAATTCAAACTATTCAGACCCCCAAGTTCTATGATAGCTAGTAGTATAATTAAACAATAAGATGATAAAGAAAGAATCCTCACAAACTAGTCTTAGTTAAAAAAAAACTGATAATAAATGGTGGATTTACAGATTTAGAAATTTTAGAGAAAAAATCCCAGGTAGCATAATGGGTATTCTCAAAATAGTTATCATAGAAAGCAGCCAAAATTGAAGTTCTCATTCAGACCATGAGGTCTAACCGAATTCATTTGAAAAATCCATTCGCTTTCTTTCCTTAACAGAATCTCATCCAAATTACCACCCCTCATGCCCATATTGATCTTACAAATTGCCCAACCCTTGAGGACACGCCAATCAAGGTTGTGTCTTTCCTTGAAATGTCTGGCAATTGGAGAGGGGGTAAATGGTTTATTTTGGATTTGACTTTCTTGCTTGTTTTTGTCATAATTGATTATTGATCTTATATGCTCCCCAATACGTATTTTCAGTGCTCTAGTGGTTTTACCCACATACCTTAACCCACAGGGGCATTCGAGACAGTACACAACCCCAGCTGAGGAACAATTCAATTGTTCTTTGATACTATATTGTAAACCGTAGCCATCCATGAATTGTTTTATTGTTATTAGAACTGTGCAGGCTCTGCATAGTTTACATGGGAAAAAGCCAGAATTCTGGCTCTTCCTCATAGTATCACTTCGTGTAAAGTGACTCGCAACCAGGAGGTTGGAGATACTGGTTCCCTTACGGTACCCCGAAATGGCTCTCTCTCCCAAAATCTGATTGAGATTAGGATCGGATTTGAGAACAAGCCAATGTCTGTTAAGAATCTCCATCATAATGTCCCAATCTGCGTTATAATTGGTAATGAATCTCGGTTGGGTAGGAAATTTCTTAATTTTGTTAACATCTCCATTTTGTTCTTTCTTAGGGATGAGTAGTTCCTCACGGTTGGTTCTTAAAGGGAACCTGTCACCAGCATTTCACCTATTAAACTTTACTTATCCCTCACTGGCTGCTGCTATCAAAAGTTTATTGGCGTTATCCCTTCTCCTAAACTCTTCTGACTGTAAATAACGGTCTGCAAACATTTTGTGCCTTTTATCGTAATAATCCGGTGTCCCTTTGTGCGCACACAAAAGAAGAGGACATCAATACACAAGCACAGGATTGTGTGTGCTGGGGGGAGGCAAGGAGCGATCAATCAAAAGTAAGAAGGCGAGGTAAACTCGGAAAGACTTGAGTAATGAAGATTTGACTCTTTTCAAACTAAGATTTGACTCTTTTATGCTCATTAGCATACGGCGCGGGACCACTAAAAAACTGAATACTACAGCTACAGAGCCGACCAAGAAGACAATTATAGGTTGTAGGTGAAATGCTGGTGACAGGTTCCCTTTAAGGCTACATTATAAGCCTCTTTGATGTTGTGATTAGAGTAACCCCTCTCTTGCAGTCTGACTTTAAGTTCTATTGCCCTTTGTTTAAAAATGGGAAAAGTTGAATAGTTTCGTCTTAATCTAAGAAATTCTCCCTTGGGAATTGCCCTGATTGTATTCTTGGAATGTGCACTCTCAGCAGCCAGTAGGCTATTAGTTGAGGTTGTTTTCCGAAAGAGATCTGTGTGGAGATTACCCTCATTGTCAGTAAAGATAAGGACATCTAAAAAAGGTATTGACTGGCGGTCATATGTAAGTGTCAATTTGAGGTTGAGACTGTTTTCGTTGAGTGTTGCAATGAATTTCTCTAGATCAGACGTGGTGCCACTCCAGATGACAAAAATGTCATCTATATAGCGCCGCCACAAACAGACTTTGTCTGTCAAAATGTGCAAATTTTCACTGATAGATGTTGGCAAACGTAGGAGCTACAGCTGCTCCCATTGCTGTGCCCCTAATTTGTAGGTAAAACCGCCCATCAAATATAAAATAATTCCGCGTTAGAATAAATTTGAGAGCTTTAAAAATGAATTCTTTCCTGACTGGGTTGAAGTTCAAGTCCCTAGACCGAAAATACTGAACCGTTAAGCAGCCTTTGGTATGGTCAATGCTTGTATATAAGCTCTCCACGTCACAAGTAACTAAAATTTCATCTTGATTAAGATTTATCCCATCAATCTCCTTAAGTATCTGCATAGTGTCCCTGGTGTGGGAAGGTAATCTTGACACTATGCCTCGGAGTTCATTATCAAGACATTTGTTGCATTTGTCCGTGAGGTTTTCCACACCAGAGACAATTGGCCTACCCGGTGGATTGCTAAGATTCTTGTGAACCTTGGGAAGCATGTAAAAAATGGAGACTCTGGGATCATTGAGTGTAATTGCCCCTGCGGTAAATCCATCTGAAATCAAATCTGTATACTCACTGAGAAATTGAGCCATGGGGTCCCCCCAAAGCGGTTTATAGCATTGTTTATCCATCAGTTGTCTCTTGGCCTCGTGTACATATTGCTCTTTGGGCCAGATGACTATGTTTCCACCTTTATCTGACTGTTTTATAACAACATCTTTTAATAGTCGAAGTCTCTGTAGTGCCTGACGTTCCTCTTTTGTGATGTTATCCTGTATCTCATGATACGGGAGTGAGATTATGTCCTTGTTTACTAAATCCCCAAAAAACGTGACTGCTGGACAAATATCCATAGATGGCATTGTAGTAGATTTTGGTTTTAAGAAATTCCTACTTGGAGGTTCCGCTGTATGTATCATCTCAACAGTGTTACTCTCATATAGAAGTTCCTCTAAGTCTCTAAGCACTAACGTTTCTTGTCCCGTAAGGTCTTGCATATTTGGGGTGAAGTCTATATGCTTTATCTTTATTTTTTTACTATGCTCTAGGGGGAAAATGGGAAAAGGTTTTTTTTTTGAACTTTAAATTTTTAAATTTATTTTTTTACACAAAAAAAACTTTATTTAACAAATTTTTACTTTTTTTATTAGTCCCCCTAGGGGACTTCAACCAGCGATCGTTAGATCGCTTGCACGATATACTGCAATACTAATGTTTTGCAGTATATCGTGATTCTGACAGGCACCTATTAATCCCTGCCGGAGGACCTGGGGGCGTTCATTAAGCCCCCAGGCAGCCATAGCAACCATCGCCCGCCCCCCCCCCCCCGCGCGATTGCGTTGCGGGGGGCACGATGAGCTGTTAGAGGGGTTCACCCCCCCTCTTTCTGATGATTTAAATACTGCGGTCGGTATTGACCGCAGCATTTAACGACTTAAACTAGCGGGATCATGCTCGAGCGCGATGCCGCTAGTTACTCCGAAGTGTCGGCTGTAACATACAGCCGACACCGGCATCGTATGGAGCTCCATACTTCCCCTTCCCGACTTTGGCATATGGATACATCAAATGTCGGGAAGGGGTTAACCCCTTAATGACCAGGCCATTTTGCGCGTTAAGGACCAAGGATTATTTTTTGTTTTTTCACGGTCGCATTCCAAGAGTCGTAACTTTTTTTTTATTCCGTCAACATAGCCGTATAAGGGCTTGTTTTTTGCGGGACGAGTTGTATTTTGTACCATTTTTAGATGCTTATATATATCGATTAACTTTTATTAACTTTATTTTAGGAGAGAATTGAAAATAAGCAGCTATTCCAGCATTGAGTTTCACGTTATAAATTTACGCCGTTTACTATGCAGCGTAAATAACATGTTAACTTTATTCTATGGGTCGGCACTATTAAGGGAATATCAAATATGTATAGGTTTTATATGTTTTCCTACGTGTGCACAATAAAAACCCTTTTAGAACAAAATTACTTGTTTTTGCATCGCCGCATTCCAAGAGACGTAATTTTTTTATTTTTCCGTCAATGTGGCCGTATGTGGGCTTGATTTTTGTGGGCCAATGTGTAGTTTTCATTAGTACTATTTTGGGGTACATAGGACTTATAGATTAACTTTTATTGAATTTTTTATGGGGGGAATGGGAGAAAAGAGAGAATTTTGCCGTTGTTTTTTTGCGTTTTTTTTTGGACGCCGTTCATCCGGCGGTTTAATTAATGTGTTCATTTTATTGTTAAAGTTGTTACGATCGCAGGGATACCATATATGTGCATGTGTTATTTGTTTTGGCACTTTTATTTGATTTTGACTGTAAATTTTTTTTATTTTTTTTTCACAAACTTTATTTAACTGCTTTATATTTATTTTTTTTAGTCCCACCAGGAGACTTCACTATGGGATCTGCTGATCACATATATAATGCTTTGGTATACTTAGTATACCAAAGCATTATTGCCTGTTAGTGTAAAACTGACAGGCAACCTATTAGGTCATGCCTCCGGCATGGCCTAACAGGCATTTGCTGAAGACAGACCTGGGGGTCTTTGTTAGGCCTCCGGCTACCATGGAAACCCGACGGCGACCCGAGATTTCTTTGCGGGGGCGCCGATAGGGTGACAGAGGGAGCTGAGTGGTATATCCGTCCTCCTGCGCGAACTAGCAGCTGCAGAGGACGGATATATCCGTCCTTCGGTGTTAACTGGTTAATAATTTACATCCAGTGGATACAATTCGGTTCATGGGCATGTGATGGACACACAGGTGTTGGAATTGTTAGAAGACACAGCTCTGATACACATACTGTAACAAACCATGCAGACTTGTGTGCCCATCACATGACCATGGACAGAATTGGATCCACTGGAAGTAAACAATCAATGTTCCTGCTGATTAGCAACATCAGAGATCTTTAAAAACCGTGAGGAATTAATACAGAAACTATACTGAAAATTATATCACTTATTATTATACAAAAAATAACATTGATTTGTAGAAACTGGACAACCCATTTAAAAGTTGTAAATGTCTTTAAAATGATTGTGTGTGCAGAACATTTCAGTGTTCTTCTCACCATATCTAGCACCCTCTTCAGGCTCCTCTTGTCCCTGCCTGGGTGTCCTCCTCTCATTTCTACAACACCGTGATCATCTAATCATCAAGGTATCTGCAGCTTAGGAAACTCTGTTATGACCTCACACACTGAAACAGTAGTCGCCACCATACACATGCTTATACTCTTGGGGGAATGCTAGCAGCTTCATGTATCCCTGTTGTATTTTATATTGATATTCATTTATAACAGGGCAAAGGGGTAGAATTGCCTATCAGTGAGCATCAAGTTTTGAATGCCTCCTTTACCACCCCCCGGCATATAGCCCTGTTTACCATAACCTCCATTTTTCACTAATGTTGATAAACAGATTATATAGAAATAAACTCACGATAATGATTTCCTTGTACCAGAAGCCTGTAGGACACAATATAGCAATGTTTGACCCACTCTTGAGGATGCTAATCATCTTATGTCCACAGGCATTAGAATCCTCAGGATGCATAATGGATATCACTGTAGGAAATATCTCCGACAGTTATGCTTAAAAAAAAAACTAATAAAAAAGTGTTGTTGCCAATGGCAACCTGTTTCCAGCTGCTTGTGAAGGTTAGAAAATAGGAACGAGTTTCTGATTGCTTGCCATGGGCAATATTCATGTTTTTTTCTCCCTGCACTACTCATACATGACTTTCCGAGTGTTTATTATGGACATTTCATAGCAAGTGCAACTAAGGAAATTTAAGTGCTGTAACTGATAACAAACAGATAAAAAAAACAAAAACAATAATAATAAATTATTTATAACAATTGCTTTAAGGCCCCATACACGACTAAAAAAAAAATCCTGCAATTACAGATCCGTTCAGTTCTATTGGTGGTGGACACCTTTCCGTATCGCCATGGAAGGGTGTCCATGCCGTAGAACTGTGCCTTGAATTATGGAGCATGTCCTACTTTTTGTATTTTACGGGCCGTGCTCCCATACTTTGTATGGGTGAACGGCCCAAAAATTCGGGCTGCGACTCGCAGCCGTCGGCGGCCGGCCGTGCCCGCAACCGCGGGCCATGATTACGGGCACGGACGTGTGCATGAGGCCTTACTGGACAAACATCAAAACTAGATTGATGCCTGGATTTATTCACAATAATGTTTGAGTTAACTCCATGAACAAATCTGTCTAATGGCTCATGCACACGACCATATTATGGCCGAAAATAGGGCTACCTTAGAAGTGCATGAGGCCCCTTCTGTACTGCACCTACTTTATACTGAGGTATAGGGTACATGTTCACTCAGGGCATATACACTGTGGAAAGTCCCAGAACACGCAGGGAAATCCGGACCAATACTGGCACCAAATGGTATGTATATTCAGTCGGATATTCCGCTGCGGAAAACGGCTGCTGAAAACTATTAAACTATTAAAGTATTTAAACTGTTAAAGGTTTTTCATTTTTATTTTCATGACAAATTATGCTTTTTTTTTCTAGACACTTGCTTCTTTAGAAATATTAGGCTTTTAGTGTATGAAGAATAAAAGTTCAAATATTGTTTTTAATGATATATAGATGTGTCCACCTTGGGTTAAACATACACTTTTTTTAACATAGGAGTCTATGGGTGACTGAAAGCCAACGGATGGCATCTGTCAGAGGCATCTGTCAAAGCCATCTGTCACAGTCATCCAGTAAAAAAAAGTATTAATAAAACATATACTTTAAAAAAAAAAAAAAAATGGCAGAGGTATACGTTGTATTTTTACATGTTTGTTTAACATCTCGCGCCATACTGAACATCTCGGAATATGACAGGATTAGAGATTACGTAAGGAAGGACACAGTGACGGAACTACTGCTATTGCAGCCATAATGGCTGCTACAAAGCCCGCGACGTGTGGGGGCCCATGCAGCACGGCACATAACATTCATGCGACGGCCAGGCTGCACATGTCCCCTCATACCTGGTGGCGTCGCTAACAGTGGGCATCCGGGGCCCCGGCCGATTGCTACATTCAATTGTATCTGCATCCTTAGAATGCAGATACAATTGAATTCTATGGCAGAGCAGGGAGCTAGCTAGCTGCCATTCATTATGCTACAGGCCACGTTAGGCCTGCAGCCTATAAGGCGCTGGAACAGGATCCCTGCGCAGGCTAGCGCAATGACGTCGCTGGATCATGCCGGCCTGCGCAAGGGCCCCGTCTTGGCATCTACAAGGTGGGCTGTGTGGCGCTATCTACAAGGAGGGCTGTGTGGCACTATCTACAAAGGGGGGCTGTGTGGCAATATCTACAAGGGGGGCTGTGTGGCACTATCTACAAGAGGGTGCTATGTGGCACTATCTACAAGGGGGGCTGTGTGGCACTATCTATAGGGGTGTGTGTGACACTACAAGGGAGGCTGTGTGTGGCACTATCTACAATGGGATGTGTGTGGCACTTTCTACAAGGGGGTGTGTGTGTGGCACTATCTACAGAGGGCTGTGGGATCATTATTAATGGATTCTCATAAAATAGGGGTTAAAGGATCTACAACTTGGCTGCCTAGCTCTATTTTTACATTGCTCACAGTACTGATAAATGTTCGTTTATTTTTATTTTTTTTGGAGGGGGGCATTGGTATTGGGGGGGAGTTTGCGTTGTTTGCAATAAATCAGGCCTGATGAAGACGCAGGTTCTGCGTTGAAACGCGTTGCCGTTGTTTGCAATAAATCTCATTGTAAAGGATCTGCCAGGCACTGCTTCAGGGTTAACTCCCAGAATTAATCAGTCAACACCTGAGTGTACATCCCTGAGACAGACACCAGCTTCCTCCACTCAGGCTGGCAGGCTTAGGAGTGGGAGAGCCTATCGCAACCTGGCCAGACTCAGCTAGCTCCCGCCCTCGGTCTATTTAAGCCTGCTCTTCCTGTCCATCTGTGCTTGTGAATTCTTTCCTTGAGGTTTCCTGGCCCAGCTACAGCTCCTGCTACTTTTTGATCCTGCTCCATACAGACCCCGGCTTACCGACTACTCTTCTGCTTTTCGCTTTGTACCTCGCACTCTCCTGGCTTGACTCGGCTCGTTCACTACTCTGTTGCTCACGGTGTTTCCGCGAGCAACTGCCCATTTCCCTTGCTTGTGTTCCCTTGTTTGTTTGTCGTGTTTGTCATGCACTTACTGAGCGCAGGGACCGCCGCCCAGTTGTACCCCGTCGTCTAGGGCGGGTCGTTGCAAGTAGGCAGGGACAGAGTGGCGGGTAGATTAGGGCTCACTTGTCCGTTTCCCTACCCCCCCCCACCATTACAAATTCACAAGCCCTATACCTAGTCTACCCTGGTCCCTGACACCATTATGGAACCCCGTGAAACCCTGGCTCAGCTAATGCAGGGTCTCTCCCTACAGGTCCAGGCCCTGGCTCAGAGGGTCAACCAGCCTGATGCTACCTTGGTAGTTCCCCTCACCGCACCCCTTGAACCCCACCTCAAGTTGCCCGACCGGTTCTCAGGTGACCGGAGGGCTTTTCTCTCCTTTCGGGAGAGTTGTAAGCTTTACTTTCGCTTAAAGCCTCACTCCTCAGGTTCTGAGAGCCAGCGGGTGGGTATAATTATGTCCCGGCTCCAGGAAGGGCCCCAAGAGTGGGCCTTCTCCTTGGCTCCTGGCGCCCCTGAACTTTCCTCCGTTGATTGTTTCTTTTCTGCCCTCGGACTTATTTATGACGAGACTGACAGAACTGCCTTTGCCGAGAGTCAGCTGGTGACCTTACGTCAGGGTAAGAGACCTGTTGAGGAGTATTGCTCTGACTTTCGGAAGTGGTGCGTAGCTTCTCGGTGGAATGACCCTGCCTTAAGGTGCCAGTTTAGGTTGGGTCTGTCGAACGCCCTGAAAGACCTGCTAGTTAGTTATCCCTCTTCTGACTCCTTAGACCAGGTTATGGCTTTAGTGGTACGACTTGACCGACGTCTCAGGGAACGACAACGTGAACGTTTATGTGTTTTTTCCTCCGACTCCCCCATGATGCCTCCCGAAGTCCCGTTGCTTCGTTTCTCCCCTAAAGACTCAGAAATACCTATGCAACTCGGGGCCTCCGTGTCCCCTCAACAACGTAGAGAATTCCGCAGGAAGAATGGTCTCTGCTTCTACTGTGGGGATGTCAAGCATCAAGTAAACAACTGTCCCAAGCGTAAGAATGCTGCCAGAGAGCTCCCGCGTCTAAGTGATCATCGGGGAGGTCACTTGGGCGCACAGGTATTTCCCGTAAATATGAAACGTACTAAGATATTGCTTCCCTTTCAGGTCTCGTTTGGTGGTAGGTCTGCTACCGGCAGTGCCTTCGTGGATTCAGGGTCCTCTACTAATATCATGTCTGTGGAATTTGCTATGTCTCTCGCTATGCCTCTGATTGATTTGCCTAAACCTGTTCCGGTAGTGGGTATCGACTCCACTCCTCTTGCTAATGGTTATTTTACACAGCATACCCCTGTTTTTGAACTCCTTGTTGGCTCCATGCATTTGGAGCAATGCTCTGTACTATTGATGCAGGGATTATCGTACGATTTGGTTCTAGGTCTTCCCTGGTTGCAGTTGCATAATCCTACGTTTGACTGGAATACTGGGGAGCTAACCAAATGGGGTAATGAATGTTGTACGTCATGTTTTTCTGTTAATTCTATTTCTCCCCCTAAGGAGGTGAATACGCTACCCGAGTTTGTTCAGGACTTCGCTGATGTTTTCTCTAAAGAGGCCTCCGAAGTATTACCGCCTCATAGAGAATACGATTGCGCTATCGAATTGGTACCAGGAGCTAAGCTTCCTAAGGGTAGGATATTTAACCTTTCTTGTCCCGAACGGGAAGCCATGAGGGAGTATATCCAGGAATCCCTGGCCAAGGGTTACATTCGTCCCTCTTCTTCTCCGGTAGGTGCTGGCTTCTTCTTCGTAGGGAAGAAGGATGGGGGTCTTAGGCCATGCATTGACTACCGTGGCCTGAATAAGGTCACGGTAAGGAACCAGTATCCCCTTCCTTTGATTCCTGATCTCTTTAATCAGGTTCAGGGGGCCCAATGGTTCTCTAAATTGGATCTACGGGGGGCGTATAACCTTATTCGCATCAAAGAGGGGGATGAGTGGAAGACTGCGTTTAACACGCCCGAAGGCCATTTCGAATACCTCGTCATGCCCTTTGGGTTGTGCAATGCCCCTGCGGTCTTCCAGAACTTCATAAATGAGATTTTGAGAAATTACCTGGGGATATTTCTTGTAGTGTACCTTGATGACATATTGGTGTTTTCCAGGGACTGGTCTTCCCACATAGAGCATGTCAGGAAAGTGCTCCAGGTCCTTCGAGAAAACAAACTGTTTGCCAAAATCGAAAAATGTGTATTTGGGGTACAGGAGATACCATTTTTAGGTCAAATCCTCACTCCTCATGAATTCCGCATGGACCCTGCCAAGGTTCAGGCTGTGGCTGAATGGGTCCAACCTGCCTCCCTGAAAGCGCTACAGTGTTTTTTGGGGTTCGCTAACTATTACAGGAGATTTATTGCTAACTTCTCGGTCGTCGCTAAGCCTCTTACGGACCTCACTCGCAAGGGTGCTGATGTCCTCCATTGGCCCCCTGAGGCCGTCCAGGCTTTTGAGACCCTCAAGAAGTGCTTTATCTCGGCCCCCGTGCTGGTTCAGCCCAACCAAAGGGAGCCATTTATTGTGGAGGTTGACGCGTCCGAGGTGGGAGTGGGGGCCGTCTTGTCCCAGGGTACCAGCTCCCTCACCCATCTCCGCCCCTGTGCTTACTTTTCTAGGAAGTTTTCGCCCACGGAGTGTAACTATGATATTGGCAACCGCGAACTTTTAGCCATTAAATGGGCATTTGAAGAGTGGCGCCACTTCCTGGAGGGGGCTAGGCACCAGGTAACGGTCCTTACCGACCACAAGAATCTGGTTTTCCTAGAATCTGCCCGGAGGCTAAACCCGAGACAAGCTCGATGGGCGTTGTTTTTTACCAGATTCAATTTTTTGGTTACCTATAGGGCCGGGTCTAAAAATATTAAGGCGGATGCACTGTCGCGTAGCTTCATGGCCAGCCCTCCTTCGGAGGAAGATCCTGTTTGTATTTTGCCTCCAGGTATAGTCATTTCCTCTATCGAGTCCGATTTAGTCTCTGAAATTGCGGCTGATCAAGGTTCAGCTCCTGGGAACCTTCCTGAGAACAAGCTGTTTGTTCCCCTGCAATTCCGGCTAAGGGTACTTAGGGAAAATCACGACTCCGCACTATCTGGCCATCCAGGCATCCTGGGTACCAAACACCTCATTACCAGAAATTATTGGTGGCCTGGTTTGCCTAAAGACGTTAAGGCCTACGTCGCCGCCTGTGAGGTTTGTGCCAGGTCCAAGACTCCCAGGTCCCGACCAGCGGGCTTACTGCGTTCGTTGCCCATTCCCCAGAGACCTTGGACACATATCTCCATGGATTTTATCACCGATTTGCCTCCATCCCAAGGCAAGTCGGTGGTGTGGGTGGTGGTAGACCGCTTCAGTAAAATGTGCCACTTTGTGCCCCTCAAGAAACTACCCAACGCCAAGACGTTGGCTACCTTGTTTATCAAACACATCCTGCGTCTCCATGGGGTCCCCGTCAATATTGTTTCTGACAGAGGGGTACAATTTGTTTCATTATTTTGGAGAGCCTTCTGTAATAAGTTGGGGATTGATCTGTCCTTCTCCTCTGCCTTCCATCCTGAAACCAATGGCCAAACGGAGAGGACTAATCAGTCTCTAGAACAATACTTAAGATGTTTTGTCGCTGACTGTCAATTTGATTGGGTTTCTTTCATTCCCCTCGCCGAATTTTCCCTTAATAACCGGGTCAGTAACTCGTCAGGGGTCTCTCCCTTTTTCTGTAATTTTGGGTTTAATCCACGGTTCTCCTCCGTTTCACCTGGTTGTTCCAACAATCCCGAGGTGGAGGTCGTTCATCGGGATCTGTGCACAGTCTGGGCCCAGGTTCAGAAGAACCTAGAGGCGTCCCAGAGCATACAGAAGGCTCAGGCCGATAGAAGACGTTCTGCTAACCCCCTGTTTGTGGTCGGGGATCTGGTGTGGTTGTCATCCAGGAACTTGCGTCTCAAGGTTCCGTCCAAAAAGTTTGCTCCCCGGTTTATTGGGCCGTATAAGGTCATTGAGGTCCTCAGTCCTGTCTCTTTCCGGCTGGAGTTACCCCCGTCTTTTCGTATACACAACGTGTTTCATGCCTCCCTCCTGAAACGCTGCTCCCCGTCCTTGGCCCCCTCGAGGAAACCTCCTGTTCCCGTCCTCACCCCTGAGGGGGTGGAATTTGAGGTGGCCAGGATCGTGGACAGCAAGATGGTCCAAGGCTCCCTCCAGTACCTGGTCCATTGGAGAGGATACGGGCCCGAGGAGAGGACTTGGGTACCCGCCCGGGATGTTCACGCTGGGGTATTGGTCAGGAGGTTCCACCTGCGTTTCCCCAGTAAGCCAGGTCCACTTAGAAAGGGTCCGGTGGCCCCTCATAAAAGGGGGGGTACTGTAAAGGATCTGCCAGGCACTGCTTCAGGGTTAACTCCCAGAATTAATCAGTCAACACCTGAGTGTACATCCCTGAGACAGACACCAGCTTCCTCCACTCAGGCTGGCAGGCTTAGGAGTGGGAGAGCCTATCGCAACCTGGCCAGACTCAGCTAGCTCCCGCCCTCGGTCTATTTAAGCCTGCTCTTCCTGTCCATCTGTGCTTGTGAATTCTTTCCTTGAGGTTTCCTGGCCCAGCTACAGCTCCTGCTACTTTTTGATCCTGCTCCATACAGACCCCGGCTTACCGACTACTCTTCTGCTTTTCGCTTTGTACCTCGCACTCTCCTGGCTTGACTCGGCTCGTTCACTACTCTGTTGCTCACGGTGTTTCCGCGAGCAACTGCCCATTTCCCTTGCTTGTGTTCCCTTGTTTGTTTGTCGTGTTTGTCATGCACTTACTGAGCGCAGGGACCGCCGCCCAGTTGTACCCCGTCGTCTAGGGCGGGTCGTTGCAAGTAGGCAGGGACAGAGTGGCGGGTAGATTAGGGCTCACTTGTCCGTTTCCCTACCCCCCCCCACCATTACACTCATAATTCTTATTACCTTGCCTTTTGAGTAGCGCTTTCCACAGATATCCTTTTTTTTCAAAATATTTTTTTCCAAAAAAATGTAATTTATGCGGCACCTAAACTTAGATGACGGTCTTTGGATACTGAAATCTGCAACCACTATATTTACTACTACCTACTCCATCAGTTGTACCTGCCAGTACAAACTTTCCTAGGTGAGTACAACCACTTACTTATACTGTACTCACCCCACCTATCAGGTTTATCTTGCACCATATGGCGCTGTGCATATTTTTTTCGTTCCAGACATTAAGGCTATCGAGATAGTTGGCTGTGGAGAGGGAGTTATTTTGTCTATTATTTGTCTGAATTTTATTCTGTTATTAATTTTTTATTTTAACTTTTTCATTTAAAATGGCCGAATTTTATTGATTTCCTTTTTACACTACATTTTTCACCTGTAACTGGAGCTGCCCAAGTTGTCAAATTTAAGACTCTGCTGGGTCTGCTAACACTCAGTAGTTTGGTCACGTGACCAGTGTCGCAGGACTAATGTAGGCAGTGGCACAAAGCACTCACTTGATATTTATGTACGGAAAAATGAAGACGACAAGAATAATAAAATAGTGTCATTGCCTTCTTTAGTGAGTGTCCACCATTATTCTAGAGTGCTTTAGAAAAAACGAGCTCTAGAATATGGTTCCTTAATGACTGCTGTAAAAAAAGAGTATTGATGGCCATTAAGGGGTTAACAAAAAGTTCTAAGAAATGATCCTAGAACAGTTTCTATAGACAAACTGCATATTAATAAACATAAATACTGTCAAAATGGCTAGAAAAACACACTTTGTAATGAAAAATTTTACCGAAAAGTTGCCCTAGCGCCACTAAAATGCCATTTGTGAGCCTGACATTAGCCCGTAACCTCCAAATACTCTTATGAAATTCTTCTTTATCAAAACTCTGTCTCAAGTAAATTATAGGATTAAGGAATTAATGAAGAGGTAAATGTGCTAAACATGCTTTATACATAATGTATTTTTAATCCTTAGACTGGCTCAAAATACAGTACAGATTTTTGGATTAACCTGCAGACTGCCCGTATGAAACAATCTGGCAATAATCAATCATTGCTCTGGTCCAGCAACAACAACACATTCAATAACAATCTGCTCTTCTTCTATTCTGATTCAAGCTCTGCCATAACTCCAGGGACGACTAAACTCATGTTGAAATTCACATTTAATTTATACTGATTACCCAAACTGTGATCTTACATAGTAATAAAGCTACAGTAGATTTTACCGATCTTTCTAATATAAATAAATTTTCATGGGTTTCCATGTAGCAGAATTTACCAGGAAAATAAAATGTCAAACAGTGATTTGTCACTTCCATTCTACCACCTGTATATGAGCAGCCTGTCTTTTTTATTTTTGTTTGGAACCTTAAAAGGGTCATTTCATCAAGACAATCCCTTTTTATATGCCTATCAGGACATATAGATATCTTAGAGGGGACACCTTGATCTAGTATTCTCAGCCATTCATTCGAATGGCTGGCATGTAATACTGCATTTCCCCTGCAACGACCGACAACGGCACATGGAGCTGATCGCCAGCATACAGCTGATCATTTAATATTAATAAGCAATAGGCAGATAACAACTTTTTATTACTGTAAAGTGGTGTTTACAGGGTCCGCTTTATAGGCAAATATTGAACAGGTATGCTATAAATATCTGATCAATGGACTTTCAATCTCTTGGATCCCAAGTAGTTCTGAGAACATGGTTACCTGGTCCTCGATTCCCTTCAGATCGTGCACTCTCCAATATTTGGGAGAACAGGCACCTTTGTGGATCAATTGGGGTCCCAATGGTTGGAGCCTCACCGAACAGACATTTATAACATATACAACTGAAATATAGTGGTAAATCCCCTTTAAACATCCCCAATAAAGAGTCTTTGTATGAACTGAAAACCTAGACATCAAAGGCAGGACATTTTAGAAAACATAAATGGTCCCTGGAGATAAAATAAACTTACGCAACTTAGTAATAATAAACTATATTGTTCGGAGACATGACTGAGTTTCAGCAAAAGGCAATGTTATTACTGTACATTTAATAATGTTACAGCACTATTGCGCTGAAGAGGATAATAAAAATACGGTATAATTTATCTAACTGGATAGAGGGTTTTTACTTTTTAAAGGGACAGAAATTCTAACGTATATATTTACAACTCAAATATAAAGACAGATATGTAAATCTGCAGTAAAATATTCCTTGTAGTCACCCACTCCAGGCTGAGGAAACACTGACAGTAGTGTTCAACGGGGTTACTGACAAGAAGTCTAGAAAAATGTTTGCCCGCATGATCACTCCTTTATCTCACATATCTCCAGAACATAGAACATCCAGAAACTTTTTTATATATATAAAAAAACGATGGTCACATTAATATTTAACAATAGGTAAAAAAGAACATTGTGTAAAAGGATACAATGTGTAGGAATGTATCATATTCTCTGCATTCTCAAAATAGTCTTTTGTCAGACTAATTGTTTTTCTCATCTATGCTGAAATAATTTGAGATTATGTTCTTTTCTACAGAGACATAAACTGTTCAAGGGAATCTGTCAGCCGTTTTGAGCCTCTTAAAACTGCTGACAGCGCTATATACAGGACTGAAAGAGCAGCGTAACTACTAGTATACCTGTGGTTTTGGTCATGCAGGTTGCATGACCGATAAATCTTAGTTTTATTGTCCCCGGCACTGCGATCGCAAGTGCCCCCTTTGGTCTAAATGACATCTCTTACAGGCTCCTGTGTGGACGCAAGAGCCGTCATTCAGATCTGAGTGGAGTGGCTGGCAGGGTTTAGTGCAGAGAATCTGGAGCACTGAACATAAAGGGTCCACCTCGCATGTGAACATGAAGTGACACATGCGTTCGCGACATCGGGGACATTAAGGCCGGGTGTCCACAAGTCGAATACGCTGTGTAAAAATCATGCAGCGTGTCTGACCTGGAATCCGCAGTATATTTCGTCTGAAAAATCGCATTACATTGTGGTGCGTTTTTTCGGAAGGATATTCCGCTGCAGAAAGCAACGGTAAATAATGCTCATACTTACCTAGGCCATTGTTATGGCAACGCGCTCCTCTTTTGCAGTGCGGACCGGCCTCCCTGAATGACGCTGCAGCCCATGTGACCGCTGCAGCCTGTGATTGGCTGCAGTGGCGTCACATGGGATGAAGCGTCATCCCAGGAGGCCGGCCTTCTGACGTCATTTAGGCAGACCTCCTGGAATGACGTTTCATCCCATGTGACCGCCGCTACAGCCTATGATTGGCTGCAGCTGTCACATGGGATGCAACGTCATCCTAGGAAGCTGGACTGGACGAAGAAACACAGACTTCTGGGTAAGTATGTTTTTTTTTATTTTTCCGTAGTTGCGATTACGCCTCAAAAGTCACAACACTTGGCTTTCTGTTGCGAGAATTGCATCCCCATTAAATTCGATGGTGAAAAACCCACAATGGAAAATCAACTAAAACGCAGCATAAATTGATATGCTGCAGATTTAAATTCCGCACCGCAGGTCAATTTATTAACGTTTACGCCGCAGGTTTTTTCAGCAGCGTGGGCATGAAATTTTCTAAATCTCATCCACTTTGCTGCTACTGTGAATGCTGCGGAAATTCCGCAAAAATTTCTGTTGCGGAAATTCCGCAGCGTTTACACTACGTGGGAACCCGGCCTAAAACAACTTGCATAACCGACTGGTTTACCTACGCTGCTCTATTCGTCCTGTATACAGCACTGTCAGCAGTTTTGAGGGCTCAAAACTGCTAACAGATACGCTTTAATTTATTTAACAATTTCATTGCAAGCATTTAAGGGATATTTAATATTTATGTAAGCACTGTATAATAAAAGATTTTTGTAACTGTCTAATATGTTGAATTTCACTCTCAATTCATCACTATTTTCCAAAAATTCTGCTTGCTGTAAGGGTAAGGCCACACGGAGCGGCCCTGAAACGGTCGCAACGCGGCCAACAACCGTGCTGGCACTATGTAGGCGCGGCTGTCAAATACCTTGTTAAGGAGTATTCCAGTTACATGCGCACTTCTGCTCCATTCTTTCTCTATGGGAGATAGTCGAGTGCAGTGTTCGGCTTTTCCCGGCGCTGCCATAGAGAATGAATAGGGTGTAAGTTGTTGTAATTTGGAAACTCGTGCGGCCATAAGGGGTTTATTAATTCTTGGCCGCACGATTTTGCAGATAAAGGGACGGTTTACCCACATTAACGTGAGGCCACTAACAGGCTGATTGACAGCCGCACCGAACATGGTGTCGGCACGGTTGTTAGCCGTGTTTTGCGACCGTGTCAGGGCCGCTCCGTGTGGCCGTACCCTAAGTGAATAAGTGGATTATTCAATCCAGTCTGAAAGTCTGTCCTGATTATGGCCAACTGACACAGGTGAAATACTATTTATTCGCCTATGTCTGCTGGATGTGATTGGACAGGTTTTCAGCTTCTGGTTGTACACAATTCATTGACAGCAAGCAGAGATTCATTTATGCACTTATCAGCCTCATTGTATCAATGCAGACTTAGAAGCAATTAAGAATTATTTTACATTTTAAATGATACAATATTTAGTTACCTGCTAATACCATGGAAGGAAAGCCCCCTTTCCCATTCGCTACTCTATGTAGGAAAATAATTGAGAACCTTTATTTTGTGGTGTCGTGAGTTAATTCTATGGCTTTATAGTTTTATAGCTACATAGTTGGCATTTACAGTGGGTCTTATGACTGGCACTCATTGGGCACTGTGGTTGGTACTCATGGTGGCACACTGTGGCTGGTACTTATATAATGGCTCTGTGGTTGGAATTCATTGGGGCAATATGACTAGCACTCTTGGAAGAACTTTAATATGACACTGCTATGAGGTATTTTATGGCTGGCGCTCATAAGAGCACTTCTGTATGGCACTGTTGTGGGGGTTCTATGACTAAGGGTATGTGCACACACACTAATTACGTCCGTATTTGACGGACGTATTTCGGCCGCAAGTAGTGGACCGAACACAGTGCAGGGAGCTGGGCTCCTAGCATCATAGTTATGTACGATGCTAGGAGTCCCTGCCTCTCCGTGGAACTACTGTCCCGTACTGAAATCATGATTACAGTACGGGACAGTTGTCCTGCAGAGAGGCAGGGACTCCTAGCATCGTACATAACTATGATGCTAGGAGCCCGGCTCCCTGCACTGTGTTCGGTCCGGTACTTGCAGCCGAAATACGTCCGTCAATTACGGACGTAATTAGTGTGTGTGCACATACCCTAACACTGTTATGGCAGTATGACACTGTGGCTGACATTGTTCATGGCACTAAGGTTAACTTTGTAATGGGTTCTTTGTGTCTGTTACTATTATAAGACACTGTGAATGGCACTGTTATAGAAACACTGTGGCTGCCACTTTAATTGGCATACTGTTATAGGGTAACTGGAACTAACCTTGTGGGGGCACTGTGGGAGATGCGTTATGGCAGGCTTTCCTCGAGCACCAAAAGAACTTGTCCTCTCTGTAGCAAGCTTAGAAATACCCACATAGAAATAAAGGGCATATTGATATTGCTGATACATTTGATTGTTTTTTTCTTTGGGATTGTCTGGACTTAAAAATACCAAGAATGACTTTAGGGTCAGTTAACACTGAGTTTCTTAGCGCTGATTTTGACACGGAAACTACTTTGGAATCAGCTCCAAAAAATGTCCGAAATTGATTTTAATGGAAGGCAGAGGCGTTTTTTCCCCCAGGTGGCTTTTAGACGCTCGCGGGGGAAAAAACGCCATGTACTGTCTTGCCACGGTATCCTCCTCTGACCTCCCATTGAATCAATCGGAGGCAGAAAAAACCTGCGCCGCTAGTTTCTGAGCATTTTTCGCTGCATTGTTTGCCCGCGGTTCTTGCATTAGCTTCAGTATCCGCAAGCGAAAAACGCTGCAAAAGCCACGGAAAAAAAGCACAGGCAGTTCAAAATCTGCCTTAAAATTCCTGAAGGAATCCTGAGGCGGATTTTTCCAGCTTGCGGAAAAACTCTGTGTGAACAGGGCCTTAATGTTTTTCCAGTCTTCTACAAGTTACTATGAGTATACTTTATGACTGGCAACCCTTCACCAGTCACCAGTCACCTACTTTGTTTCCTGGCCTTATTTTCAGCCATTACTTAAACTATTTAGATGGCCCAAATCAGCCAACATTTGTTCTTTTTTTTCTTTCTTTTTTTTTTTACATTTGTAAACTTATTCTGTCCAGCTGAAAACAATGTTAAATCTGCTGAATACCTTCCTTAAAGGGAATGTGTTGCCAGCAAAACATGTTGTTTTTTTTTTAGTTAAACAATTAGTGTGTAGGTGATTAAACATTGTTCTAATTTTTTTATTTTTTTTCACGAGTCAGGAAATATTATAAATTGGATTCAATTTATAATATTTCCCAGCACTGGTCACTAGATGGAGCCATTCCCAAAATTGCAGCATTGCATGTGGTAAAGCAACCACATTGCTTTATGCTGCAAAATTGGGTAAAAATCCCTCGCTCTAGTGAGCTCTCAGAATCCCCCCCTCCTTTATCCTGGCTAGCGCCGGGAGAAACGAGGGGTTTGAACGGTCTAACCTCCTACACTGTGTGTCGCCATTTTTTGAGCTAACACACAGTGTAGAAGGTTAACATACAGTAGTAAAACACACTGAAACACGAACATACATAGAAATAACTTACCTGCTCCAGTCGCCGCCGCTCCCTCCGGTCCATCCGCTCCGTCTGCTGCCGCTGCTCCATGTGCACAAGTCCGGAAGCCGCGACCGGAAATAGTAATCTTACTGTCCGGCCGCGACTTCCGGTCCACAGGAAAATGGCGCCGGACGGCGCGCATTTCAAATTGAACTGTGTGGGAGCGGCGCATGCGCCGTTCCCACACAGCGGCGTACACGATAGTGGATGGAACGGGCCCCGTTCGCAGTCCCTATGGGACTGGAGCTGCCGTATTCCATGTCTGTATGTGTCGTTAATCGACACATACAGAAATGGAAAAAAAAATGGCAGCCCCCATAGGGAAGAAAAAGTGGAAAAATAAAAAAAAGTAACACACAAACACACAAATAAATACAAACGTTTTTAATAAAGCACTAACATCTTTAACATATTAAAAAAAAATTTGGGGTGACACTGTTCCTTTAAGGGCATGACCACACATGGCGGAATTCCTCCGCAACTGTCCGCATCAATGCCGCACCTAATCCGGGTTGCGGATTACGGCTGCGGATCTGCACAAAATGTGCAGAAAATTGATGCGGACTAGCTGCTGCGGACTGCGGGAAAAGTGCTTCCCTTCTCCCTATCAGTGCAGGATAGAGAGAAGGGACAGCACTTTCCCTAGTGAAAGTAAAAGAAATTCATACTTACCGCCCGTTGTCTTTATGACGCGTCCCTCCTTCGGCATCCAGCCCGACCTCCCTGGATGACGCGCCAGTCCATGTGACCGCTGCAGCCTGTGCTTGGCCTGTGATTGGCTGCAGCCGTCACTTACACTGAAACGTCATCCTGGGAGGCCGGACTGGAGACAGACGCAGGGAGTTCTCGGTAAGTACGAACTTCATTTTTTTTTACAGATACATGTATATTGAGATCGGTAGTCACTGTCCCGGGTGCAGAAACAGTTACTGCCGATCGCTTAACTCTTTCAGCACCCTGGACAGTGACTATTTACTGACGTCTCCTAGCAACGCTCCCGTCATTACGGGAGCCCCATTGACTTCCTCAGTCTGGCTGTAGACCTAGAAATACATAGGTCCAGCCAGAATGAAGAAATGTCAAGTTAAAAAAGCAAGACGCATCCGCAGCACACATGACATGTGCATGACAGCTGCGGACTTCATTGCGGAACTTTGAATCTCCATTGAAGTCAATGGAGAAATTCCGCCATGAGTCCGCCACTGCTCCGCAACAGACAGAGCATGCTGCGGACACCAAATTCCGCTCCGCAGCCTATGCTCCGCAGCGGAATTGTACGCATCGTGTAAACGAACACTGCTAAATTAAAGTGAAAGTCAATGGAGAAACGGCTCCGCTGCGGATTAACGCTGCGGAGTGTCCGCAGCGGAATTTAAGTGAAATTCCGCCATGTGTGAACCCGCCCTAAGTCATTAGCCATGAAGAGAAGTACAGAGCAGAAATGTTACAAGTGGCAAATAAAGCAGCACTTACAATGTACTTATCATGACTGCACAAAGTGGCATCTGATATCAGTTCAAGGTTTTTTACCCGATTGTAAAAATAAAAATCACACTAATATGGGAATTAACGTCTAAAGTTCAATTCAATGAGATTTATTAATAGAAATTCAACAACATCTCAACATCACAATCCTGTCTGTCCACAACAATAACAATGCACATAGAAAACATATTTTGGCTTTCTGACACATGTATACCACATTACCGTATTTGCATTCCATACAAACTCTTATATTAACCCCTTAAGGACGCAGCCACTTTTGGATCATATGACACAGCCTCATTTTTTAAATCTGATATGTGTCACTTTATGTGGTAATAACTCCAGAATTCTGTTACCTATCCGAGTGATTCTGAGATTGTTTTCTCATGACATATTGTACTTTATGTTAGTGAAAAAATTTGGTCGATAAATTCAATATTTATTTGTGAAAAACACCAAAATTTCGAGAAAATTTGCAAAAATTTGCATTTTTCTAAATTCAAATGTATCTGCTTGTAAGACAGATCGTAATACCACACAAAATAGTGACTTTTTAACATTTCCCATATGTCTACTTTATGTTTGCATCATTTTTTGAACATCCTTTTATTTTTCTAGGACGTTACAAGGCTTATAAGTTTAGCAGCAATTTCTCATATTTCCAAGAAAATGTCAAAAGGCTATTTTGTCAAGGGCCAGTTCAGTTCTGAAGTGGCTTTGAGGGCCTTATATATTAGGAACCCCCACAAATCACCCAATTTTAAAAACTGCACCACTTAAAGTATTCAAAACAGCATTTAAAACGTTTCTTAACCCTCTATGCGTGTCACAGGAATTAAAGCAAAGTGGAAGGGAAATTTGCAAATTTCATTTGTTTTGCAGAAATTCCATTTGAATCCATTTTTTCCTGTAATACTGAAGGTTTTTACAAGACAAACACAACTAAATATTTATTGCCCTGATTCTGCAGTTTTTAGAAATATCCCATATGTGGCCCTAGTGTGCTACGGACCTGAAACAAAAGCCCCAGAAGCAAAGGAGCACCTAGTGGACCTTTCTTAAATTATATTTCAGGCACCATGTCAGGTTAGAAGAGGTCTTGTGGTGCAAAACAAAGGAAACCCCCCAAAAGTGACTCGAAACTACACCCCTAGAGGAATTCATCTAGGGGTGTAGTAATTATTTTGACCACACAGGTATTTTATACATTTCATTAGAATTGGGCAGTGAAAATGAGAAATGACATTATTTTCCAATAAGAAGTAGCTTTAGGTCAAAATGTTTCATTTTCTCATCAAATAAAGAAGAAAAAGCACCATAACATTTGCAAAGCAACTTCTCCAGAGTACGGAAATACCCCATATGTGGTAATAAACCACTGTATGAATGCACATCAGGGCTCAGAAGGGAAGGAGTGCCATTTAGCTTTTGGAGTACAGATTTTGCTGGATTAATTTCTCGGCACCATGTCTCATTTGTAAAGCTCCTAAGGTACCAGTACAGTGGTAACCCCCAAAAGTGACTCCATTTGGGAAACTACACCCCTAGAGGAATTCAACTAGGGGTGTAGTGAGCATTTTGACCCCCCAGGTGTTTCATAGATTTCAATAGGATTGTGCAGTAAAAATTAAAAATTACATTTTTTTCCACTAAGACGTAGCTTTAGGTCAAAATGTTTAATTTTATCATCAAATAAAGGAGAAAAAGTACTATAACATTTGTAAAGTAACTTCTCCAGAGTACGGAAATACCCCATATATGGTAATAAACCACTGTATGAATACACATCAGGGCTCAGAAGGGAAGGAGCGCCATTTGGCGAGCAGATTTTGCTGGATTGGTTTTTCTGCACCATGTTGCTTTTGCAAAGCCCCTTAGGCACCACTACAGTGGAAACTCCCCAAAAGTGACTCTATTTGGCAAACTACACCCATTGAGGAATTTATCTAGGGGGGTAGTGAGCATTTTGAACCAACAGGTGCTTCACAGATTTTATTACAAATGGGCAGTGAAAATGAAAAATTACATTATTTTCCAATAAGACGTAGCATTAGTTCAAAATTTTTTATTTTCTCAACAAATAAAGGAGAAAAAGCACCGTAACATTTGTAAAGCATTCTCTCCAGAGTAGGGAAATACCCCACACGTGGTCATAAACTGCTATTTGGACACACAGCAAGGCTCTAAAGGGAAGGAGCGCCATTTAGTATTTGGAGTGGAGATTTTACAAGATTCATTTTTTGACACCATGTTGCCATGAGCTATAGTACCAGTACAGTGGTACTCCAGAAAAATTACCCCATTTTGGAAACTAGATCTCTCAAAGAATTTATCTAGGGGTGTAGTGAGCATTTTGACCGCACAAGTGTTTTGCAAAAATGAGTAAACAATAGATGTTGCAGATTGAAATTGCTGTTTTCCACAGATATGCCATTTCAGTGCCCAATGTGTTGTGCCCAGCTTGTACCACCGTAGACACACATCCCATAAATTGTTAAGCGGGTTCTCCAGAATACAGTAATACCCCATATGTGGTCATAAATTGCCGTTTGGGCACACTGCCAGGCTCAGTTGGACCACCATTTGGCTTTTGAAGCGCAGATTTTGCTTGGTGTTTTACTGGTATTTCAGCTTATAATGTGGGGGTATATGTAAGCTGGGCGGAGTACATCAGGGTATATGTAAGCTGTGAGGAGTACATCAGGGTATATGTAAATTGGGCGAAGTACATCAGGATATATGTAAGCTGGGCGGAGTACATCAGGATATATGTAAGCTGGGCGGAGTGCATCAGGGTATATGTAAGCTGGGCGGAGTGCATCAGGGTATATGTAAGCTGGGCGGAGTGCATCAGGGTATATGTAAGCTATGCGGAGTACATCAGGGTATATGTAAGCTGTGAGGACTACATCAGGGCATATGTAAGCTGTGCAGTGTACATCAGGGTATATGTAAGCTGTGCGGAGTACATCAGGGAATATGCAAGCTGGGCGGAGTACATCAGGGTATATGTAAGCTGGGCGGAGTGCAACAGGTCATAATAGGATGATGTAATTATGGGGTGAATGAAGAATCCATGGATTGGTGTGGTATGCTTTGAACCAATCCTTTATGCACAGGTCGGGTTATTGGGTATTATACAGAATATGTGCGCTCCAGTATTGCCTTATATTTGACTTCTTCAGTAGCCCTATAAGCAGCACAAGGCCCTAAAGTTTCCTCATCTCCGCTGCGTCTACGGGGTCCACCTGTGGGGTCCAGCAAATGATGATGTGGGGTGTTTAGTGAAATTCTACTGGACCTAAAAAATGAGTCTGGGCCGTTATTTAGCATCATTTTGCATCA
Source organism: Rhinoderma darwinii (assembly GCF_050947455.1). Taxonomy (NCBI): domain Eukaryota; kingdom Metazoa; phylum Chordata; class Amphibia; order Anura; family Rhinodermatidae; genus Rhinoderma; species Rhinoderma darwinii. Next base: position 444,973,421 of record NC_134687.1, read on the forward strand.
TTGCGTTTTGAGAGTCATAACGTGTTATTTTTCCGTTGACGGAGCTGTGTGAGGGCGCGTTTTTTGTGGAACGAGCAGTAATTTTTATTGGTTCCATTTTGGGGTACATGCGATTTTTTTTATCACTATTTATTCCATTTTTTGGGAGATGAAGAAACCAAAAAACAGCCATTCCAGCACGTTTTTTTTTTGTTTTTTTTTACAGTGTTCACCGTGCACTATAAACAACATGTTAACTTTATTCTGCAGGGTGATACGATTGCAGCGACACCAAATTTATATTGTTTTTTTACGTTTCACTGCGTTCCCACAATAAAAATACTCTTTTCTAAAAAAAAATCATGTTTTAGTGTCACCATTTTCTGACAGCCATAACTTTTTTATTTTTTCAGTGGATATCGCTGCGGGAGGGCTTGTTTTATGCGTGACGAACTGTAGTTTCTATTGGTACCATTTTGCGTTACTTGCAACTTTTTGATCACTTTTTATTAAAAAAATTTTGAGACAAGATGACCAAAAAATAAAATGCTGTCATTGTTTTTTATTTAAACTTTTTACGGTGTTCACCGTGCGGTAAGAATAATGTGACATTTTTATAGATCAGGCCGTTCCGAACGCGGCGATACCTATTATGTATAGTTTTTTTTCATGTTTTCATTTTTTTTCTAATAATAAAGGATAATCAGGGAAACAAGGCGATTATTGTTTTTATTAGTTAAAACTTTTATTTATTTATTTTTCTTTCACATTTTTTTTTACTTTTTTCACTTTTTCTTTTACACTGACCTGGGGACTTGAAGATCTGGTCTTCTGATCCCCGCTACGATGCACTGCACTACTTATGTAGTGCAGTGTATCGTAACTGTCATTCATCAACTGACAGTTAGCCTATTAGCTCATGCCTCGGGCAATGGGCTTCCGTACCTGGGCAACCAGGAAGCCTAGTAACGGCTTCCTGGTTGCCATAGCAACAATCGCCACCCGCGATCCATCGCGGGAGGGCCCGGGGGGTACAGAGGGAGCTCCCTCCCTCTGTGAACCACTACAATGCGGCGGACGTCATTGACAGCCGCATTGAAGGGGTTAAATGGCTGCGATCGGCGGTAACAGCCATCGCAGCCATTGCAGCGGGATGTCAGCTGTGTATAACAGCTGACAGCCGCTGAAGATAAAGCGCGCACAGCTCCTGTGCACGCTTTATCTACATGGCGTGACTGTACGCCTGTGTGCGGGAAAGCACTTTGTATTTGGACGTACAGTCACGCCCGTGTGCGGGAAGGGGTTAACAGTAACAACTGCAATCAAACGTTTGAGATAGCTTGCGATGAGTCTTTTACATCGCTTTGCCTGAATTATAGTCCACTCTTCTTTGTAGAATTGTTTTCATTCGCTACACTGGAGGGTTTTTAAGCATTAGCTGCCCATTTAAAGGGAACCTTTCACCTGCCCATACATGTGCAGCTGAGTGCAGCATGTATTGGGCAGGGCTGCACAAACCCTGGGGCACTTTACATTTTTTTTCTACCATCCTCCGTTATTTAGATATCGGTGCTGTTATATTTGGCGCCCAATATTTAAATAACCCCCTGAAAGGTCAATGGGGCATGTAATGGCAAGGGGGCATGTAACATCGCTGTGACACTGTCCAATCAGCAACGGACAGTATCACAGCAAGAGCTGGAGAGAGGAGAGCGTGTATGCGCGCGCACGCTCTCACTATTCAGCTCCCAGCAGACAAGGACAAGATTGATCTCTCGTGAGAAATCACACCGTTTTGTACTTGTCTGCCGAACAGGACAGTGTAAGAGCTACGGACAGTGTAAGAGCTAGAGAGAGGAGAGTGCGCATGCCTCTTCAGCTCTTGCACTATCCATAGCAGAGACATGCCCCCTTGCCAGTTCGGCAGACAAGTACAAGACTGTGTGATCTCTCGCAAGAGATCACAGTCTTGTCCTTGCCTACCGACAACTGAAGAGTGAGAGCGTGCACATGCATGCACGCTCTCCTTTCTCCAGCTCTTGCCCAGTCCGCAGCTCTTGCCATTACATGCCCCCTTGTCAGTTCTACATTCATTCATTTTCAGATATTCATGATATGCAGTTTGCAACCTACTCCTAGTTTTAGACTTTTCTGATGTGGTTGTGCCGCTCCCAGTAATCTGGATGTAAGGTCTGTGTGTCCAAGATACTGCTGCCTTCACTAGCTCTCATGTATCAGCACAGCTTCATTCCTGCACTGATTTTCCCTTCTACAGCCCATGAGGGATCTCTTGTCCCTTATGCTTACAGACCCTGATGCTGAGGAGTGTGTGATCCCCACCCTTCCTCCCCCTGCAGAGTCTGGGTCTACGCAGTCTGTGTGATCTCTCCTGCTCAACACCCCTTGTTCCTCTCTCTTTCATATCTTCACTCTGTTACTGACAGCCTGTTTGATCTGCCCTCCCTGAAGACTTGGAATCTTTCCTCCCTTTCCACCCTCAGGTCTGCATGTGCAACCTCCTCCTCCTCCCTGCTGCTATCTGAGAAGGGGAGGCAGAAAGTGCAGATGGGGTCAGCCCTGACTGGAGAAGTGTGCTGTTGGATTTATGGCAGAATCAGCAGGACAGCTAGCTGTGTAAAGAAGTTACACAGACTCGACAGCAGCAAAACAGTATGAAATTGTTAATGATGACTATTTGGAAAGTTGCTTGATTTAGCGTTTAGTTAGTAAGCCATCAATAACCCTTAAATACTACCTATAACATCTGGCATTTTACAGCAGTGACTTAAGCATGGAAAAGACACCACGTATTAACAAGGCCTTAGAAATACAGTTATTGAAGTGGCCAGATACATTTCTTTCTTGCTTACATTGGAATCCATTCTCCAAATGCAAAAATTAAAGCCATCCAATACGATTCTTTTGATCTGAAGCTAGTGAGCTAGGAGCTGCAGTCTCCTTAATGCTTACCATTATTTCCTCAAAGATAAAACATCTACATAGATTGTAGACTACCTGAAAAAGTTTATGACTAAGCTTTGCGTGCAGGAAGGAATATGTTGTCTCAGACAGTTTTGTTTTGCATTATAAATGAGCGAAGTCTATCAACCTCATTTGCGATGATTCCCTATTTGGCATCAATGCTCTTTTACAGAGAGAAAAGTGAAGCTCCAGTTCCTCACAAGGGCTGTAAGTAAAATGGAGGAAAAACTAGGCTCAAATTCAGCGGCGTAGCTAAAGGCCCATGGGCCCGGGTGCAAGAATTCAGCTTGGGCCCCCTACCCCTCCCCAACACCACCATCATCAGACCCCTGCGCGTGCCTATGCCCAGACGCCTTGCCCAACAGCTCTCCATACAGTATAATGCCCCCCATATCAACCCCCCATACAGTATAATTCCCCCATATCAGCCCCCAAGCAGAATAATGCCCCCCCCATATCAACCCCCCATACAGTATAATTCCCCCATATCAGCCCCCATGCAGTATAATGCTCCCATATCAGACCCCAAGCAGTATAATGCCCCCATACAGTATAATTCCCCCATATCAGCCCTCATGCAGTATAATGCCCCCCATCTTATCTGCCCCCAAGCCATATCAGCCCCCCATGCAGTATAATGCCCCCCCCGCAATATAAGCCTCCCCATACAGTATAATGCCCCCATATGTGCATAATAGAAAAATAAAATAATTACTTACCTATCCTCGTTCCCACGCCGGGTGGAGGATCCTTCGCCTCCTTCGGTGTGTACTATGAGGGACTCGGCGCAGACAGGAGCGATGATGTCGCTACATCCCGCCAGACTGCGTCGAGCCGCTCAGGGCACAGTGAATGCTGGATCAAGGTGACGTCAGCTCCTTGCTCCAGCATTGAATGGAACCGGGACCTCGGTGAGTGACTCGCGACCCCCAGAGGCCTTTACACGAATCCCCAGGGGGACACGACCCACAGTGTGTAATGTATTGTGTTGTATTGTGCAGTTTGCGGTGGAGAGAGGAGGGGGGCCTGTAATTTAACGCCCCCCCCTCTCCACCGCAAAAAGCACAATACAACACAATACATTACAAGGCAACACAATACAATACAACACAACACAATACAATACAACACAACACATTACAAGCCAACACAATACAACACAACACATTACATTACATTACAATACAGACTCTGCAGCTCACCTGGAGTCCTCCGCACCGGCTCTTCCACTGCACTGGCTAGAAGACGTGTCATGTGACAACACGTTCACATGGTACACTAAGTGTACCATGTGACCGTAACCAGGAAGTGCCGGCTTCACACCACAGAAAATTAATTTAACAAGCATGCTGTATGGCAACGGGGGCCCGTGGGCCCCCCAGGCTTAGGGGCCCGGTCTCAACTGCGACCGATGCGACCCCTATAGCTACGCCACTGCTCAAACTGATAAGAAAGTTTGAGTTCTATATGGTTTGACAGGGGTGACAGCATTTCATGAGTGTGATTATGTACTGTAGGTCATTTGATAATACAACTATCGTAAGTCATTACTAAGAAGACAGCTTTCTAAGAATTGAGTTACACCACAATTAATTTTATTATGCATATTTTGCTGGACATTTATAAAGGGTTATACCTTAAAAATTTAAAGCATATTCACAGGCGATCTCTCCATTTTTTTTCCCTGCCTAGATGCAGTGGCCATATCAGGTGGAGCATGGGTCAGATGACTTCTGTTCACAAGATAGGTGGGTCTCACATCTACCAGACATTTATGGCATATCCCGTGGCTATGCCATAAAGGTCTAAAGTGAGAATAATCCTTTAACGAAGCTGGTTGCTATCCATGGCCTAAAATTGTTACATAGTTAGTACGGTTGAAAAAATACACATGTCCATCAAGTTCAACCAAGGGATGGGAAAAGGGAAGGGAAACCTTTCTACACATAGGAGCTAATATTTTTTTGTTCTAGGAAATTATCTAAGCCTTTTTTAAAGCCATCTACTGTCCCTGCTGTGACCAGCTCCTGCGGTAGACTATTCCATAGATTCACAGTAAAGAAGGATTGTCGCCTCTGCAGCTTGAACCTTTTTTTTTCCAGACGGAGGGAGTGCCCCCTTGGTTCTTGAGGGGGTTTTACATGGAACAGGATTTCATCATATTTTTTGTATGTGCCATTCATATATTTATATAAGTTAATCATGTCCCCCCTTAGTCGTCTTTTCTCAAGGCTAAATAGGTTTAATTCTTTTAATCTCTCCTCATAACTTAGATTCTCCATGCCCCTTATTAGCTTTGTTGCTCTTCTTTGTATTTTTTCCAACTCCAGGGCATCCTTTCTATGAACTGGAGCCCAGAACTGAACTGCAAATTCTAGATTAATACAATTATGGTTGATCATTGAATAATAAACAAAGACATTTTCAAACAGCACAATTGTGCAACATATTTAAACATCCTCATTAGTGGTACTTTGCATGCACCTCAATGGTCGATCATAAGAGCTGAGAAGTAAAATATTGCCCATCACATATCTTACAACAGTTGGTACCAAGTTCATAAAACACAAAATGATAATGCATTTCCATAACATAAATTACTGTCAACTACCTCTAAAGACTCCGATTGTGAAACTTGCTTGGATAGCATTTCACCTATGATTAAAATATGGTAGGAAAGCTAACAGTGGAGAATATAAATACACCAAGGAGTACAAGTGAAATCTTAATCATCAGCCAGAGAAGAAAAAGAAGCATCACCATTCATTCAATTGATTGTTTCTCCTTCCTGGCCTATTAATTGAAGAGTGAACATAATAGGATAATCTAGTAATGCTTAAACTTCTTCCTGTAGACATTTCTAAGAATTAAAAAAATAATTATTTAAGTAATCCTATTTAAAGAGGACCAATCAGCTTTCCTGACATGTCTGTTTTAGTAAATACTTGGATATCCCATAAAATAACAGTTCTGGGGCATCTTTTCTTAGAACTCTGTGTTTGTTGTGCCATTCCAGTGTTATTCCTCTTAAAAATGTATGAATAAATTAACAACTGGGTGTTACCATTCCGCTTGTCAAAGGGGTGTGTCCCTACACAGGCTCACTCTGTCAGCATAATTGGACATTGTCAGACTGTGTTGGGACACACCCCCAACTGGTAACACCCAGCTGTCAATTTATTTATACAATTCTAAGAGGAATAACTAGGGATCGCCACATCGCAGAGTTCTAAGAAAAGGTGCTGTAGAATTGTTATTTCATGGGGAATACAAGTAGTTGCTAAAACAGACATGTCAGGAGAGGTGACAGAACCTTTTTAAATCCAAAATATTGTTTCATAATGTTACATATGAAATTTCATGAGACCAATATTCACAAGTATATTTTTATCTACCTTTGATAAATAATCCTATCTAAAAAATATTTGTCTGCTTTATTGTCAAGTACCTTAGTTGAGAAGATAAAATACACATCTTATATGATAGATTATGGACTTCTCCTACCAGGAACCTGTGTGAAGTCCTGCGACAGCAGAACAGTGTTGAAAATCTGTGACATTTTTATTGAATTTGGGACGATGTAAAGTCTGCTTATATTTAAAGACTACAATTTATGCTGCTCACGGGTTTTCTGGGATTTAACATTAATAGCCTACCAATATGTGATTGGTGGGGTCCAAGCCTCGATACCTCACCAAAAAGCTGACCCTACTCTCTGCTCCTTCAACCGCTCTGTGCACAAGGAATATAGCTCCCAACACATCCTGGACTTTATAAGGAACTCTGCCCACTTCCTCAGTGCCTGAGCAATGTTGTTGCTAAACTAGTGTTAGTCTGCAAAGGTTCCGTAGTCTGTTCCTGATTTCAGTATCCAGTGTCCGTGACGACTTCAGTATCCGTGTCCAGTGTCCATGTCAAGCTCAGTGTCCATGACGACTTTAGTATCCGTGTTAATTGCGGTGTCAGTGACGGCCTCAGTATCCGTGTCCGTCTCAATTCTAGTGTCCGTGACGACTCCAGTATCCGTGTCTGGTGTCCATGTCAATTCCAGTGTCCGTGACGACTTCAGTATCCGTGTCCGGTGTCTGTGTCAAGTCTAGTGTCCGTGACGACTTCAGCACCCGTGTCCGGTGTCTTTGACAAGTCCAGTTTCCATGATGACTTCAGTATCTGTATACGGTGTCCGGGACAAGTCCAGTGTCCATGACATAGCCAGTATCTGCGTCCAGTGTCCGAGACCAGTTCAGCTTCCGTTAATCCAGCACAAGCCAGCTTCCAATTTCGGCACCAGCCTGCCATCCAGGTACCACTGACCAGTGACTGCACTATATGGTTTGACCAGCTGCTACGCTGTTACGGCGGAGTGGCCCACTGGGTCCACAACCCCGATGGACGTTACAAGAAGGTAGAACCAGTGCCATCTATAGGTGGACCTGTGGATCTGTACAAGGAGAATAAGTACCCTTGTAAGGCTATGAACCATTTGATCTCCCTTGCATAAATGGCTCAAAGGTATGTGAGTTCATACCTAGGCATTTCCAAGTTCCTAGTGATGCATTCCAGTATTCCTCTTGTACACCAACATGGAGATAGAATTGCAGCCAGAAGTATTAAAAGCAAATGTTCTATTCAAGAGTCTGCATCTTTCAGTATTAATCTAAGAATTATGAAAACATAATTTCAAAATTACAGCTTTATTGCAAATTTTATTTACATATACAAAATGTTTGCTGAAAAAAGTTCTTTGTTTTTGTCAATACACGGACAATTAATATTTGCTCATTTATTATAGTTTTAGAAATCTGACAGAAATAATATTCCGGCTGTGCTGACAAAGTTTCCAACACTAGTTGTCTTCTTTATCTTTCTTTCCACGTTATAACGTTCCTACATAATCTTTACAGACTTACTGTAACATTATCAGATCATCTGGTACTGAGTGGGCGAATGTAAAGCTGAAATGGGTGGCCACATCTTTCCAAAAATACATTACAGATCTGGTCACGACTCACAACATACTCACTCAAAATAGCAATTGCTGCAATGGCAGAAAAAAAGAGAGTAAGAATAATACCATAAATACAATCTGTAAAATTCAGTACTTTGTTAACCAGTTCAGGACCGGGCTATTTTGCGCCTTCAGGACCAGACACTGTTTAGCCATTTTTAGCACGTGTTAGTTAAATGGCTATAACGTTTTTATTTGTTGGGCTAACGACGTGATTTTTGCGAAGTTTTTTCCGTAGACAATGCAGGTTTCATTTTTTATCGTTTTTATACACACCTTTTTTGCTATTTTAGAATTTTTATTCATAAAGTTTGAAAATAATAGTAAAAAAATAAGCTTTTTTACGTTTCAGCTATTTTTTTTGGGGTAATAACATAGTTTTAACCTAAAATAGACCTTTTATTTGTGATCGTCATTGTCTACCGTAAATTTTAATATATTACATGTCTATATTGGGGTAATTGGGTCAGCGCTAGCGTTACAACAATGATTAGCGGGGGGAACGTTTTTTTTTTTGTGGTGGGTATTTTATGTGTATTCATTATTACATTTTTTTTGCACTTTACTTTATTATTTTTTTATTACTATGGTCTGTCCCCCAAAGGTCAAAAAAGACCTTTGGGGAACTTTATATATTTTTTTTCTTTCTTTTACACCATGTTTTTCCACTGTAACTGGAGCTGCACAGCAGCCCCAGTTACAGGGGAAATCAGCCCTCTCATAGTGACGATTGTCACTAATAGGGCTGTGCTGGGTCTTGTAAGACCCAGCAGCAGTCTGTCACTAACGGCACCCGGCGATCATGTGACCTGTCACATGATCACCGGGAGGAATAGAGACAGCGCCGCTGCTGCTGTCTCTATTCCTATACACAGCGTTCATTGAACGCTGTGTAAAAACACATCGGGGAAAACAGAAGCAGTGAAACCTGCTTCTATCCTCTCTTCAGGGTCCCCGGCAGTCACTGACAGCCGGAGACCCGACATTCAGCTGCCCGATCGCGCGGGCAGCAAGTTAAAACCCGAGCCGTAAAAAGTCTATGGCTCGGGTTTTAAGGACCCTGACCGCAGGCCGTAAATATACAGCCAGCGGTCGGGAACCAGTTAAAGACATTCAAAACTAAAAGTACAGATGAAAGATAGAGCATAGATATAGACAGATATAGACAGTGTAGACAGAGAATAGATGATAGATAGATAGATAGATAGATAGATAGATAGATAGATAGATAGATAGATAGATAGATAGATAGATAGATAGATAGATAGATAGATAGATAGATAGATAGATAGATAGATAGATAGATAGATAGATAGATATGAGATAGATAGATAGATAGATAGATAGATAGATAGATAGATAGATAGATAGATAGATAGATAGATAGATAGATAGATAGATAGATAGATAGATAGATAGATAGATAGATAGATAGATGATAGAAAGAAAAAAAAATGTAATACACCTGATTGAAAGTATGTTTCTGCTTTAGAAAACTCATTGTCATGTATCCTATTAGGAAATTCTGAGTTGACAGAATTGGGTCCCATCTTTAGGATCCTCATCTCTTAGCCAGGGTGGAGAGCGGTTACAAAGAGCATCTCTTACTCCAGAGGATCTGACCTGCCATTGCAAGGTGCAAGGTTTTCTCACGCATTACAGTTGGTCGCTGAGGCTCCAGCAGGGGCACTCTTTGAGATATGCTTATTGTTAAGGGACCCTTTTAACAAGTAGGGATTGTTCAAACTGAAGAAACCATTTTAAGACATTTAAGAATTAGTTTATTAAATATAAACAGTTTAATTTAAAAAAATATTGGTTTGTTTTTTTAAATTCCCTTCTCCCCAACAAGTACTTTTCATTTAGAACTTTGAGGAATGTTTAAGAACTATGATTAACTCATCATTTGAAAGGCACGAATAGTAAATGTGTACCTTTAAAGCTTAAAGTGGTTGTACGGTTTCAGCAAATTAATGTTATTTTTTGTATAATTAAAAATAAAAATTTCTGATATACTTTTTGTATTTATTTTTCACGGTTTTCAAGATCTCTGATGTTGTTATTCAGTAGGAACATTCATTGTTTTCTTCCAATTGATACAATTCTGTCCATGGTCATGTGATGGACACACAGGTGCTGGGATTGTTAGAAGACACAGCTCTGATACACATGTAACAAGCTGTGCACCTGTGTGTCCATCACATGACCATGGACAGAATTATAGCACAGCATTCTTCAGGGTGTAGTGGGTCCTCCTTTTGCCTTGTTTAGGCTTTTTTGCCATAGGTACATTTTCTATTGCTTATTGATGCACTTGCACTTTTATTCCCTTGGGGGTCATATTCCATATATCCACATGGTTTATTTTTTTTTTTATCACTGTCTACTACTGTTTCTAGGGATGTTTCCCATTATGCGTTCATGTCAGTGTTATTTCATTGATACCATCTGTATACTATTTATATGGCTATGTATAAGTAATGATATACTTGTTTCTTGACATCAGCATAGTCCACCATCTTTATTTTTTTTTTCCAGTATGTTTGTGCATCAGCTTTTTATTCATATGCTTTTGCATATTTTTTTATGGATCTAATAAAAATCTACCTTTTATAAACTTATTTTTTTGTCCTGCATGAATTTCTGTTCTTTGGTGTCCTTCCATCTACTAATCTACCAAAACCTGATGTCTCTATATCAGTTTGGGGTACTTTCATAACTCCTAGGCAGCACGCCTCCTGTCTTGGAGTTATGTTGGACTCGGATCTTTCCTTTACTCCTTATATTCAATCAGTTGCATGCTTCTGTCACCTTCACCTTAAAAACATGTGATCACTTAATTTAACCCCTTCCCGCACCTTGGCGTAAATTCACGTCCAGGTGAGCAGTAACTTCACGCACATGGGCGTGCAGTTACGTCCGCGCTTTAACAGTCAACCACCGCACGACGCTACACCGCAGCAGCAGTTAACTGTGTAGGGTGTCTGCCCTGCTCTCCGTTTTGCCTATTAGTAGTCCGTCACCGCTGATTTTGGCAATTAACCCCTTAGATGCGGCGGTCGATTGCGATCGCCGCATTTAAGAGGTTTAGAGCAGATAGGCAGCCCCCACATGCATTTTCGGGGGCTGGCGATCCTTGAAACGGCAACCGGAGGCCAGACAATGGCCTCCGGGCTGCCATTTACGGAAGCCTATGAGGACCAGCCGGAGGCTTCCTGTCAGAGTGACTGTCACCTAGGTAGTGTAATGTATTCTAGCAGCGATCAGAGCTGCAAGTCTTCATGTCCCCTAGTGGGACAAGTAAAAAAAAAGATAATAAAAATGTTTTTAAAAAGTGTCAAAATAAAAGTTCTAAGTTACATAAACAAAAAAATGCTTTTTTTCCTATAAGTCTTTTATTATAGGAAAAAAATGAACATGTTAAAAAAAAGTACACATATTTGGTACCACCACGTTCGTAACGACCCAAACTATAAAACTATATTATTATTTTTTCCGCACGGTGAACACCGCAAAAAAAATATGTAAAAAAACAATGCTAGAACCACTATTCTTTAGTCACCACCTCTCCCAAAATATACAATAAAAAGTGATCAAAAAGTCGCATGTACCCCAAAATAGTACCAATAAAAACTACAACCCGTCCCGCAAAAACAAGCCCTTTTTTGACTGTAAAATAAAAAAATTCCGGTGAAGAAAAAATAAAGAAGTTCTGGCTCTCAGAATATGGCAGTGCAAAATGTGCAGTGTTCCAAAAGCGGATAAAATTGGGCGCCATTTATCAGTGCGACACTGACCACACATCTGCGGATTATTATTAATTTACTCCATTATTATACCGTCTTATTATGCCCTGATGTATTCCGCACAGATTACATATGCCCCCACATTATAAACCGAAATACAAGCAAAACGCCAAACAGAACAACTACCAAGTTAAATCTGAGCTCCAAAAGCCAAATGGCGCTCCCTTCTTTCTGAGCCCTACAGCGTGCCCTAACAGCAGATTACGTCCACAGATATGGCATCGCCATACCCGGGAGAACCCGGTTAAAATGTTATGAGGTATTTGTCTTCAGTGGCACAAACTGGGCATAACATATACAGTTAGATCCAGAATTATTTGGACAGTGACACAAGTTTTGGCATTTTAGCTGTTTATCAAAACATATTGAATATACGTTTATATAATCAATATGGGCTTAAAATGCAGACTCTCAGCTTTAATTTGAGGGTATTGTTGGGGTGCTTTTTCGCCTTTATTCCTTGTAAAAATCTAAAATGTCTAAGTTTTTTCAGAAAAAAAGTAGTTTTTTACCTTTACAGACTAATTTCAATGAATTCAGCAAAACAACTGTGAGGTCAAAATGCTAACTTTACACCTAGAAAAATTCCTTGAGGGGTTTAGTTTCCAAAATGTGGTCACTTTTGGGGGGTTTCCAATGTTTTGGTCCCTCCAGTGCATTGCAAACGCAACACGGCACTGAAAACTATTCCAGCAAAACTATTCCTTCTCTTCTGAGCCCTGCTGTGGGTCCAAACAGCAGTTTATTACCACATATGGGGTATTGCTATAATCGGGAGAAATAGGTTTACATATGTTGTTTTTTTCTCTCCTTTATTTATTTTCATCTCCACATACTAATTCAAATAAATTTTGCAAAAAAACTGAGGAGTCAAAATGGTAACTATACACCTAGATAAATTCCTTGAGGGGTGTAGTTTCCAAAATGGGGTCACTTTTGGGGGGTCTTTACTGTTTTGTCACCACAAGATCTCTTCAAACCTGACATGGTGCCTAAAATATATTCTAAAAAAAAAAGGAGGCCCCAAAATCCACCCGGTGATCCTTTGTTTCTGAGGCCGGTGCTTCAGTCCATTAGCACACTAGGGTCACATGTGTGATATTTCTAAAAATTGCAGTATCTGGGCAATAAATATTGAGTTGCATTTCTTGGGTAAAACCTTCTGTGATACAGGAAAAAATGTATTACAAATGAATTTTGTCCCAAAAAAATGAAATTTGTAAATTTCACCTCTACTTTGCTTTAATTCCTGTGAAACGCTTAAAGGGTTAAAACACTTTCTGAATGCTGTTTTGAATACTTTGAGGGGTGCAGTTTTCAAAATGGGGTGATATGTGGGGACTTTCTATTATATAAGGCACTCAAAGCCACATCAGAACTGAACTGGTCCCTGAAAAAATAGCCTTTTGAAATTTTCTTGAAAATATGAGAAATTGCTGCTAAAGTTCTAAGCCTTGTAACGTCCTAAAAAAAGAAAAGAATGTTAAAAAATGATGCAAACTTAAAGTAGACATATGTAAACTAGTAAGGCCTCATGCACACGACCGTAAAAACACCCGTTATTGCGGGTCGTAATTACGACCCGCAATAACGGGCTCATAGACTTTTGTTAGCCACGGGTACCTTCTCGTTTTCTCACGAGAAGGTGCCCGTGCCGTTAAAAAAATAGAACATGTTCTATTTTTCTATTTTACGGGCCGTGCTGCTATACTTTATAATGACAGCACGGCTCGCAAAAGCGGCCGGCTGCCCGCGGCCGGCCGTGCCCGCCCGTGCTCGTAATTACGAGTCGTAATTACGAGCACGGTCGTGTGCATGAAGCCTAACTATTTTGCGTGGTATTACTATCTGTTTTACAAGCAGATACATTTAAATTTAGAAAAATTCTAAATTTTGCAAATTTTTGCTAAATCTTGGTGTTTTTTACAAATAAATATTGAATTTATCGACCAAATTTTTTCACTTACATAAAGTACTATATGTCACGAGAGTACTAACTCAGAATCACTTGAATAGGTAAAAGCATTCCAAAGTTATTACCACATAAAGTGACAAATGTCAGATTTGAAAAAATCGGCTTCGTCCTGAAGGCCAAAACAGGCTCAGTCCTGAAGGGGTTAACAGTCTCCCCCATACTCCTTGCAACCTAATGCACTTTATATCTTTCATACACAGATACTGGCTGGTGACCAGCTCATGCAGCTTTATATTTACTACCTTATTTTTATGAAAGATATCTGTACTATTGCACAAAAAAATCACTTTTTACATTTTGTGTCACCCCTTTTTCCTCATAGATTGTAAGTTCTTGCAAGCTTGTTTAAATTTAGATTTTTTTTCTGTACATGAACCCTCAGAATAGTGAGGTGATAATGAATATGTTGGTCAGCGATGTTCTAAGTTCAGTTCTGATTCATTTTGACTATGATCAGTACTAAGCTTAGAAGATCACTTAGGGTATGTTCACACGGCGGGGGTCCGTAACGGCTGAAATTACGGGGATGTTTCAGCCTGAAAACATCCCCGTAATTTCAGCCGTAACGGCATGTGCAGGCGCTTGAACGCCGCGTCCATTACGGCCGTAATTAGCACTGCTATTCATTGGAGTCAATGAATAGCGGCTCCAATTACGGCCAAAGAAGTGACAGGTCACTTCTTTGACGCGGGCGTCTATTTACGCGTCGTCATTTGACAGCGGCGCGTAAATATACGCCTCGTGTGAACAGACAAACGTCTGCCCATTGCTTTCAATGGGCAGATGTTTGTCAGCGCTATTGAGGCGCTATTTTCAGACGTAATTCGGGGCAAAAACGCCCGAATTACGTCCGTAAATAGGCCGTGTGAACATACCCTTAGGAGCACACAGGACCTGTCAGAGCAGCTTTCTAATGGATTCAGCTCAGAATGGCTTTTTGCAGCTTCTATGTACTGTGACACATAGAAGCTGCAGTAGTGAAACGGTGCAATTTTTTTTAAACAAAAGTACATTACAGAAGTTATTTTTGGCACTAAATAAATGTATTTTATACAAAAAAAACAAGACCCTAAAGGTGTTCATAGCCTTAAAAGAATGATGGACTGCTGCATCAGATGACATGGCCCCTACAGTCACCTGAACTTAACCCAATAAAAATGGTTTGGGATGGGGCGTGGCTAGGCGCGCAACGAGACTGGTCGCATGAAACAGTAGCTCCGTACTGATCCCATGTTTCATTGATCCTGCTGATATCCTACCTGTTCTATAGTATCTCCGGACGGTCATAGAACATTCTGCTACCCCAGGAGAAGGTAATGGGTCCCACACGAGGCCAGTCGGCGGCGGAGAAGCTGCAGGAGTTTGCACGTGGCGAAGGCCAAGATGACGGGCGCTTGCCGATGCCACAGCGTGCATGAGGGATGGATAAGCCAGCAGCAGCAGGCAGCTCTACTTCTGTGGAGCCTGTGGAGCCTGAACTCACTCTGAAGGAGTTCTCGGACAAATTGCTACTGGCGATTTCATCTTCCAAAACCTCGCTCACAGGTAAGCTGGAGGAGGTTAAGATCGATATAGGCCTCATAAGACACGACATGCAGGCCATGAGGGAGCATATGTCTCATCCGGAGGAACGAATTTCTGGCCTGGAGGATAGGCTTGATCCTGTACCCCGAGCCCTATCTGCTTTGGAAGAAGCAGTGGAAATATGGAAGCAGAAATCTGATGACCTAGAAAATCGACTGCGCCGAAATAACATCAGAATATTGGGATTGCCTGAGAAAGTGGAAGGTCAAGATTCGATTGGCTTTATGGTTAAATGGCTGCATGAGCTGTTTCCTGATGCAGTATTTTCCACAGCTTTCGCGGTGGAGAGAGATCATAGGGTGCCGACGCTTATTGAATAGCAATGACCAGGACTTGATCCTTCATCTGGCTCGCAAAAAGCATGATATTAGATATAATGGAGCTGCAGTGTCGATATTTCCTGACTTAAGCGCGGATTTACAGAAAAGGCGCGCTACATTCATGTCGGTGAAACGGAGGCTTCGGGATCTACTAATCCCATATTCTATGGCTTACCCTGCCAGGCTGCGTATTGTGGATGGAGATCGGTCACTTTTCTTTGCGACCCCAAAAGATGCAGACGACTGGGTGAGTCGCCAGAGACCTTTGCCGTGGAATTGAGATTCTCCGCTGTGCCCTGCGCTGCTGCTATACTGCCCGCCGGAGAGATGACTGCGTGATCTCCTACGTCCTGCTTATATGTATCCTTGAACTGGTCACTCTTAATTTGTCAGATGGACGCTGCGCTGCATCATTTATATTTTGCTTCTCTCTGACATACTTTAGATAATGTTCATGGTTTTCAATGACCCTGCTCACCGTCATACATACCTTTTTTTCTTTTCTTACGTCTTGCTTAAATAGATACTAGGTACTTATTCATATGCTGACACATGGGTTCTTCCCTCGTATATGTTAAGCCACTACGGCACTGGTGAAGTGCCGTCACTGTTGATGCTAAATTGCCTTATTGAACGCTATATTCATATGTTATATGGTACGTATGTTACCTTTCTGTACCAAAGATTTGAAAAGGTTCATGGTTTTTGTCTTACACACCTATATTGGATCAGTCCGCAGTACAATTCTGTCTCTAGGGGGCTCCTCCCTTAGCATTTATGTAATATGTTCAATGGCTAATATAACGGTAATGTCATGGAATGTAAGGGGGTTGGGTACAGCTAGGAAAAGAGCAATGGTTTTTGCACAGGTCAGAAAATATTCGCCGCATATTTTGTGTATACAGGAGACCCATTTGACCACAGATAAGATGCGTGTGCTGAACAGACAGTGGGTTCAATGGTCCTGCCACTCCTGCTACTTGTCCTACTCACGTGGGGTATCCATACTAGTGCATAAGTCCCTCAGGTGGGAGGTAGATGCCGTACGGATTGATGATAATGGGAGGTATGTGTTCGTTCATGCCTTCATAAATAATGTTTCTTATGTACTACTGGGGGTGTATATCCCCCCTCCGGCTTCGGTGTCGGTACTACATCAAGCGGTTACCTTCTCGGCGGCATATCCGGGTGCTCGACTGCTTTGTATGGGGGATTTCAATATGACCATGGATAATGACATGGATAAGCTTAGACATAACCAACTGCCGGTGACTCCACATGCTTCAGACACCCACCTTCACCTACTGATGGTAGAGGTGGGATGGACAGATATTTATCGGTCTCTATTCCCCAGTACCAGAGTAGACTCATGCTCCTCCTTGGGGCACAGCTCATTGTCAAGAATAGACTACATGTTTGGTAATGCCCTGTTAATGGTAATGTCACCTCAAATTGTGTACCAACCTAGGGGTGTGTCAGATCACTCTCCTGTCCTGGCTCATTTTTAACTCCCTGATATTCCCAGGCCCAGGGGATGGAAGATTCATCCCTTTTGGCTAACAATCATAGGTACAAATGACAGGATACCCGACCAACTACAGGTATTTTTGCAGGCTCACCAGGATTTTGAGAATGCGGGTGTTCTGTGGGATACTTCTAAGGCCTATCTTAGGGGTTGCCTTAAATCATCCATATCATGTGTAAAGCGCTCTGCTTCTAAAATGGAAGATGACCTAGCCGGGAAATGCTCGGATCTGGAGGCAATTTATGTGGCAGACCCTACAGATGTCAATAGGCAGACTTGGCTAGAATCGGGGAGACAATATCTGTTACTTTTGCTTGAACGTGCACACCGTAAACAATTTTTCTTTAAACAGACTGTTTGAGCTTGGCGGTCAGTCCAGTAAACTTTTGGCATACCTAGTGTCACGGCGCGGGGTGTGGACCCACTGGGCCGTACCACGTAGCGGGCTAGCAGCTGGCCAACAAGGTACAAAACAATGTCTATAGTTCTGAACGGGTACCTGAGGCAATGTAGACAGTGGCAGGAGCACGACTTGGCTCTCACAGCAGGTGACGCCGCGGATGTAGCGGGAGACACGACTTGGCTTTCACAGCAGGTAACGCTGTGGATGCAGCGGGAAGACACGACTTGGCTTTCACAGCAGGTAACGCTGCGGATGCAGCGGGAAGACACGACTTGGCTTTCACAGCAGGTAACGATAGCACGGGATACAGGGTACAGGCAGCAGGAACGGGTAACGCTGGCAACTGGAAAACACTGGGAGACCTTTAGCAAGA
Source organism: Rhinoderma darwinii (assembly GCF_050947455.1). Classification (NCBI taxonomy): domain Eukaryota; kingdom Metazoa; phylum Chordata; class Amphibia; order Anura; family Rhinodermatidae; genus Rhinoderma; species Rhinoderma darwinii. The sequence continues at coordinate 444,991,376 of NC_134687.1, forward strand.
CAAACTAGGGTATACAATAACGCTCAGGCAAGGAACCAGTGGGCAGAGCCCCTTTTTATAGTCCAGCGGCCATTTTGGCTGATAACTGATTTTAGACAGCTGGACGCGTACTGGCCCTTTAAGGCCGTGCACGCGTGGTCACGCTCGCCCTGCGGGAAACAGCACGAGGCCCCGGAAGAGAGTGCCGGCGTCTGCCAGGAGGAGGAGGACGCCGAGCAGAGAGATGTCCATGGCTGGGATCGTCAAGGGGTGAGTTAGAACGGCGATCCCCGGCATTGGACGTAACACCTAGTACGACAGAACTCCCAATCTCCCTCTATTCTCAAAATTAAAGGGCCGGATGGTGATATTATAGTGGATAACAAGGGAATAGCGGATAGATTTGCGCAATACTATAGAGATCTGTACTCCACTACGATGCAGTATGACATGGGGGAACTCTCGGCCTACCTGGACGGAATCACATTCCCCACTTTCTCTGACCATGATAGACAGTCCCTAGAGGCAGACATTACGGAGGAGGAAGTTTCCTGTGCACTCCGGGACATGGCAAAGGGCAAGTCCCCAGGCCCTGACGGGATACCTGTGGAGGTCTATTGTAAATATTCTGAAGTGTTGACTCCAGTGCTACTATGTTTTTGTATTCCCATACTCAGGGTTGCCTACCTGAATCACTCAATGACGCCACTGTTGTGATATTACTTAAACCAGATAAAGATCCTATGGAGTGTGGGTCATATCGGCCGATATCATTGTTGAATAGTGATTATAAAGTTCTGACTAAAATATTGGCGAATAGACTGAACGCCGTAATTTTGGGCATAATTCACCCTGATCAATCAGGCTTTATGCCTGGGAAGTCGACATCAGACAATATCCGTAGAGCACAGGTCATAATGCAAATTGGAATGGCGTTGAGAGAGGACTGGGCCATGGCCTCGTTGGACGCTGCCAAGGCCTTTGAATTGATCGAATGGCCTTACTTGTTGGCAGTACTGCAGCGATTTGGGTTCGGTCCCTTGATCATCGGCTGGATATCCACGCTATATAAATCCCCTAGAGCTCAAATTTTGGTAAATGGATTCTTGTCCCCATACTTTCAATTGGCAAGGGGCACCAGACAGGGATGCCCTTTGTCGCCCCTCTTATTCGCAATAGCAATAGAACCACTGGCACTGGTTATACGTCAGCATCAGTCATACCAGGGCATACAGTTGGGAGGTAGGGAGGACAGAATCGGCTTGTATGCTGATGATATGATCCTCTTCATGTCTAAACCTAAGGATACATTGCCTGTTGCGATAGAATTGATAGATCGGTTTGGGAGGTTTTCTGGACTGCGTATCAACTGGACTAAGTCCTATTTTCTACCATTGCAGGACGTGGGCTGGGCTCCGGTAGAATGTGGGCTGAAGGTGGTACCGAGTTTTAAATATCTGGGTATAGTAATAAGTAAGGTTCGTGGTTCAGATCTGCAAAATAATATCTACCCTCTATTGGGTTACAGAAAGGACAAATTTAAAGTGTGGGGCTCACTACCCTTAGCAGTTGCGGGACGCATTAACCTGGTCAAAATGATTATACTCCCCAAGTGTCTCTATTTGTTAGAACATATAGCGGTACCAATACCACTGTCATTCTTTAAGGCCATACATGCTCTTTTACCTTCCTTCATATGGGGATCTGGTAGGTCAAAACTTAAACTAACTTCTTTACAGAGACCTAAATTATTGGGCGGCACATCACTTCCAGATTTTTACTTGTATTACTTATCTGGTCAATTGCGATATCTTACCACATGGGTCAGTATGGATGTCTTGCCTAATAGAGAACACTATCTAGCATTTTATTTGGATCTACCTAACTTATGGCCTATACTGGAGGGTATGCCTCATTCTCGAAAGAAGCTACTACTACTACATAGAGTAGCTGCACAGGCTTGGCAGGCGACCAAAAAACTTCTATCATTCACGGATATAGTGGCTGAGCAATCTTTATGGCATAACCCATCTCTGATGCACCTGACAGCCTCACTGAATCCACAATTCTGGATAGGACATGGAGTCACTTGTGTGGGGGATTTGTATGCAGAGGGTGATGTCATGTCATTTACACAAATACAGGAGGCATTTGATATTCCAAGGAATGCCTTTTACAAATTTTTACAAATCAGACATGCGCGCCGCTCCCAATTTTCTCACACTGGGAGGAACATATCGAAGTTTTTAAATCGCAGGGCCCTAGGGGTTTAATTTCCGCCATATACTCCTTTCTCATACAGGCGAAATTAGCGGCTGCTCCGCTGGCAGTCGAGGATAGGTGGAAAGGTCTTATCCCTGATATGGACACTGGGATGTGGAATGATATTTTGCAATCTCATTTATTGGTATCTCCAGCCGCTAACAATAGAATGACGCAGTTGTTCATAATACATCAAAGTTATTTAACTCCGGTTAGACTTCATAAGATGGGTAGGTGCCCTACTACTGAATGCCACAGATGTGGAGCCCTGGACTCTGATTTCTGGCACATGATATGGATGTGTCCATGGGTTCAGTCATTTTGGAAGGAGGTTATAGAGCTGCTTAATGGGATTTTACAATTTCCACTCCCACTCTTGCCTGAATTGTGTTTGTTTGGACTTACCTCTGAAGAAATATGGTCAAGTCAAGCTAGAACATTCTTGAGGGAAGTGTTGTTTATGGCCCGCAAGTCAATTGCCCTTCGATGGATGGGCCCTAAGCCCCCTACCCTGTCCCAGTGGAAGGCCTTAGTTAATTCCATGCTTGCCTATGTTAAATTGGTATACCGACATAGGGGTTGTGTGGAGAAGTTTATAAAGGTATGGGGCCTTTGGTGTGACTCACCACTTACACAATACACACCACATAGATATGTTGATTTACGTGACTCCTTGCTGTCAACACAGTGATACCCTTGTGATGATATGTTGTTTCCTGTATAATATAACATGATGTATATATTAACCATGTATCGGTACTGATGCTGATTTTCCTCTGTTTTAAGTATTTTGTAATGCAGACTGTGAATTCCGTACTGTCAATTTGATGCCCTTACCCGTCTGATACTGTCATGCTGATATGTTTTGAGATGTAAGACTTTGTTACTCTTTAATAAAACGAGTTTAAAAAAAATAAAAATGGTTTGGTATAAGTTGCACAAGAGAGCAAATGAAGGTCATCCAACAATTGCTCAGCACATATGGAATTTTCTTCCAGATGAGTTTTGATAGATTTGTTAAACATCTAGTTGGTCACTGCGTAATTCCATGTGTGATATTAAGAAGTTTCCATTCATTTAAAAAAAAAATCTAAAATCTGGAAAATAGTGAAATGCTAGAAAAGTTCTTCTATGAGCAGATGTGTCCAAACATGCAAAGTCTGTCACTCTTACAGCAGTGATGGCATACTAAGCCTGCAAATACTGTGGATGCTTGGCATGGGTACAGGAAATCAAATGTGGGGCAAAACATAAATTTATAGGATGCTTTACTCTCCTCTTCACCATGCTGCTTGTCAAGGCACGTGGTGTGGACCCTCTGGGCAGTACCGCGTAGCGGGATAGCAGCTGGCCAAACAGGTACAGTACAAAGTCTATAGTCCAGAAAGGGTACCTGAGGCAATGTAGACAGTAGCGGTGATTCAGGCTGAAGATAAGTAGCCGGACACCCGGCGGGGTGGGACACAGTAGGTGCAGCGGAAGACACAACTCGACTTCAACTCTAGACGGCACAGAGGCTCGGTTGCGCGGGATACAGGGTACAGGCAGCAGGAACGGGTAACCCTGGGAACTGGAAAACACAAGGAGACCATTTGCAAGACAAACTATAGGTACACAACAACGCTCAGGCACTGATCAAGAGGGCAGAGCCCTTTTTATAGTCCAGCAGCACTCTTGACTTGATTGCAGATTTCCGGCAATTGTGCGCGCACTGGCCCTTTAAGGCCGTGCACGCGCGGGCGGGCACGCCCCACAGGAGACAGTCTCTGGACCAGGAAGTGAGTGCCGGCGTCTCACAGGAGGGAGATGCCGCCGAAAACACACATTTCCATGGCCGCAGCCATCGGAGGGTAAGTCAGTACGACGGGCCATAGACGTCACAGTATCCCCCCCCCCTTATGCCCCCTCTTCTTGGGGCCAGAGCGGGAGAGAAACCTCTTCACGATGTTCTCCTCTGGCTCCCAAGACCTCTCTTCTGGACCAAATCCCTTCCAATCCACCAAATAAAATGTCCTTCCTCCTACTTTCTTGGTGGCCAGGATCTCCCTTACTTCAAAAGTCCCTGACGAACCGCTAGGAGCCCCTGTGGAACTAGGAGACCTGGAGTAGCGGTTCAGGACCACGGGCTTCAGCAGGGAGACATGGAAGTAGTTAGGGATCTTGACGTAGGATGCAGCCGACACAGGGTTAATTTGTAGCAGAATCTCGAAGGGTCCGAGGAACCTGGGAGCAAACCTGCAAGACGGCACCCTCAGCCGGATATTCCTGGAAGATAGCCAGACCTTCGTACCTGGAAGAAACTGGGGAGGCTATCATCTTCTAGTGTCTGCCTTTCTCTTCATGCGGTTCACTGCCAGCAGAATAGACGATCGGGTCTGTTGCCATATCTGTAGAAAGTTCCTGAAGGTAGAGTCAGCTGCAGGTACCTGGGACATAGTAGAGACAGGAAGAGGTATACGAGGATGTTGGCCGTAGACGATGAAGATTGAACTGGAGGTGGTGGACTCACTAGTATGGTTATTATAGGAGAACTCAGCCCACAGGAGCAGTTGCACCCAGTCATCATGCCGCCTGGAGACAAAGTGCCACAGATAGTTCTCCATAATCTGGTTAACCCTCTCGACTTGACCGTTGGACTGGGGATGTTAGGCCAAGGAGAAGTCCACCTTTACACCGAGGAGACCGCAGAATGCTCTCCAGAACTTCGAGGTGAACTGGACCCCTCGAGCCGAGATATTATGCAGCGGAAGATGTGTTGAATGAAGAGATCGGCCAGATGAGCAGCAGAAGGCAGACCAGTCAGGGGGACGAAATGAACCATCTTGGAAAATCGATTCACCACCACCCAGATCACACTGCATCCAGCAGAGAGAGGCAGATCAGTAACAAAGTCCATTGCAATATGTTGCAAGGGGGCATCGGGCACAGGCAATGGTTGGAGCAGAGCAGCTGGTCTGGAGTGGGCAACTTTATTTGCTGTGCATACCGTACAGGAGGAGACAAAATCCATGATGTCTTTGGGCAGCGTGGGCCACCAGAACTGACGGGAAAATAGGTCTCGGGTCTTACGGGTACCCGCGTGACCTGCCAGCTTGGAACTGTGACCCCAGCGAAGGATTCTTTCTTCCTCTGTCTGCCAGACGTACAAAAGTCCTCCCGGAGGAATGCCTCTAACTTGCAGAGGGTTTACAGAGAAGATGCAGGAAGGATCAATAATATTCTGTGGGGACTCCACAGTGTTTTCTGTCACAAAGGACCTAGACAAGGCATCAGCCCTCACATTCTTGTCAGCAGGTCGGTAGTGGAGTTCGAATCGGAACCGAGCAAAGAACAGCGACCACCTGGCTTGACGATGATTCAGCCGTTAAGCCGTCTGAAGATAGGTCAGGTTCTTGTGGTCCGTGGATAGGATGAGCTGCGCCTTCTAGTAGGTGTCTACACTCCTGCAGGACCAGCTTGATGGCCAGTAACTCCCGATCCCCAATCGAGTAGTTGCGCTCTGCGGGAGAAAACAGCTTAGAATAGTAGCCACATACCACAGTCTTGCCTTTCGAACCTCTCTGGAACAAAAGTGCACCAGCACCAACAGAAGAAGCGTCCACCGCTAACGAAAACTGTAGGTATATATCAGGGTGATGAAGAATAGAGGCTGACGTGAAGGCCTTTTTTAAGGTTTTAAATGTGGCTTCTGCTTCCGGAGTCCACACCTTGGCATTCATGCCCTTTTTGATGAGGGTAGAGATGGGAGCTGTCAATAAAGAGAAGTTGGGGATGAACAGCCGGTAGAAGTTGGCGAATCCCATTAAAAGTTGTATGGCCCTTAAGCCTTGGGGGCGTGGCCATTCCAGGACAGCCTTTACCTTCTCAGGGTCCATTTTGAGACCATGATCGGAGATGATATAGCCCAGGAAGGGTAGAGACTTTTTTTCAAACACGCACTTCTCCAGCTTGGCATAAAGATGATTCTCCCTTAATTGAAGCAAAACCTGGCGGACATGACTCTGATGCGTTACAAGATCTGGGGAAAAAATCAAAATGTCATCGAGATACACCACAACACAGACATAGAGAAGGTTACGAAAAATGTAATTGACAAACTCTTGAAACACCGCGGGAGCGTTACACAGGCCGAAGGGAATGACCAGGTATTCGTAGTGCCCATCACGTGTATTAAATGCAGTCTTCCACTCATCACCCTGACGAATCCGGATTAGATTGTAGGCCCCCCGCAGATCTAGTTTAGAAATATTTTTTTACCCCCGTGTGCGATCAAACAGTTCCGAAATCAAAGTCAATGTGTACCTGTTCTTCACCGTGACCTGGTTGAGACCCTGGTAGTCAATGGGTCGAGTCAGGGTCGAAGAGATTCATGTTTTTTCTTGACAAAGAAAAACACGGCTCCGGCCGGGGATGAGGATTTACTTATGAAGCCCCTCTCCAGGTTCTCCTTAATGTAGGCCGACATAGACTGGGTCTATGTGGTGGCAACGTCTCTGCTTTCTTCTTGTCGAAGACATCTGAGAACAGGGAGTAACAAGGAGGCAACCCTGCCAATGACTGATGCGGAGGAGACTGAGGCGGATGTATATGCCCCAGACAGCAGTTGAGACACTTGGGACCCCACTGGAGAACTTCTCCGGAGTTCCAATCCAGGACAGGAGCGTGTAGACGGAGCCAAGGCAAACCCAGCAGCATGGGGTTCACAGCCTTGGGCAGGACAAACAGGGAGATGAGCTCAGAGTGAAGGGCTCCCCTTGAAGTCTCAACGGCTTGGTCACCAACAAAACTGGGTCAGGCAGCGGCAGTCCATCTACCGAGGCAACGGTCAACAACCTTTCCAGTGGAACAGTGGGCAACTGAAGAAGATCCACAAGGTCTTGACAGATGAAATTGGAGTCCAGGTAGGCAGAGACCGGATGGGGCCTCTCACCAGCGACGATGGTCACAGGAATGAACAATTTGGAGAAAAGTTCTTTATTAACCAGTTCAGGACCGGGCTATTTTGCGCCTTCAGGACCAGACACCGTTTAGCCCTTTTTAGCACGTGTTAGTTAAATGGCTATAACTTTTTTATATGTTGGGCTAACGACGGGATTTTTGCGACGTTTGTTCCGTAGACAATGCAGGTTTCTTTTTTTATCGTTTTTTTACACACCTTTTTTGCTATTTTAGAATTTGTATTCATAAAGTTTGAAAATAATAGTAAAAAAATAAGCTTTTTTACATTTCAGCTATTTTTTTTTTGGTAATAACATAGTTTTACCCTAAAATAGACCTTTTATTTGTGATTGTCATTGTCTACCGTAAATTTTAATATATTACATGTCTATATTAGGGTAATTGGGTCAGCGCTAGGGGGTGGGTATTTTATGTGTATTTATTATTAAAAAAAATTTTGCACTTTACTTTACTATTTTTTTATTACTATGGTCTGTCCCTCAAAGGTCAAAAAAGACCTTTGGGGAACTTTATATATATTTTTTTCTTTCTTTTACACCATGTTTTTCCACTGTAACTGGAGCTGAACAGCAGCCCCAGTTACAGGGGAAATCAGCCCTCTCATAGTGACGATTGTCACTAACTGGGCTGTGCTGGGTCTAGTAAGACCCAGCAGCAGTCTGTCAGTAACGGCACCCAGCGATCATGTGACCAGTCACATGATCACCGGGAGGAATAGAGACAGCGCCGCTGCTGCTGTCTCTATTCCTATATACAGAGTTCATTGAGCGCTGTGTAAAAAGACATCGGAGAAGACAGAAGCAGCAAAAGCTGCTTCTATCCTCTCCTCAGGGTCCCCGGCAGTCACTGACAGCCAGAGACCCGACATTCAGCTGCCCGATCGCGCGGGCAGCAAGTTAAAACCCGAGCCGTAAAAAGTCTATGGCTCGAGTTTTAAGGACCCTGACCGCAGGCCGTAAAAATACAGCCAGCGGTCGGGAACCAGTTAAATACAGTATCGCCCAGGGTTGTCTCTCCAACCAATCTTAGGCGTTTGGGTTTTTTGGCCTCTGGGGACACAGACGCATGACATGGCCTGCGAGGCCGCAATATAGACAGAGTCCAGAGGTGCGCCTGCGCTGCTTCTTCTGGACTGACAGTTTAAGCTGGTCCACCTGCATAGGGACCTCGGATGGAGTAGTAGAAGAAGGCAAGAGGGGTTGCTGGAAGTTGGGCGCCAGTCTAGGAAGCGGTCTCTCTTGTAGAACTTCTTGAGATCTTTCTCTGAGCCTTATGTCCACTCGAGTGGCAAGTAGAATCAGGTTGTCCAAGGTAGATAGTAGATCCCGAGCAACAAGTTCGTCCTTGATCTCGGCTGATAGGCCATGCTAGAAGGAAGCGACCAACGCCTCGTTGGTTCAGGACAGTTCCCCTGCCAGGGTCCGGAACTGGATGGTGTATTTGCTCACGGAGGTGTCCTCCTGGCAAAATTTAAACATAGCAGTGGCTGCCGACGAGACTCGTCCAGGCTCCTCGAACACCGTATGGAATAACCGCACAAACCCCTGGAAGTCTCGGGTCCCTGTCGTTCCCAGATTGGGTTTGCCCATGCCAGGGCCTTGCCGGCAAGTAAAGAAATAATGAAGGCGATACTGGCTCCGTCCGAAGAAAATGCTCGGGCGTGCAGGGTGAAGTGGATATGGCATTGGTCCAGAAAACCCCTGCACGTACTTGTGTCTCCATGGAAACAAGGTGGCAATGGCAGCGAGAACCGAGGATCTGAACCGGAGCTGCCAGGAGGTGTAGCAGGAGGATCAATCGGAAGAGCTTGAATAGGAGCCGAGAAGGAAGCAGCTAGAACCCCTAGCTGCTGTGCCATGGAGTCTACTGCCACAAGAAGTTGATCCTGTTGTGGTCGCAGGTCCGGCAGGTCCGCCTGCATGGCTTGGGAGGATGACAGGCCCTTGAATTGGGCAGTAGGGTCCATGGCCTGAGCGTACTGTCACGGCGTGGGGTGTGGACCCACTGGGCCATACCGTGTAGCGGGATAGCAGCTGGCCAAAGAGGTACAGTACAAAGTCTATAGTCCAGAAAGGGTACCTGAGGCAATGTAGACAGTAGCGGTAATTCAGGCTGAAGATAAGGCTCCGGCAGTAGACAGACACCTGGCGGGGTGTGACACAGTAGGTGCAGCGGAAGACACAACTCGACTTCAACTCTAGACGGCACAGAGGCACGGTAGCATCTGATACAGGGTATAGGCAGCAGGAACAGGCACCCTGGGAACTGGAAAACACTAGGAGACCATTTGCAAGACAAACTATAGGTACACAACAATGCTCAGGCACTGATCAAGAGGGCAGAGCCAGAAGCACTCTGGACTTGATTGCAGATTTCCTGCAATTGTGCACGCACTGGCCCTTTAAGGCCGTGCACACGCGGGCACGCGTGCCCTGCGGGAGACAGTCTCTGGACTAGGAAGTGAGTGCCGGCATCTCAAAGGAGGGAGATGCCGCCGAGAACTCACATGTCCATGACCGCGGCCGTCAGAGGGTAAGTCAGAACGACGGGCCGCGGCCATAGACGTTACACTGCTGTAACGCAGGAATGGGAGTAGGGTTTCCCGGGAGTGAAAATATTTTTCATGAATGCCCTATGGTAATAAGGTTGGGAATCACTGGTCTATTATATCTATTAAAACCATCACTGCAAAATCGTATCTATCTATCTTTTTTCTCTCTCTCTCTCTCTCTCTCTCGCAAAGGGGCAACTCTCTCCAGCGCTCTTCAGTTTGTATAAAGAAATAAAGAAGCGCAGGCAGAATACATTTTGTGCCACCAGATTAAGACATTGTTTTAGTAATTTTTAGGGAATATATACAGAGTTTTTTTTCTGCTTAGAAAAAGCATTTTATATTTTAAGCAAAATGCTATTTTATTAATATTGTTTTATTGATCATCTGTGTTTTTTTATGATCTATTTGAGTGATAGTGCTAATAATATTTTGCAGTCATTGCAACATGCTTAAAATTATTCGTATCATATATATATATATATATATATATATATATATATATATATATATACACACATGTACAATATATATATTTATATACATACATATATATATATATATATATATATATATATATATATATATATATATATGCGTTTTTCATTAAGAAGAAATATACTTAATTTGAGGTATTTCAGAGCTAGTCAAAAGAGAATATACAATTTTCCCATTAATCATGTTATATGGATATTGGTATTGATTCCCTAAATCTTAAATCGCATTTCTCAGAAGTAGAAATAGAGTCAAAAGGTTGCCAGAATGAATGATTCATATGAATAAAAGGCGTGTTTTCGTTTTATTTTTTCTTTACCCATTGTGTGACATCTGCAGTCAATGTAATCAGTAGTTTAGCTAAGTTTATGAAGCAGATATTGACTTCTAACAGTCTGGCATTGAGGTCTACATCTGCCACTTTGATCCAATTGCTGCCTTTTCACATCCATTTATGTTTTTCCCTTAAGATAATTTGGATGAGAGCTGCGTATTCATGCCAACTTTAGTGCATTAGAAGCTTTTAGAGAGAAGAGTAAATTATAACAAACACATTGGGATGTGTAGCCATCATGGTGTCCTGTATTTTCAATAAAACACCAAACTGGTCAAGAAAATTAAGCATGTTTTTTTGGGGTTTTTTTCTTAAAATTTCAGAAATTATGAATCTTTTTGTAGAGGAAGAACCATGGACAGTATTATTCTTTGATTCAGGATTAAACCTAAAATGAATTGTAAATATAGTCATACATATTACCCTCTCACATGATCGAAAGCCAGTCTCCCCCATAGTTTAATACAAAAGTTCTCTGTTATAATTGAATCAGTCATTCTTTGCCACACAACCTGGTAACACTAGGCTCAGTTATGTTAAAGAGGCTCTGTCACCAGATTTTGCAACCCCTATCTGCTATTGCAGCATATAGGCGCTGCAATGTAGATTACAGTAACGTTTTTATTTTTAAAAAACAAGCATTTTTGGCCAAGTTATGACCATTTTTGTATTTATGCAAATGAGGCTTGCAAAAGTCCAAGTGGGAATGTTTAAAGTAAAAGTCCAACTGGGCGTGTATTATGTGCGTACATCGGGGCGTTTTTACTACTTTTACTAGCTGGGCGTTCTGACGAGAAGTATCATCCACTTCTCTTCAGAACGCCCAGCTTCTGGCAGTGCAGACACAGCGTGTTCTCGAGAGATCACGCTGTGATGTCACTCACAGGTCCTGCATCGTGTCGGACGAGCGAGGACACATCGGCACCAGAGGCTACAGTTGATTCTGCAGCAGCATCAGCGTTTGGAGGTAAGTCGATGTAGCTACTTACCTGCAAACGCTGATACTGCTGCAGAATCAACTGTAGCCTCTGGTGCCGATGTGGCCGACACGATGCAGGACCTGGGGCAGGAAGTGAGTGACGTCACAGATCTGCACTGCCAGAAGCTGGGCGTTCTGAAGAGAAGTGGATGATACTTCTCGTCAGAACGCCCAGCTAGTAAAAGTAGTAAAAACGCCCCGATGTACGCACATAATACACGCCCAGTTGGACTTTTACTTTAAACACGCCCACTTGGACTTTTGCAAGCCTCATTTGCATAACTACAAAAATGGTCATAACTTGGCCAAAAATGCTAGTTTTTTAAAAATAAAAACGTTACTGTAATCTACATTGCAGCACCGATCTGCTGCAATAGCAGATAGGGGCTGCAAAATCTGGTGACAGAGCCTCTTTAAATCTACTCACCAGCTGTTTGTCAGAAAGCAAATTTATCATTAATCTTATGGCTTAAAGAGGCTCTGTCACCAGATTATAAAATCCCTATCTCCTATTGAATGTGATCGGCGCTGCAATGTAGATAACAGTAAAGTGTTTTTTTTAAAAAAAACGATTATTTTTGCCCAAGTTATGAGCAATTTTAGATTTATGCAAATGAGCTTTTCAATAGACAACTGGGCGTGTTTACTTGTTTTACCAACTGGGCATGTTTACTCGTTTTACCAACTGGGCGTTGTGAATAGAACGTCATACACTCCTCATCGTTCCCACCCAGCTCCTTTCACTGCACAGACACACAGCGTGTTCTCGCGAGATCACACTGTGACGTCACTTCCTCCCACAGGTCCTTCACCATCGCGTCGGACGAGAGAAGACACATCGGCTCCAGGCGTCCGAGAGGGTACAGTTGAATCTGCAGCAGCATTCCCGTGTGCAGGTAAGCATAGTGAACTCCCTAGAGACGAGCATATTACCCTCTCGAATGCCTGGAGCCGATGTATCTTCTCTCATCCGACGCGATGGTGAAGGACCTGTGGGTGACGTCACGCTGTGTGTCTGTGTAGTGAAAGAAGCTGGGAGGGAACGATGAGAAGTGTATGAAGCTGATTGGTCAGCGTCATACACTTCTATTCACAACGCCCAGTTGGTAAAAAGAGTAAACACGCCCAGTTGGTAAAAACACAATACACGCCCAGTTGGTAAAAACACAATACACGCCCAGTTGGTAAAACGAGGAATCACGCCCAGTTGTCTATTGAAAAGCTCATTTGCATAAATCTAAAATTGCTCATAACTTGGGCAAAAATGATCGTTTAAAAAAAAACAAAAAACAACTTTACTGTTATCTACATTGCAGCGCCGATCACATTCAATAGGAGATAGGGATTTTATAATCTGGTGACAGAGCCTCTTTAAAGTAGTGAACAAGCTTTAACATACACAAAGACCTTCCACTACAATTGTTTTCCCCAAAAAAAAACAGCATTTGAGATTACCTCTTTATTGTTACGGCAGTGTAAAAACGTTCTCAATCTCCAGTAGGAATTCACATGAATGCAGCTTCTTAGGTAAGAGAAGGTTTATTTTGTGTACACAGAGCTCTGAATTCCTAGTCAGAACTGACATCATTATTAATCACAGCAGTTTATATAGCCAATATGACGTATGTGTGACGTGCACCAGGAGACCAAGAGAATTAGCATACAATAGTATATGTTTGCATTACATAATGTGGTATCATATACAATGGGGTCCAGATAAGGTGGTTTATCATATTCAATGATGCATGTTTACATAATGAAATAAAAAGAAGGTTATGTGAACAGATGTAATCTCTGTCTGTTAACTGACACAGCGGAATCAATAAATGGTTAACTGCTACTAACCTAAAAGTTACCATTCTCCATATTGCTACATTAGCAAAAAGTTAAATTGCTTAATTTTGTCTCTATCATGCATCTCTTTATCTACAGTTTGTTTTTGTATGAGAAATACCCCAACACAAACTCCTCATTAAAAATATATGGTTCTCTGACAATCACATTATGGAGGGAAAGGTTTGTTATTGTTGACTTAAAGGGGTTGTCTTATGTAGACAAGACCTATCCACATGTCGTAGTAGGGCATAGAGATATTGTAGAAGGTGGTCCCTGCTCATGACTCCCCTCTTTTAGCCAGAATAGGTCTTGTTCTGGTGGACCCGGTCTGTCTGTGTATTACACGGTCGACCATTCATTTGAAATGTATGGCTGGCTGCAGCATCCCCTGGCAATAATAGCTAAAGATGTGTCCGCTAGTATAGAGTTGTGTTTCTAAAGCAATAAGAAGTAAGAAAGGATCCAGCGCTGAGACCAGGAAAATCTGTTAAAATTGGAAACTTCTTCTGAGTTTTATTGACGACAAGGGGTGTTAAAAGTAGACAATCTGTGTTCGTTCAAAGTCAATATGGCTAGTTGAAGGGGAGAGGCGGGTGCCTACGCGTTTCAGATGTGGTCTGCGTCCTTAGTCATGGCTTTCAGCTTTCCTGGTCTCAGCGCTGGATCCTTTCTTACTTCTTATTGCTTTATCCATTACGTGTGCCGACACGAGGACCCGGGCGCTATAGACAGTGTGACGTCTACAATCAGGGTGAGGATTCCTCCCTTTCTTCTAAGTTGTGTTTCTACTTAGAGGGGCTTTATGGGATGCAAAAATAAAGTTTAATATGTGGTAAATATCCAGAAATAAAATTGCAATATATTTACCCTATTGATTCTGTGCCACTGCTGCACCACTGCCCCCTGTGATCCCTGTCCTCCTTGTTTGCAAACTGTACATATAACATATTGTTTACAATCACACACCAACTTATTAATACTCCTATGATGGCATATACGCAACACAGGAAAAACTATTTGTCATGTGATGCATGGCTTTAAATCTATGTAAACTGCAAGAAGTGTTCCAACACAGTACATTTGACTAAAGAAAATGAGTTCTTTCAGTCAAATACTTCTAAGCTGGAAATAAATGAAATTGCATATATAATGTAGTGGGACCATATCGAACAGTAAGTTCAGGGAGTCAAAAAAAAAAAATGAATCCCTGAAGAACAAACATCGTTCAGGCTCCAGATGTCCTTATAACATGAAATCCAATTGCTTTTAATATTTCTTAGAATACAAATTATTTGCTACCTATTGCAATTTCCAATGAGAGTTCACCATATAGAGCACTTCTGAAAATGCCTATAGGATTAGTATAGCTGTGATTTTAAGAATATGGTTATATCCCACAGACTTATGTACAACTCGTAGAGATCAGGAGCACCAGACTAAACATTATAGCATTGTGGTAACAATATTTTTGAAAACTATGCAAAAGTTAGAACCAATGTTCCCTCTAAGCCTTTGTAGGCAGTGAGCGAGGCATTTAGGGACCTGCACACTGTTCCCTCTAAACCGGGCTATCCAAAACAGCAGCAAATAGATATTGCTATATATCGCCAAATAACTAGTCATAATTATCTAAGGTAGTTAATGGGCTAATATCTGCTGGTGGTCTGTCAAAATCCCTGGTGGTCTAGGGCAGAAAAAGGAGTTAATGCCAGTTTCCCTGTTGGTCTAGGGCAGAGAGGGGGTTAATTTAATATACTTTAGCATACTTTTTGTAACATGGGAGACTAGGGGCAATGGAAGGACTGCATACAATGGTATCCCTAGAAGGCATCCATCGCAGGTATATGTCAGGAAATACTCCCGACGTATACCTCCAATAGACACTGCAAACTCTCTATTGCCCGATAGTTCAGCTTCCTGTTTCCTCTGTGCACCAATCATAGAGATTAGTGCAGGGGGGGGGAGAAGACTGTGCAACTGTAACTGTAAAGCCACACGGTTCTGTCTATGAAAGAGGAGGGCTCACGGGGAGGAGCTAGCTTCGCTGCCTCTGATGCTGACCAATCAGCAGGAGGCAGAATAAGGTTAGTTCACCCCCTGTTGGCTCACTACAGCAAAATAGCATATAGGGAGCCAACACAAAAGTGGGCCATGTCTCTGAAATGGGGGCGGTCCAGGATAAAAAAAATACAGCGCTGGAGTCAGGGAGATAGCGCTGTTCAGGTCAGTAAATCAGTTCAACATATGTGACCTAGTGACAGATTATCTTTAAATTGGAAATACAAAGTATTCTACCAATTCTGTTATGTATAGCATTGATAGTCTGTTATTTAGTGGTTTATAATATTTTTGCCTGTTGAAGGGAAAATCTACATATAAATACAAATATATTAATATGTAAATTATTTGTATTTTTGTGTTAATTATGTACCCATAATGCTGTTAGGGTGAGAGGGGGACAGCTAGTTAGGAACTACGGTTAGGGTTCAGAGAAATGCACTGAAATGTTCTGCTTTATTTTGTAAGAGAAGACAAACATTTAAAGACATACAAGCTTAAAATGTGGCCTACGCGATGGGCGGAGTCTAAACTCCCAAACAATTTGTGCCTACAAGCTTCTGAGATATTCAGATCATTATGGACATAGCTAACATAATTACTCACTCTAAATATTACAGCAGTATGAAGTTAGGAGTCATTTTGTACACAGTAAACAAAATATGCCCACCCATTGCCAACACAATATGTTAATGAACTACTGTATATATTGGATAGTGCTATTATGTCGCATTCACTGTTTTCTGTGATATTAAAATTGTGCTCCCACAAAGTATAAAAAGATTAGAATTCACTGAAGTAATTAATGAGTAAAATTTTTGATTTTTATTATTAGATAACTCTCTAAAAACAGGGGTACAGTCACCACTGTGAAAAAAGCCCCACCGTGTTTGTTTAAAATCATATTAAATTGTAAATAACAATCTCCAGTTCATTTGTAAACCCTACTCTGATTGTACTTGAAAGATATAGATTGGATCAGCGTTTAACATTGGTGTATCAGTGGATGGGAACCTGCAAAACACTGGAGCGTGCTGTTACCGCTCCTAAAACCCCCAGTGCTGGGGTTACCCAATGATACCACTGTCACCTACGCTATAATCCCTTCTCCACTGATATTTGTCAAAGTCTAGCTAAAGCGCCAGTGATGTAGAACAGTAACAGATATTCTGTTACACACATGGAAGCGTGCTCGCATGGATTTCAGCGGCACGCTTCACTACGGACTGAGAGTTAATATAATTAATGCTCCTCCCCCTGGGCAGAGGCAAGGCCTCGAAAACGACCAATCACTGTCATCCACGTCAGCCGTGACATGTGGTCATGTGACTCCCGGCACGTCAGCTGACATACCCGGAAGTCCAGCATCAAACATCGCGTCCAACGCGCAAGCGCAGAGAGAGGCCGAGTAGTGCATCTCATTAATGCCCAGAGCCCTCCCATCTAGGGGACGGAGCTAACGATACTTGCATGGAAATAAAGATTACTGTCCAACTTACAAACAGCAACCTGGCAGCCATACGTCTAATAGACATTCTGTTAACACATTAGTGTAGATGAACAGGCATAGTATTTTAGTATATGAGCGGTATTTCAAATATAATAATACATGAATAAACGAACAGATGTATCAAACATCTAAGAATAGGCTAAGATGATTTTGAACATGATGGAAGCAAAGATTACTTTTCTGCTTCTGATGGCACGCTCAGATAAAGCAGGTATAATTTGTCTGCTCATTTAAACCCACTGGCTATGTACATGCCAGTCTGTAAATCCACTGTGCCTCCTTCCTAAGAATAAGATTGTCCCAATCTCCTCCACGTTTTGGAGGTCGCACCAGTTAAATCGCCTGAAATCTCAAGCATTCTGCTCCACCATGGTATTTAGCATGTACATGCTTGGATATAGAGGTGTCTCTCATATTAGTCACATCTCCTAGATGTTCCCTAATTCGACGCCGAAATTGTCGAATCGTTTTACCCACATAGTTTAGTGGGCATGGACATGTAATGAGGTATACCAATCCTGCTGTTTTACAATTCACAAAATCTCGTATATCATATTCGATTCCGGTGGTAACACATTTGAATTTTCTCCCATTCTGGATAAAATAACAGGCTCTGCAACTACCGCATTTATATGTGCCTGGAACCTTCCTATCCAGCCATGTTCCTTCGTGTGGTATAGGATCAAAGCAGCTTTGCATTACCCTGTCCCTAATGTTTTTACCCCTACGAAACGTAACTGATGGCTGGTGAGTGATCTGATCCACCAGGTCCATATCTGCACTGAGGATACGCCAGTACCTTTTCAGTATTGTCATAATTTCTGATTGTTTGGAGTCAAAAGTGCCTATAAGTCTAGTGATATTTTCCTCTTTCCTTTTCTTTGGAACTAACAGACCTATCCTATCAGAGTCTCTCAATATAATATGAAGATAACTACCATGAAAAGTAAGAAATATACATCTTTATTATTACATAACGATACATGGTATTACAATAGTAAATACAACAAGAATAGCGGATCATATATCACGAGGAATAGCAGTCAGGTACAGATGACAACATACCATAAGGGAAACAAGAGACAACCAAACTCAGAACACGTCCCAGTACTAACATGCCATGCACACAAGTATAATATAATGCCAATAGGGTATAAAAAGTATATATATATATATATATATATATATAAATATATATATATATATATAAGGCTACATCTGTGAAAGGAATGCTGCCCGTTGCATAATATGCCTAGCAAATGCCCGCTACGTATCAACAGCGCATGTACAGTGAAGGAAATAAGTATTTGATCCCTTGCTGATTTTGTAAGTTTGCCCACTGTCAAAGTCATGAACAGTCTAGAATTTTTAGGCTAGTTTAATTTTACCAGTGAGAGATAGATTATATTAAAAAAACAACAGAAAATCACATAGTCAAAATTATATATATTTATTTGCATTGTGCACAGAGAAATAAGTATTTGATCCCCTACCAACCATTAAGAGTTCAGCCTCCTCCAGACCAGTTACACGCTCCAAATCAACTTGGTGCCTGCATTAAAGACAGCTGACTTAAATGGTCACCTGTATAAAAGACTCCTGTCCACAGACTCAATTAATCAGTCTGACTCTAACCTCTACAACATGGGCAAGACCAAAGAGCTTTCTAAGGATGTCAGGGACAAGATCATAGACCTGCACAAGGCTGGAATGGGCTACAAAACCATAAGTAAGACGCTGGGTGAGAAGGAGACAACTGTTGGTGCAATAGTAAGAAAATGGAAGACATACAAAATGACTGTCAATCGACATTGATCTGGGGCTCCATGCAAAATCTCACCTCGTGGGATATCCTTGATCCTGAGGAAGGTGAGAGCTCAGCCAAAAACTACATGGGGGGAACTTGTTAATGATCTCAAGGCAGCTGGGACCACAGTCACCAAGAAAACCATTGGTAACACATTACGCCGTAATGGATTAAAATCCTGCAGTGCCCGCAAGATCCCCCTGCTCAAGAAGGCACATGTACAGGCCAGTCTGAAGTTTGCAAATGAACATCTGGATGATTCTGAGAGTGATTGGGAGAAGGTGCTGTGGTCAGATGAGACTAAAATTGAGCTCTTTGGCATTAACTCAACTCGCCGTGTTTGGAGGAAGAGAAATGTTGCCTATGACCCAAAGAACACCGTCCCCACTGTCAAACATGGAGGTGGAAACATTATGTTTTGGGGGTGTTTCTCTGCTAAGGGCACAGGACTGCTTCACCGCATCAATGGGAGAATGGATGGAGCCATGTACCGTCAAATCCTGAGTGACAACCTCCTTCCCTCCACCAGGACATTAAAAAGGGCTCGTGGCTGGGTCTTCCAGCATGACAATGACCCGAAACATACAGCCAAGGCAACAAAGGAGTGGCTCAAAAAGAAGCATATTAAGGTCATGGAGTGGCCTAGCCAGTCTCCAGACCTTAATCCCATCGAAAACTTATGGAGGGAGCTGAAGATCTGAGTTGCCAAGCGACAGCCTCGAAATCTTAATGATTTACAGATGATCTGCAAAGAGGAGTGGGCCAAAATTCCATCTAACATGTGTGCAAACCTCATCATCAACTATAAAAAACGTCTGACTGCTGTGCTTGCCAACAAGGGTTTTGCCACCAAGTATGAAGTCTTGTTTGCCAAAGGGATCAAATACTTATTTCTCTGTGTACAATGCAAATAAATATATATAATTTTGACTATGTGATTTTCTTTTTTTTTTAAATATAATCTATCTCTCACTGGTAAAATTAACCTAGCCTTAAAATTCTAGACTGTTCATGTCTTTGACAGTGGGCAAACTTACAAAATTAGCAAGGGATCAAATACTTATTTCCTTCACTGTACATACAAAAATTACAGATATATGCCAAAAAAATAAAATAATTTACAGACTGGCATGTACACAGCCAGTGGGTTTAAATGAGCAGATGAATTATACCTGCTTTATCTGAGAGTGCCATCAGAAGCAGAAAAGTAATCTTTGCTTCCATCATGTTCAAAATCATCTTAGCCTATTCTTAGATGTTTGATCTGTTCGTTTATTCATGTATTATTATATTCAAAATACCGCTCATGTACTAAAATACTATGCCTGTTCATCTACACTAATGTGTGAACAGGGTGTCTATTAGACGTATGGCTGCCAGTTTGCTGTTTTGAGTTGGACAGTAATCTTCATTCCCATGCAAGTATCGTTAGCTCCGTCCCCTAGATGGGAGGGCTCTGGGCATTAATGAGATGCACTCCTCGGCCTCTCTCTGCGCTAGACTTTGACAAATATAAACCCCTGATGAATTAGTATACTGGGTCAGTGGAGAAGGGATTATAGCGTAGGTGACAGTGGTATCGTTGGGTAACCCCAGCACTGGGGGTTTTAGGAGCGGTAACAGCACGCTCCAGTGTTTTGCAGGTTCCCATCCACTGATACACCAATGTTAAATGCTGCTCCAATCTATATCTTTCAAGTACAATCAGAGTAGGGTTCACAAATGAACTGGAGATTGTTATGGAACTGGAGATTGTTATTTACAATTTAATACGATTTTAAACAAACACGGTGGGACTTTTTTCACAGTGGTGACTGTACCCCTGTTTTTAGAGAGTTATCTAATAATAAAAATCAAAAATTTTACTCATTAATTACTTCAGTGAATTCTATAGTGCTATTATGTCTATCTTTTCCATATTCATATACCTATCCTATCTTTTCCGAATTCATTACTTGTGCACTTTTATATGAGGTTAGTACTGTTTATCTGTCTGCCAGTAAAACTGCCCCCAATGGTGTCCAAGAGCATGACATAATCTATGTACTTTTGGGCATCAGAGTTTAATAGAGGAAATGTAACTGGCCGGCATCCATTGAAAGCACTCTGGTTGCACAGGGAGGTTTCCCCAATGATTATGTAATTGGTTACTGGAATTGCCTTAAAATTGGCCTTGTCTAGCCTAAAACTAGTCTACATAAAGCATTTTGTATAAAACTTATGAAATGTCTCATTTGTGAACCAATATCAACTATAATAAAGTATGACTATTGTACTGAGTTTCTACATGTCTACAGTGAGTCAGAACATCAGAAGTTTTTCATCATAAATCACAAAGCACTTGACTGAGAGGCTGTCTACCTTTCTAAAGACAGTTATTTCCTATACAGCAAGCTGCTTTGTTTTAATTGCTTATTAAAGGCTATGCTTCGGAGAACATTTTTTGTTATGCCCTGGCTCTATTTTTCTCTTCTTTAAAGGGCATGTTTCCATTTCCTCAGAGCTCAAATGGCAAGCTAATAGAATGCTGAATTTTTTTCAGAGTATAAAGTAACTACCGTGTTGTGTTCATTCTATTGAAAAATTCTATTGATCTGCTATGTGAACTCTAAAGAACTTGAAACATGCAGTTCAGATGTAGCCAGTATCATTGTGATGGCTTATCCTGTTTGAGTTTAAAATAAAAATGTAGCACATTCTCCAAAGAATTGCATGGCAGGGATGGTGCAGAATTTTACAGAACAATCTTACTCTTCTTTACGCTTAAGAATATATCTATTTCTCTCTGCACTTTGTGGTTGGGATTTTTTTCATTTTTTTTTTGGGCTTCAGCTGTGTGTTCGGAGAGGTTTTGTAATGATCATTATACAACAGTTAGAAAAAAAATCAGAGCAACGTTCTAAAGCCTGAAATTATCCTTTCATTTGAAAGGCAAATACATAAGTCACGAGTAGAGAAGATTACAGGGGCTCACATAGTCAGTGGCAGATTAAGTAGACGATGGGCCCTGGGCTGTTACCCAAACTTCGGCCTCCCTTACGCACCACAGCCCTTCCGCGCCGTAACTATTTTTAACACTACATTTTTGGGCAAGCATTAACAAATGGGTGTTATGATTCCCCTTGTCACAGGGATGTGTCCCTACATACTGACAGTATCACACTGTGCAGGGACACATCCTCCTGACAAGGGGAATTGTCTATCAGTCCTGGACTGCAGAAAGACTTTTTGTGAAATACAAAGATTTCCTATAATAAAAATGTCAGGAGAGTTGACAGATTCTCTATAAATCTAGTGACTCACATGTGACGATGTCTCAGATTCTAGTACTTTTTTTCCTCTTTTCTTCTCCATCCGGTCCAGAGCACATGACGACTTCTCCCAGCCATGATGATTTCTGCAGAATTTGCCACTCAGATGTCTTCGGCTCCTCACTTTTCCAACATTTCCACACCTATAAATGAAAATAAAGTTATCATGGTGCCACATACTGTACCCCTAAATAGAGTAGCACCAAACACTGCGCGCCTGAATATAATAATACCACACACTGTAAAACACCACATACACACAGCCCCCTGTACATAGTGCCACACACAGCCCCCTGTACATAGTGCCACACACAGCCCCCTGTACATAGTGCGATACACAGCCCTCTGTACATAGTGCCACACACAGCCCCTGTAGATATTACACAGCCCCCATAGATAGCGCCACACACAGCCTCTTGTACATAGTGCCACACACAGCCCCCTCTACATAGTGCCACACACAGCCCCCTGTACATAGCGCCACACACAGCCCCCTGTACATAGTGCCACACACAGCCCCCTGTACATAGTGCCACACACAGCCCCTGTGGATATTACACCCCCCCATACATAGCGCCACACACAGCCCCCTGTAGATATCCCACATCCCCTCCCCCATAGAGAGCGTTACACACAGCCCCCTATAGATACAAATGATTATACCCCCAAACGGAAATCTTTAGCAAAGTTTCCATCACCATTGAGATCAATGGTGATGGCAAACGGAAGCTAAGGTTTCCATTTACCTTTCCGTTGAGGGGTTAACCAGACGGAACCCCTCAACGGTAGGGCAGCGGTGATGTGAACAGGGCCTTAGATACAGGGCCCTAGATACAGGGTCCATGTGCATGTGTGATACTGTTTGTTGGACCCTGTATCTAAGCCTAATGTAGGCTTAGATACAGGGTCCAGCAGACAGTATTCTTATGCAGTATAAGCTGGGGCTCTGTATCTAAGCCTAACACACGGTAGGCTTTAAAGGTTGTCCAGTCCCTAAACATTGATGGCCTATCCTCAGTATAACCTAAGGGAAAAAAAAGAGTACACAGCGCCACATGGTGCAAGATAAACCTGATGAAAAGGTAAAAAATGTAAAGAAAGGTGATAGCGCTCACCTTTACAGGTTGTACAAAACAGGTACAACACTGGTGTAAGCATGTAAGAAATTGAACAAATAGCTGCTGCTCCCCAATCCAGATGCCGGTATCATGGAAGCGTGGTACCGCAATGTAATAGTAAAATTGGAAAAAATATATGGATATACAGGGGAGCGCTACTAGTAAGTAAACGGTTAGTAATGGTAGATTCCTTGATTTATTAAATATAGGCAACGCGTTTCAACACAGGACATGTGTCTTCGTCAGGCCAAGGAAAGACGAAGACACATGTCCTGTGTTGAAACGCGTTGCCTATATTTAATAAATCAAGGAATCTACCATTGCTAACCGTTTACTTACTAGTAGTGCTCCCCTGTATATCCATACATTTTTTCAAATTTTACTATCCTCAGTATAGGCCATCAATAGCTGATGGGTTGGGGTCAGACACCTGGGACCCCTGCCAATCAGCTGTTTTGAAGGGGTTGCAGCCGCTCGTACGAGTGCTGCTTCCCCTTCATTTCCCTCTCTTGCTCACACTGTGAATCGCTGACATGTCAGTGTCGGCGATTCAGTGTGAGAAAGTGACCGGAATGAAGGGGAAGTAGCGCTCATACGAGCGGCTGCAACCCCTTCAAAATAGCTGATTGGTGGGGGTCCCGGGTGTCTGACCCCAACCCATCAGCAAGACAATAAAATTAAACTTACCTCCTCTTCGGCCGCAGGTCTTCACTCCATCAAGTGTCGGGACACTGTGCGCGGCGCATAGCATCGTGACGTTATGCGCTGTGCACAGCGCTGTGACGTCAGAACCTCCGATGCGCTCCAGGAAGAGGAGGGGTAAGTACTGTCAGTTACTATAGTAACAGGGGCCCGTGTAGTTTATTACATACGCCCCAGTTACTATAGTAACTTTTCATTGATGTGTTAATGTGGCTGCCGCTAGCACCGGGGCCCCCTCCGGTGCTAGCGACGCCACACCAGGAATGAGGGGGGCCGTGCGATCATGTGTGGTTCAGTCGGCCATGGGCCCCCGGGGAGCCTTGGGCCCCGGGTGGCCGCACGAACCGCCCTAATGGTGATCCGCCACTGCACATAGTCATTTCACGTCAAGACTTTGCTTTAACATGTAAAGAACAACTGTTCCGTAGAGATCTCCAAGAATGGGGTTTGGTCTGTTTTCAGAGTATAGGTGACCCATAGAAGTAGTATGGTCATACCCTTTTATAATTTTTTCCAGAAAATAGGAATCATAGCTACAATGCACAAGAACTTAAGTTTATAATTGAATTAATAAGGGAATTTCATTAAAAAAGTAGTAGAATATTCCAAAATGATCTTTGACATACATTAAAATAAAGAAACAATAAAAAAAATATTATTGTTTTCTATCCAAAGATAGAAGACACCCGGACCGATCAGATGCTCCGGCTGCCTCCGGGCGCCGGATGTTTTGAAGGCTATGCAGTAGTTGGAACCGGAAGCAGACGGCTTCAACCACTGCACAGCAGCCTTTCTGCAGAAACTACAGTTCTGCTCCTATTCACTTGAATAGGAGCAGAGCTACAGTACTACAGCTCGGCTGATATTCCGTGACCGGAGCAATCTGCTTCTGGAGCAGCTGATCAGTGCGGGGTCCGGTCGTCGGACCCCCACCAATCATAAACTGATGACCTATCCTGTGGATAGGTCATCAGTTGTCCATTCGTGGACAACCCCTTTACAGGCCCTTTTACATTGGACAATGATCGGACAAACAAACTCTCATTCCAGATCATTGCCCTGTGTAAACAGGGCAAAGATCAGCCAATGAACGAGCTCGTTCATTGGCTGATCATATCGTTTATGCAGCAGAAAATATGGTTATTGGTGGTATCACATCTCCCTGAGTAAACAGGGAGATGTGCTGCCAACATGATAAAAATGCATGGGGACGATGACTCGTTCCAATACATTACTGGTAATAGCCCCTTGTAAAAGGAGTAAACAAGCGCCGATCAACGAGCTGTCTCATTGGTCGGCGTTCCTTTCCACCCCCCATATTGGTCAGTGTTAAAGGACCCTAAGTAATAAATTTAATTTAAACAGAAGTTTCAATATGTTTATGGTCAAGTAAAACAGGAAGAATAGCAAGAAAAAGAAGGATATACAACATAAGGTTGAGACTATATGACTCTTGAATGAAGAGGAAACAAACTTTGTGAGTTGTCTATAATAAATCATGGAAATATCTATTATTCTGTAAATGCTTAACAATCATTTGAAAATGTGAAAATATTCTGGTATAGCTAATATTCTAGTGTATATATGTAAAGTTAGGGATCCTCAAGGAAGACATAATGCCCAATGAAAATTAGTTTGCACCAAAACTAAAACATTTCTAACATAAAGTATACTTTATGCAGCGCTGTGAAAAAGTATTTGCCCCTTACCAATATCTTATATATTTGTATTTGCCACACTTGAATGTTTCAGATCATCACACTACTTTTAATATTAGACAAAGATAATCTAAGTAAACACAAAATGATGTTTTTAAATGATGATTTAATTTATTGAAGGAAAAATGCTTGTCAGCCCTACCTGGCCCTATGGGAAAAAGTATTTTTCAGTTGTTACAACCAAAGGATTACAGGGGGTAATTACTTTTCACATGGGTGATATAGGTTTTTAATAAATCTTTATCCTCAATAAATGGAATGATCATTTAAAAGCTGCATTTTGTGTTTACTCGTATTGCCTTTGTCTTATATTAAAATTAGTTAGATGATCTGAAACATGAAAATGTGACAAATTAGTAAAAATAGATGAAATCGGGCAAGGGGCAAATACTTTTTCACAGCACTGTATGTTGTTTTAAATTTGTTGTTGTTGTTGTTGTTTTCAATCAGTGGGGTCTTCAAAATAGAAATCTCTTATAGGATCCAAGATTAATATTCAGTTCTGCCAGAAATGAATGATATCAAATACCAAGATAAATCAAATGTACTGTATTTAGGAAATTTGATGCACATGCCTCAAGAAATCTGAGATATGTAAATGTAAGGATTGGGTGTATGGTTAAACCAGTAGGAGTTTTGTCAGTCAACTGATGGAGATTGTGATAATGGAAGATTATATCTATACAAAATATGTCATTGGCACAACAGGGAGGGATCACAGATTAGATTTTAATATGGGAAAAAATAAAAGTAGTCAAAGAAAACAATGTAGAGAAATATTTATAATTGAGAATCAGAAGTTTGAATTTGATCCTGGCAGAAACAAGCAAAATAATGTACGAGACTGACAGCAACACAATTTATGGTAATAATATTCATTTTCCAATCCCTCTATTATCAGCTGGAGATATGAATTTTACTGTTTGAATGCAGTTCCGGAGTCTAAAGCTGACCATACATGAATGATTTCAGACGGCTGTTTTCTCAACGAATTCTCAATCATGGTGAGAGTGTGAAGGTTGTTGTTTTGGACGACAACACCTTAAATAGGCTCTGTTACCACATTATAAGTGCCCTATCTTGTACATAATGTGATCGGTGCTGTAATGTAGATTACTGTAGTGTTTTTTATTTAGAAAAACGATACATTTTGACGGAGTTATGACCTATTTTAGCTTTATGCTAATGACTTTCTTCATAGACAACTGAGCGTGTTTTTACTTTTGACCAAGTGGGCGTTGTGGAGAGAAGTGTATGACGCTGACCAATCAGTGACCAATCAGCGTCATGCACTTCTCTCCATTCATTTACTCAGCACATCGTGATCCTGCATTGTTCACTATGTGCAGTCACTTACTCACACATTAAAGTTACTGAACTGTCTTGATAGTGAATAGACCGCATCCAACCAGGACGCGATGTCTATTAACTATCCCGACACTTCGGTAACATTTTAAATAAAACGTTCTAAATAAAAAACACTGCAGTAATCTACATTACAGCGCCAATCACATTATGTACAAGATAGGGCACTTATAATGTGGTGACAGAGCCTATTTAAGTTAAAATGACAAATTGCCGATTGATCTCTGGCTTGATCTGTAGCTTTGTCTGGGCTTCTATTAATGAAAGGCAGATCTGTCATTTGGCATCAATAATTCCAAAAACTTCACCCAACAACGACTGAAATCCAAAATGGTATATCAACTTTTGCACGGACATTTGCCTTCGGTGGCAACTTTTAAATCTCTCATACTATGTACTGCCCAGAGACGTGTTTACCCATGGGTATATCCAGCTTCTTTCTTATTGTTTGTCTGTAGATTAAGCCTGGATTGTAGGTTCTATAAGTGTCCCCAATATAGATTTCTTCATTGGGGCATCACATTGGTAGATATACATGAGATAACGTCAGTGATTTTAAAGTCCTGGATATGTGGACTGTGTTTGTTGGTAATATGTATGTACAGATCTCCCATTTTTCACTGCTACAAGGCAAAATTCCAGTCTCTGATGTTGCTAAGAGGTCACTTCTTACAAAGAGATTCCTTTGGTGACTGTATAAGAGGTTAGGTATACCTGGGAATATTAATTTAAGCCTATGTGACAAAACACCGTTCTTCAAATTCTCAAAATAGCTCCCTCTGGTGGCTAATTCCTGTTCTGGGTACAACGAAGAAAAGATGCTCTGAAGATTACAAGTAAAATGCTAGTCAGATTAAGACAAGTGGAACATTAATGTGCGCATTTTTTGTTGTTTTTTTTTTTTTATTGTGGCGGGTCTTTTACATAAAACATGCAACAAATGTTATTTTGCCCTGCGAATTTGACATTCACTTTGTATAACCCAGGCTTCTAGTCATATGATCCAGACAGGGTGGTTAAAAATGAGTACAGCAGGTGACTATTTTGAACATAAGGCCTTATTCACACGACAGGGTCCGAGTATCGGCCGATAAAAACGCCACCCATGCCACCCATCCCCTAGCAGGTAATGCCACCCAGCCCCCTGCAGGTAATGCCACCCAGCCCCCCATAGGTAATGCCAGCCAGCTCCCTGTATGTAATGCCACCAAGTCCCCTGTAGGTAATGCCACACAGCCCCCTGTAGGTTGCACCCATCCCCCCTTCTTGGAGAAGTCACTGACTTCAATGTCCATATGTGGACAGTGTAGTCACTGACTTCTCCTGGAAAAGAATTCCCGGCCACAGGGTCGGGGATTCCGCTTCAGAAGTGAGTGACGTCACTGTGTCCATATACGGACAGTTTGGTCACTCACTTCTTCTGTAGCGGAATCCTCGGCCACAGGGTCGAGGATTCCGCTTCAGAAGTGAGTGACGTCACTGTGTCCATATATGGACAGTGTAGTCACTCACTTCTCCTGTAGCCAAATCCCCGGCCATAGGGTCGAAATTCCCCTTCATTAGGGAGTGACGTCGCTGTGTCCATATATGGATAGTGTAGTCACTCACTTCTCCTGTAGCAGGATTCCCCAATTCCCGACTGGGGATTGGGGATTCCGACTCCTACAGGGAGCAAAAAAAGACCCTCCTCCTCCTCACATGCACTCTGCACTGTGAGGAGGAGTAGGAGAGAGCGAGCGACGGAAGACATGGCCATCACTCGGGGCACATTCCGGTGATGGCCGTGTATTACCCGGCCCCATAGACTTCTATGGGAGCTGAGCGGCCGGCTAAACGGCCGAAAATAGGGCATGTCCCATTTTTTGACGGCCAGGTTTCCCGGGCTGTCAAAAAATCGGTCATGTGAATAGCACCATTAGGGGGTCTATTTTTCCTGCTGCAGCCGTGTGACGGCCGTTTTATGAACGCCCGTCACCCGGCCGGGAAACCCTGTCGTGTGAATAAGGGCTAACAGAACTATGTATAAGAGCACTAAAACGTAAACATTAAGGGAGTGGAAAAAAGAAGTGTCCTTGGATGAGAGATGCAGAATAATATAATTCATTAAATATGTAATTGGTTTAAAAAAAGAATAAGATGCTGCTATATGTAAGGGAAGTAATATAAGCATCTACAACTGATCATAAAGTAATTTCCCATTCTGTAGAGTTGAGGATCTGGTACATCATGAGGTAAATAACTCCCATAGCGCTTTACATAATGATGGCATAAAGTAAACATGAATGCAAACAATGAGAGAAGCTTTTCCTAGGAGCATAACTCAACAATTCATATGTATTTCTGTTTTATAGCAGAGTTCCTTATACAATTTATATTTTGACTATTTTTTGCATTCTACCAGCGTGCTATGTCACATATTGTTCATACAGAATATGATGACTTCCCTGAATATGTTATGTATTCCTGCTGTACATAATGAAAACTGCTGCAGTATGCACTTAAAATGCCAATTCTTCCTATTCTTCCACTTATAAGGATTCTATAACATTTAGCTTCCAACCTCTTTTTACAAATATTAAAGACATTTTTCAACATATTCAATTTTCCTGACACATATTAGAGACATGTGAGAAAATAGTCTCTTTGGGGTCCCAAAGCTAAGACCCCAACCAATCGGTAGAAGCAAGTAGCCTCCTCAGTTTTGCATGGCTTCAGGAGAGTTGTTGTTTGGCCATTACAGTTATTTTTTGGTACAGAGGTTCATAAATCATGGAAATGTGTTATTTTTAACTCTGTAATATAATATTTTATAATAGTTTGTAAACCAAAATTGTCTAATGAACCTAATCAATAATCAATAACTCAGAGATAAATTGATAATAAACTTTATTGGTCCCCCTCAAAATGACAAAATACCCCCCCCCCCTACAATTATTAGACAAACATTGTACAAGACAGTTAAAAAAGCATAGGTAAAAAAAAGATCTCCGGTGAAAACCAGCCACACTAGTCCAAAAATCAATACTAGAATCACAATTGTAATATCTTATTAATTGTACATCAGAGGGCAAAATATACCTAGAATCGTCCCACTGACTGTACCACAGTTCCAAATCGGTCTAAAATCACAAAGTGCAAAAGTTCAATGTAGTAAGACTGATTAAGTACCTGTGGTGGACATGATGGGAGATGAAGAATTATGCCCCTGAGGAGACACCTCGACACGCGTTTCGCACCCTTCATCAGGAGTGTATGGACTGTAGTTTGTGTTCACAAATATACACTGCTGTAAAAACTGTCCTATATTTGCCAAGCTGGAATGTTAAGAGCAGGCGATTTAACTTCTCCTGTAGGGAAAGTACAGTTCTGCTTCCTAATATATAGTTACATAGCTAGTCCATTAAAAAAAAAATCCATCAAGTTCAAGGGGAAAGGAAAGGATGGGCATTAAGGTAAGGGATTGGAGTACATTTTATAATGTTGTTTCCCCCTATTGATCTAAAGTAATACAAAAATAAAGCAAATGAGCCAATCTGCCCCTAAAGGGAAACATTTCCTTCCTGACCCAAGCAGTAGTTAGACAGGATCTCAATCATCAGAAACTTGATCCCCTCATTCAACAGTTTCCCCCACACTGCTTGCACCCTAATGCACTTCATGTCTGTCATACACTGATACTGGTTTGTGACCGGCTCATGCAGCATTATGTTCTACCCCATATGTATATGGCTAGACTATTGTACTGAACAAGAACATCTTACATTTTGTGTCACGCTCTATTTCCTCATAGATTATAAGCTCTTGCGAGCAGGGCCCTCACTCCTCTTGTTTAAGTTGTTAACTAGTTATGTAATGTTTGATATTGTCTGCACATGTTCCTTCTGAATTGTAAGGCCTCATGCACACGACCGTAGCCGTGTGCACGGCCGTGATTTTCAGGTCGGGCGGCTGTGGACTGTCAGCAGACTGTCAGCCGCGGGCCGCCCGCAAATCGTACGATATGCACATGGCAGCCGTCATTGTTTTAAATGAGCCCGGACCGCAGAAGATGTCCGAAATAGAACATGCCCGTTCTTTCTGCGGTGCGGGTTCCCGGGCCATGCACGGACCGTAAAAACTATGGTCGTGTGCATGGCCCCATAGAAAAGAATGGGGCCGCAATTCTCCCGTGGATTTTCGGGGGAATTGCGGCCGCAAAAACATGTTCGTGTGCATGGGGCCTAAATTGTAAAGTGCTGCAGAATATATACACAGTTGTAAGAATAAGCGAACAATTGCAATAACCTGGATGTCTTTAGGATTACTTATAAGATGTTGTGATTATTATCCAAGTCACAATTATAGACAAACACAATGTAACTAAACTAGTATCACACCCAGTTGTACTCTTCATGTCTTTTATTGAGCACATTGAGTAAACATCGACAGTGTAGAGGGAAAAGTAAGTGAACCCTTGAATTTAATAACCTGTAGTTCCTCCTTTAACAGTTATCACCTCTACAAAATGTTTCCTGTAGCTGTAAAGAAGATTTGCACAACGTTGAGGAGGAATTTTGGATCATTCCTCCCTGTAAATGTGTTGCAGTTCATCAATATTTCTGGGATGCCTTGTGACAGTGGGGATATTACTGCAGCAATATGAACATAAAGGAAAGAAATATCTTTTCTGCTCCCCATATACTTCAGTGGGGTTTTTTCTATTGTGAAATCAGGGCAACAGCAAAGATAAGGCCAGGCGTTGTTTTATTATGGACACAGCAAGGAATCTGCTGTCACCTCCATACAGTGGCGGATCCCCATAGGTCCGTTATGGGGGCCCAAGGCTCTAGGGGGCCAATGTCCGCCCGAAGACCACATCTTAGTTTTGTCATGTTATTGCCGCGAAAAAGCAAAACTGAAGGTCCCTGGTATTAATTGCATCTGCGTCCAAAGGACGCGAATACAATTGACATCACTGGCAAAAACGGGAGCCCAAGTTTTGGTAACTGCCCAGGGCCTACAATCTACTTTATCCGCCAATGCCTCCAAAGAACTTTTAAGGATGTGACCTCTCAGCATGATTCAAATATTGCTCAAGCACTCAGAGTTCTGTCTGTACTAGAAAATAAAAATATTCTAAGCAAGTAAATAATAGTAGAAATCCTACATGTCCCTTTACATGTCCAACAGTATCAATAGATTCTGGTAAACACAACCCCAATCATCCTATTAGCAGATACAAGTTCTGTACTGGAATCAATTACACTTCTACTTTAGATTTGGAGGGATGTAATCCAGAAGATATATCCTGCTTTGGTAACATCTGTATTTTAGCTGTACTTTCCAGGAATAACAGCTATATGATATATAGTCTACGATGGTTTCATACGAAGGCATCCAACATAACAAAGTGTCAATAGAAGTGTGCAATGTCAGTCCCAAATCAAATTGTCTCAGCAGTTGATATACAAGCTAATATTTGCTTTGTTATGGTTTAATAAAAGTAATGCTTCATTGGCTTATAAATCATGTATTAAGTCAAATACTACTTTAATATCTCCAATATAAATGATCAGTGACTTTATTTAAACTCCTGGCTTACCTTTGCGTCAAAGGGAGTGTGTCGCTAAAAAAATATATATATTTTTTTAGTTAAACTGTTAGTATATAAATGATTACACATGGTTCAAATTTTTTTTATTTTTTCACAAGTCAGGAAATATTATAAATTATATTCTAATTTATAACATTTCCATGTGCTGGTCACTAGAGGGAGCAATTCCCAAAATTGCAGCATTGGCATGTGGTAAAGCAACCTCATTGCTTTATGCTGCAAAATTAGAGAAGACACACTCGCTCTAGTGTGCTCAAACAATCCCCCCTCCTTTATTCTGGCTAGTGCCTGGAGAAAGGAGGGGGTTGAATGTTCAAACCTCCTACACTGTGTGCCGTCATTTTTTGAGCGAATGCACAGTGTAGGAGGATTAGATACAGTGGTAATCACACAGTATAACACAAACATACACACACATCACATACACAAACATAACTTACCTGCTCCTGCCGCTGTCGCCACCGCTGCCGCTGCTCCCTCCGCTCCTAGTCCTTGCTTCTGAACATATGGACATATGGTCATCTTTTTCCTTTCAAGTTTTCTTTTATACTGTCATGTCCCTGGTGTTTTGTTGTATTTATTCTAAATTAACTCCAATGGAAAAATAAAAGTATATCCCTATGCCAGTGGCTATTCCTAAATAATCCCTATTTGAACTCTATGTGATTCCCCAAAAATTGGTTCCTCAAGATTAATGCAATCACATAATAATATGTGAAATACTTCTTATTCATGCCAGCATGTGCCTCATCACAGAGTCAGGGCCACCTCTGCCTGTATCTTCTGGCCAATCACAAATGAGGATGTGCAGTAGATGTCATATACTAGGTGTATATGTTATTGGCCGTACCGAAGCATTGAATATATTTATAGAGCAGTCACACAGGAGACACAGCTGGCATCTTCTTTACGGACAAACTCTTGTAGTGATAAAGATGTGGCCATCAATGCACATAGAATTATCTTGTCATAAACAGAGAAACCATGTTATAAACATCCTATTTATTTATTCTGAATATTCATATCATCTTTCTCCAACACTTTAAGATTCTATGCGCATTTTCTTGGACATGGGTGCTTAATCTGAAAATCAATTCATTTTCTAAGATTTTTATATCTACATTATGACGTGTATACAGTGGAGGAAATAAGTATTTGATCCCTTGCTGATTTTGTAAGTTTGCCCACTGTCAAAGTCATGAACAGTCTAGAATTTTTAGGCTAGGTTAATTTTACCAGTGAGAGATAGATTATATATAAAAAAAAAAAAAGAAAATCACATAGTCAAAATTATATATATTTATTTGCATTGTGCACAGGGAAATAAGTATTTGATCCCCTACCAAAAATTAAGAGTTCAGCCTCCTCCAGACCAGTTACACGGTCCAAATCAACTTGGTGCCTGCATTAAAGACAGCTGTCTTAAATGGTCACCAGTATAAAAGACTCCTGTCCACAGACTCAATTAATCAGTCTGACTCTAACCTCTACAACATGGGCAAGACCAAAGAGCTTTCTAAGGATGTCAGGGACAAGATCATAGACCTGCACAAGGCTGGAATGGGCTACAAAACCATAAGTAAGACGCTGGGTGAGAAGGAGACAACTGTTGGTGCAATAGTAAGAAAATGGAAGACATACAAAATGACTGTCAATCGACATCGATCTGGGGCTCAATGCAAAATCTCATACTCGTGGGGTATCCTTGATCCTGAGGAAGGTGAGAGCTCAGCCGAAAACTACACGGGGGGAACTTGTTAATGATCTCAAGGCAGCTGGGACCACAGTCACCAAGAAAACCATTGGTAACACTTTACGCCGTAATGGATTAAAATCCTGCAGTGCCCGCAAGGTCCCCATGCTCAAGAAGGAACATGTACAGGCCCGTCTGAAGTTTGCAAATGAACATCTGGATGATTCTGAGAGTGATTGGGAGAAGGTGCTGTGGTCAGATGAGACTAAAATTGAGCTCTTTGGCATTAACTCAACTCGCCGTTTTTGGAGGAAGAGAAATGCTGCCTATGACCCAAAGAACACCGTCCCCACTGTCAAGCATGGAGGTGGAAACATTATGTTTTGGGGGTGTTTCTTTGCTAAGGGCACAGGACTACTTCACCGCATCAATGGGAGAATGGATGGAGCCATGTACCATCAAATCCTGAGTGACAACCTCCTTCCCTCCACCAGGACATTAAAAAGGGCTCATGGCTGGGTCTTCCAGCACGACAATGACCCGAAACATACAGCCAAGGCAACAAAGGAGTGGCTCAAAAAGAAGCACATTAAGGTCATGGAGTGGCCTAGCCAGTCTCCAGACCTTAATCCCAACGAAAACTTATGGAGGGAGCTGAAGATCCGAGTTGCCAAGCGACAGCCTCGAAATCTTAATGATTTACAGATGATCTGCAAAGAGGAGTGGGCCAAAATTCCATCTAACATGTATGCAAACTTCATCATCAACTACAAAAAACGTCTGACTGCTGTGCTTGCCAACAAGGGTTTTGCCACCAAGTATAAAGTCTTGTTTGCCAAAGGGATCAAATACTTATTTCCCTGTGCACAATGCAAATAAATACATATAATTTTGACAATGTGATTTTCTTTTTTTTTTTTTAAGTAATCTATCTCTCACTGGTAAAATTAACCTAGCCTAAAAATTCTAGACTGTTCATGTCTTTGACAGTGGGCAAACTTACAAAATCAGCAAGGGATCAAATACTTATTTCCTTAACTGTATGTCCTTTTGTGTGTCATTGTTTCTATAACTGTTTCCAATATGATCAAGAAAAAGAAAATCTCTCTCATTTTTTCCAAAATAATTATTTGTCATTGACCTAGACATTTATTTTACCCATTTAGACACTTTGAAATTACTTTGTGATGTTAATATATTCCCAAATTTTATAACTACTGTATCTTAAAAGGGTATCCCCAATTTAGACATTTATGGCATATTCACAATAAATATATTCACAATAAATGTCTAAGTTGGGAATACTCCTTTAAGTAATGTATTCTATTCTTGTTCTTTTGAGTAATGGCTTATTGCTGACCTATCACAAAAGCTTCTCGCTCTTCAATAGGTAATCTGCTATCTTTATCTGCTCTCAGCATCTTCCAATATTTATGAAAATACTTGTAACTTAATCAACAGAATCAATATATTTTCTAATGATGCATCGCTCACCATATTTCAAGTTTGTTTTCTGTATTAGTAATTCCCATAGAAATCAATGTAGAGATACACGCGTGGCCACCTCTCCATTTATTCTCCGCCTGGGTGCGGTAAAAAATGGTGGGGTGGGAACCCCCATTTTTAGAGATAGGTGTGGGTCCCAGAAAGGGGATCCTCACCTATCAGACATTTATTGCATATACTTTGCCTGTGTCTGTCCATAAATAATCCATATTTTATGTGCTATGTATTTCCAGAAACTCTGATTGATTTATGAGATGAGGGGACAGATAGATAGGGGGATTTTTTTGAGGAATGTATTGAAGCAATGAGAAAACAATGGCTGTAATATTGTAGATATATTTCAAAACCACTTTGTGAACTGGCCAAAACATCTTTTTTCAGATTTACACAAGTAAAGGGAAAAAATAGCTTCAGGCTGTGGAAAATACCTCTTCAAGCTTCATCCACTATCAGGCTTGTCCACAGATACTGACTCTGTTCTTCCTTTTCTCTGTGCTTTATCTATTGTCATAGTCTTTGAAGACTACAGTGATCTCCTTCATGAGTTCTGTAGTATATCTAATGCCCAGAAGTTCCAATTTCTACTGTACCAGTGTATTATGGCTTAAGGAGCTTTAATAGTTTGCTCTGTGAAATGGATTTAATATTTAGAAACAACATAAATACAAGGAAAATATAAATTCAGTATAAATGAAAAATAATAACCAAACGCATACATTAAGTATTATTGAATAAGGAGAATGTTGCTGATACATAATAATACCAAACTTTTAAAAGGTTTTGCGACTCACAAAAAAATAATACACAAAGATATCAAACCTCCTCCACCACATTCAGTGGTATACAGACTTAGTAGTTGGGCATTAAATAGTAAAGGCTGCATTGATTTAGGACAAAGATGGGCAGGCAGAGTAATGGCAACGATCAGACGATGAACGAGCAAACGTTCATTCATCGGCGTAAGGGGGGGTACTGTAACGGCTTTGCGGCATGCTCTGATCCAAAAGTATTGAAGAACACTGAAAAAAGATTGCCTTGGTATATGGCCTGTATTCTATTCTGATAAATGTATCTTTTTGTACAAAGTTTGTATCAGATGAATAATTAAAAATGAAGGTGTTAGCGTTCTTCTTTATTTAAATAGACTAAACTCTTAAGGCCCATTACACGGACCAATGATCGGGCCATGTGTAACTAGGGCAACTGTAACGGCTGCGGTTGCAAACCAACACCGCCCGCCACCGTCAGACGGCCGTGACCGCAGACTCATGGCCTCCTGCCAGCGTCTCCCTCCTCGGGGACACCAGCTCGCGCCGTTGTCCTGCCCTCAACTGTCTTCTAAGGTGCGTGCGCGCGCTCGTCCCCGGCCTTAAAGGGCCATCGCACGCGCATACTAAAAGTTCCATAACCAATCCCCAGATCACTCCCCTCCCACTCTTTGCCTGAGCGTTGTTGTTGTCTACCCATGTTTGCATTGCAAACGGTCCCTTACTTGTTTCCTGCTCCCAGTGTTCCCGCATCCTGCTTCCCGTATCCTGTATCCTGTTTCTGTATTTGTTTCCTGAGCCTAGCCTTAAGTTAGAGTCGAGTGTATCATGTGCCACGTCTGGTATCATCTGCCACCTCTGGTGTCATCTGCTTCCATCCGTGCCAAAGCCTCTGCTACTGTCTGGACTTGCAGGTACTCTTGTGCTAAGGACTTTGCATAGACTTTTATATAGACTGTTCTCTGGCCAGCTGCCACTCCACTATGGCAGAATGACCTAGTGGGTCCACATACCCCTAGAGCATAACAGCAGTGATCAGTCAATGAACGAGCAAACGTTCTCTGCAGCCTAAAATATTATTGTTGCCAACAGCACATCTCCGTGTCTTATCAGGGAGACGTACTGCCAACATGATAGAAATGTATGGGGACGAGCTATCGTAGTAATGAGCGCTCGTCCCCATACATTGCTTCTCATGAAAAGAGCAATCAAGTGCTGATCAACAAGCTGTCTCGTTGATCGGCACTCGTTTACACGGCCCATGTCGGGCTGTGTAATAGGACCCTTACTTAGACAGGCAGGTGGATATTGTAGATAGTGATGATGTAATTGAGAAAATAATTGGGATAAAATGACGAAGGAAGATAAATGTCATCATCTCATATCAAGCTGTGTATGCTGACATAATCTAGTTACAATAACCAGTTGCAGAGCAGTCTGGAGCAGTCCAGCCATGTCCTTAAAAGATCAGACCCTAGGATCAAATAGAATCAGGTTTTATATAGTTTCAGCCATATAAAATTGGTCACCACCAAATATTATTGTATATTTGCCCTTTATTTTACCTACCCATTCCTTGTATGTCAGAGAGCATATCGAATTTAGCATATGGCAATTGCCTAGTATACTTCCATTATGGGAATGGCTCACTTTATGTACTGGAGCAATCTAATAATAAATCAGGTCAGAAGCACAATCTCTCCATTGCCCTTTGACACAGCAGAAAACAGGTCACTGAACATAGCAGCCTGTATTTTGCCTTTGGTTCATCAGATGCAGACTATCATAAAACAGCCCAGATCTGTTGGATGGCTGCAGGGAAGTCTAATGTATCTGTTCATTTACTATTAAGTTTATCTTATGGGAGCTTGCTGTAGCCATTATATTTTATTTTCTTAGTCTGTTCTCTTGAAGATATTTTAACAAGAATAATAAAACATTATATAAAAAAGACTGATGGGTAAAGAAAATGCTAATTCTGAAAAGCGTTAAAGAGAACCTTTCACTTCCCCAAACATGTGCAGCTGAGTGCAGCATGTTATAAGAAAGGCTTCACAAACACGGTCCCACGTAAAGTTATTTTTCTAACTCCCTCCGTTATTTACATATCGGTGCCGTTATATTTGGCGCCCGATATGTAAATAAGCCCCTGAACTGTCAATGGGGCGTTTCTAACTAACTAAACGGCAAGGGGGCGTGATGTCTTCGCTCTGACACTGTCCAATCAGCTGTGGACAGTGTCAGGGCGGCTTGCACTGTGTTCCCTCCCGCGAGAACACACACAGACTTGGTGGTTGTGCTGCAGATAGCGTGCGCGCGCACCCTCACACATGCGCGCACGGCCATTCGCTCACACATCGACGTCACCACTCCCGCCGCCACAGAAAGAGATGAAACGAGGAGGAGAAGCAGAGACGAGGAGAAGCAGAAATGAGGAGAAGAAGGAGACGAGGAGGAGATCTACTTACATCTGTTAATGTGCGCGCGAACGGCCGTGCGCGCATGCATGCCTGCGTTCGTGCCCACGCTATCTGCAGCACAACCACCAAGTCTGTGTGTGTTCTTGCGGGAGAGAACACAGCGCATGCCGCCCAGACACTGTCCGCAGCTGATTGGACAGTGTCAGAGTGAAGACATCACGCCCCCTTGCCTTTTAGTTAGTTAGAAACGCCCCATTGATAGTTCAGAGGCTTATTTACATATCGGGCACCAAATATAACTGCACCGATATTTAAATAACGGAGGGAGTTAGAAAAATAATTTTACGTGAGACAGTGTTTGTGAAGCCTTTCCTATAACATGCTGAACTCAGCTGCAGATGTTTGGGGAGGTGAAAAGTTCTCTTTAATATTGTAAATAGTCAAAAAATGATTTCCAGCTTGTTCAGGTCTATGATTAAATAGCTTATTGCTTCTCACTTGCCAAGCTTCTGACTATATTGAGGTGGCAGTTGACGGCCATCTGTGTATACAGGTTGCATTTTACAGAAGGTCATCCACAAAACTATGTTATATTCAGCCTCTGCGCAGAATGGTGAAATTATTAATTCTGTTACTTTGTGAACACTTTGCAATATTTCATTGCATAAGGCTCCCTAAATACTTATCAACAGACCTCTAGCCCTTTCCTATAGGACTGTTCCAAATTTAACTTTTATTAGTTGAAGGACTGTTCATACTTTATCACTGTTTTATGCAGCTTTGTTATGTTGTAGTCTTCTGAATCTTAGCCCTTAAAGCAAATGTCCATTCTTGAATACCATTTTTTATTTTTTTTTGCAATATACAGTTATGTCCAGAATTATTTGGACAGTGACACAATCTTCATGATTTGGGCTCTGCATGCCACCACATTGGATTTGAAATGAAACAACTGAGATGCAATTGAAGTGTAGACTTTCAGGTTTAATTCAAGGGGTTGAACAAAAATATCCTGTGAAATGTTTAGGAATTGCAACCATTTTTCTACACAGCCTCCTCATTTCAGGGGCTCAAAAGTAATTGGACAAATTAACATTACCAAAAAAAAATTTTTTTGTTAAATACTTTGTAGAGAATTCTTTGCAGGCAATGACTGCCTGACGTCTGGAACCCATGGACATCACCAAACGCTGGGTTTCCTCCTTTGTGATGCTTTGCCCGGCCTTTACTGCAGCTGTCTTCAGTTGTTGCTTGTTTGTGGGTCTTTCTGCCTTACGTTTTGTCTTAAGCAAGTGAAATGCATGCTCGATCGGGTTGCGATCTGGCGATTGACTTGGCCATTGCAGAATATTCCACTTCTTTGCCTTAAAAAACACCTGGGTTGCCTTCGCAGTATGTTTTGGATCATTGTCCATCTGTATTGTGAAGCGACGTCCAATCAACCTTGCTGCACTTAGTTGAATCTGAGCAGAAAGTATATCCCTGAACACCTCAGAATTCATCCGGCAGCTTCTGTCTTCAGTCACATCATCAATAAACACTAGTGACCCAGTGCCTTTGGCTGCCATGCATGCCCATGCCATCACACTGCCTCCACCATGTTTTACAGAGGATGTGGTGTGCTTTGGATCATGATCCGTTCTAAGCCTTCTCCATACTTTCCTCCTCCCATCATTCTGGTACAGGTTGATCTTAGTTCCATCTGTCCATAGAATGCCATTCCAGAACTGGGCTGGCTTCTTTAGACTTTGCCAAACAACATGAATCTGGCCTATTTTTGAGGCTGACTAATGGTTTTCACCTTGCGATGAATCCTCTGTATTTGCTCTCATGAAGCCTTCTCTTTATGGTAGACTTAGATACTGATACACCTACTTTCGAGGAGAGTGTTCTTCACTTGGGTAGATGTTGTGAAGGGGTTTTTCTTCACCATGGAAAGGATTCTGCGATCATCCACCACTGTTGTCTTCCGTGGACGTCCAGGCCTTTTGGAGTTCATGAGATCACCAGTGCGCTCTTTTTATTCAAGAATGTACCAAACTGTTCATTTGACCACTCCTAACATTTGTGCTATCTCACTGATGGATTTCATCATTTTTTTCATCCTAACGATGGTCTGTTTCACTTGCATTGAGAGCTCCTTTGACCTCATGTTGTGGGTTCACAGCAACAGCTTCCAAATGCAAATACCACACCTGGAATCCACACCAGACCTTTTACCTGCTTAATTGATGATGAATTAACGGGGAAATAGCCCATGCAGCCCATTAAATAACTTTTGAGATAATTGTCCAATTACCTTTTGTCCCTTGAAAAAGAGGCAGCAACATATTAAAAAGCTGTCATTCCTAAACCCTTCCTCAAATTATGATGTGAATACCTTCTAATTAAAGCTGAGAGTCTGCATTTTAAGCCCATATTGATTATATAACTGTATATTCAATATGTTTTAGTAAACAGCTAAAATGCCAAAACTTCTGTCAGTGTCAAAATAATTCTTTATATTTGCCGAACGTTTGGTTTTTCTACAGTTAAAGGGACACTAACTTTTAAACAACTTATGCTAATCTCTAATCTAATAGTATACTTGATAAAGAACAACGTTGCAATATACCTACTGTTATAATGTTGTTGCTTTATCTGTAATGTTCTCCGTTCTCCCCCAGTGCTCTATACTTACCTCTCCCCAGCATCCTGGACCACGTGTCCTCTCTCTGCTTCCTCGTTTAGCATCCGGTGGCCGCTCCAGACGCCTACGCGCTCCACTGTGTCCTAGCACATGCTAACCCTTGTATTTTTAAAGGGCCAGCACGCCAAAATTCATTAATTAAAGTCATCGCCTGAATTTCCTATTTAAAGGTAATGTGTCGCTAGAAAAACATTTTTATTTATTTTTTAGTTAAACAGTTAGTGTATAGGTAATTAGACATTGTTCTAATTTTTTTATTTTTTTCACGAGTCAGGAAATATTATAAATTAGATTCTAATTTATAATATTTCCCAGCGCTGGTCACTAGATGGAGCAATTCCCAAAATTGCAGCATTGCATGTGGTAAAGCAACCACATTGCTTTATGCTGCAAAATTTGCTAACACATAGTGTAGTGGATTAACATACAGTAGTAAACACACACTAAAACACGAACATACATAGAAATAACTTACCTGCTCCTGCCGCCGCCGCTCCCTCCGGTCCGTCCACTCCGTCTGCTACCGCCGCTCCAAGTGCACAAGTCCGGAAGCCGCGACCGGAAGTAGTAATCTTACTGTCCGGCCGCGACTTCCGGTCCACAGGAAAATGGCGCCGGACGTCGCACAGTTCAACTTGGACTGTGTGGCAGCGGCGCATGCGCCGTTCCCACACAGACGGCATACAGCATTGTGGATGGAACGGGCCCCGTTCGCATTCACTATGGGACTGTAGCTGCCGTATTCCATGTCTGTATGTGTGGTTAATCGACACATACAGAAATGGAAAAAAAAATGGCAGCCCCCATAGGGAAGAAAAAGTGAAAAAATAAAAAAAAATAAAACACAAACACACAAAT
Organism: Rhinoderma darwinii; assembly: GCF_050947455.1. Taxonomy (NCBI): domain Eukaryota; kingdom Metazoa; phylum Chordata; class Amphibia; order Anura; family Rhinodermatidae; genus Rhinoderma; species Rhinoderma darwinii. The sequence continues at coordinate 445,033,886 of NC_134687.1, forward strand.
AAATTAAAAAATGTTTAATAACACACTAAAGTCAAATTGATGTAAAAAATTTTTTTTACGTGACACTGGTCCTTTAAACTTCCCCTGTTCTAAAACACATTGCCAGAGCAATTTGGTTCCTTTGTGTTCCTACATTTCCAAAGCTATGCCTGCAGTCTAGTTTGATTTCCTGTGTACCGACCTTGCCTGTTTTTGACCATCCGTGCCTACCACCTGCCTTGACCTATTGCTACGTTTTTCATGACAAACTTCGGCCACCTGCCCTTATCTATAGCTACATTTATCGTGTTGAACCTCTGCATGGTGCCAGACCTATTGCTACCTTTACCACTCTGCTTCTACCAAACATCAGCCGTCACCAAGGGAGACTACTCCGAGGTTAGCAACCTGGGGTTCTCCCTGCAGCAAAGTTGATATTCCTGTACAGGGGTTAAATGGTGGAGAACAGGGGTAGACTCTGCTCCCCAGAGTAGCCCCAAGACAAATCCCTTGGTTACAAGGAGGGTTTACACCATTGTACAGCCAAATCCTAGGGCTGTCATTACATTATCTATGCAAATTCTGTGTGAAGTTACTGCTACTAGTGGTCTTCCTTCCTGTAATCTGCTGTCTACCCCATATTGTAGATTTTCAGATTGTCAAGCACAATCTGTGTTTAGTTACACAGAAGAGGAGATGGACTGCAGGACCGGTGTGTCTCTTGACAGCCTACCCAAAGAAGTCTATGAAGAGGGAAGTGGGGAACAGGAGCAGGGAGGAGGGCAAGAGAGTTGTATGGGCAGCGTGGAGAGAGAGTGGGAGCAGGAGTAGAGAGCAGAGACAGAGAAACATACATTGCCCATAGAAGTCTATCAAGGGGATAAGCAGCAGGAAGAGATAGACAAACACAGGCATGCTTCAGCTTCTGGTAAGATTTAAATGTCACCCCAGTGCTGGATTCTCAGCTACACTGCTCATTACTAATGTATATTTTCCTCCATGCTGCTGCAGCTTCTATATATATGTGATAACTAAAGATAGGGAGAAGGATTCTCCTCTTCTCTGTGTGCTGTAAATAGAAGACATGATAGCAGTTAGGCTTCGTCTACTAGCTCACAGAAAACTAAGAATTAGTGAAAGAGCCTGCAGAGGGGAAAACTGCTAAAAAAAAATGCATGTAATGGTCAGAAATAGTGTTATTCCTCATGTACACACATATGACAGCTTATTCTGAATAGTTAGGTTAGCTTTAAATAATACAATGCATGCTTCCAGCAGCCGCCACTAGGGGAAGTTAGGATGTTACTGCATGTTGTTGTATTATTGAGCTCAGTGTATAAATTGTATACAATTATCGACAAAGCTTGCCCTAGGGGTTTAGGCCAGTAGACAGAATTTTATAATTTAACTCTGACTATGCAGGGAATTTGGAGCTCTGTACCAGCAAGTAACAGCTCTGTATAGGCATTAGTCAGATGCCAGAAGCCATTAGAAAAGTTTTGCAGGAGAGTCTTCCAGCAATGTGTGGTTGCCTAGGCGACCAAACCGCTTTCTTTCCCGGCTACATTGCCAATCATCATCATTAAACTCGATATGGGAAATGCAGCCTCTCTCATGAATAGAGTTATACTGTAAGGTTAAGGAATTACGGATAACATGCAACATTTCTTATAACCCTCTCCAATAATTCATCTAGAGGGATTACTCTTTTTCCACGCAACATGACACTCATCTGGAATTTTAATATGCTTCAAATCTTGGCAAAAGTTGTGTGTAGTGTAGATCAAACCGGTAGGTTGTCCCATAAGACCCTTCTGACTTTGATCTGTGTTGTACATGTAGCCTCATCCTAATATTCATGTCTTTATATATTTCAGTTATCAAAAATATATGACAGGTGAATGTATAATGAAAAATAAAAGTAACAGTTTACAACTAATATTTCCTTAGTCTACTTCAACCAGTCTGTTGCACAGGTCTACACTATAATACAATCAGTTTGGTTATTTATCAAATTTTTTTGATTTGTCCCTTAGAGAGATGAGTGAAAAATAAACATGTTCTAAGAAAAAAAGATGTATTATTTCTGGTGCAGTGATCGATTGCCTCCTAATGTGCAGAGGCCCTGCTGAACCTGCAAAGATAATTCCTTGATAGTTTCAGGAGGTTTAGACCTGAACGAGAAAAAATAGGGACCCAAAGAAAATGTAGGTCACTACAAAGATTGTAACACAGGATGTGAGCTGGTGCTCTGGGGATAGTAAAGATATAATTGGAAAAATAAAGTTGCGGCAGATTTCACTTTTACTCAATATAACATACCAGTATATTCCTGAATGCTGTTACCGCTGCAGACGGAAGCAATGAAGTCGCAGTCTGCTATAGTATTAATTGACACTATCATGTGCATACCATGTACTTCACAAAGCAGCCAGTACTTTATCCTGACATATAGTTACATAGTTACATAGTTACATAGTTACATAGTTAGTACGGCTGAAAAAAGACACATGTCCATCAAGTTCAACCAAGGGAAGGGAAAAGGGAAGGAAAAATGTCTACACATAAGAGCTAATATTTTTTTGTTCTAGGAAATTATCGAACCCTTTTTTAAAGCCATCTACTGTCCCTGCTGTGACCAGCTCCTGCGGTAGGCTATTCCATAGATTCACAGTTCTCACTGTAAAGAAGGCTTGTCGCCCCTGAAGCTTGAACCTTTTTTTCTCCAGACGGAGGGAGTGCCCCCTTGTTTTTTGAGGGGGTTTTACAAGGAACAGGATTTCACCATATTTTTTGTATGTGCCATTAATATATTTATATAAGTTAATCATGTCCCCCCTTAGTCGTCTTTTTTCAAGGCTAAATAGGTTTAATTCTTTCAATCTTTCCTCATAACTTAAATTCTCCATGCCCCTAATTAGCTTCGTTGCTCTTCTTTGTATTTTTTCCAACTCCAGGGCATCCTTTCTATGAACTGGAGCCCAGAACTGAACTGCATATTCTAGATGAGGCCTCACTAATGCTTTGTAAAGTGGTAATATTACATCCCTGTCCCGCGAGTCCATGCCTCTTTTAATACACGACAATATCCTGCTGGCCTTTGAAGCAGCTGATTGACATTGCATGCTGTTATTGAGTTTATGATTTACAAGTACACCCAGATCCTTCTCAACAAGTGAATCCGCCAGTGTAGCTCCCCCTAGGACATCTGATGCATGCAGGTTGTTGGTACCCAGATGCATAACTTTACATTTATCTACATTAAACTTCATCTGCCAAGTGGACGCCCAAACACTTAGTTTGTTTAAATCTGCTGCAATTCATGAACATCTTCCATAGACTGAACTATATTACATAGCTTGGTGTTATCTGCAAAAATAGAAATAGTGCTATTAATCCCATCCTCTATATCATTAATAAATAAGTTGAATAATAGTGGTCCCAGCACTGAACCCTGGGGTACACCACTTATAACTGGGGACCATTCAGAGTAGGAATCATTGACCACAACTCTCTGGATACGGTCCTTGAGCCAATTCTCAATCCAATTACAAACTATATTTTCTAAACCTATAGTCCTTAATTTACCCATTAGGCGTCTATGGGGGACAGTGTCAAATGCCTTTGCAAAGTCCAAAAACACTAAATCCACAGCGGCCCCTCTGTCTAGACTTCTGCTCACCTCTTCATAAAAACAGATTAGGTTAGTTTGACAACTTCTGTCCTTAGCAAAACCGTGCTGGCTGTCACTTATAATGCTATTTATTGTCACATAATCCTGTATATAGTCCCTCAATAGCCCCTCAAACATTTTCCCCACGATGGATGTTAAGCTTACTGGTCTATAATTACCCGGGGAAGACCTAGAGCCCTTTTTGAAAATAGGCACCACATTTGCGCTGCGCCAGTCCCTTGGCACTATACCAGTCACTAGAGATTCTCTGAATATTATGAAAAGGGGGACAGAAATAACTGAACTAAGCTCTTTAAGAATTCTAGGGTGTAACCCATCTGGTCCCGGGGCCTTGTGCACATTTATTTTATTTAATTTAGCTTGGACCATCTCTACATTCATCCAATTCAGTATATCAACTGATATATTAACAGCTCTGGCACCGCCTACATCAGCTGCTCTTTCTTCTGTTGTATATACAGAGCTAAAGAACCCATTTAGTAACTCTGCCTTCTCTTGATCCCCTGTGATCAACTCCCCATTACCATTATCTAGGGGTCCTACATGTTCAGACCTTGGCTTTTTAGCATTTATATACTTGAAGAATTTTTTGGGATTTGTTTTACTATCCTTGGCCACCTGCCTTTCATTATGTATTTTTGCTAATTTTATTACATTTTTACAGATTTTATTAAGCTCTTTATATTTTACAAAGGCTACAGCTGTACCCTCGGATTTGTATTTTTTAAATGCCCTTTTTTTGTCATGTATTGTCCCTTTCACAGAAGGTGTAAGCCATGTGGGGTTTAATTTGAGTCGTTTATACTTGTTACCTATAGGAATACATTTTGCACTATAATAACTCAAAGTAGATTTGAAAATCTCCCATTTATCATTTGTTCCATTATTTGACATTAGTTCTTCCCAGTCCATATCCTGAATTGCAGCCCTCATCCTGGGGAAATTGGCTTTCTTAAAATTAAATGTTTTTGCCCTCCCAGCCGGTGTTTGTTTTTTACAGTATAGGTAAAATGTAACTATATTATGATCACTGTTACCGAGGTTTTCACGAACATTGACATTCCCAACAAGATCTGCATTATTAGAAATGACCAGATCCAACAGAGCTTCACCTCTAGTCGGGTCTTCCACAAACTGGCCCATAAAATTTTCCTGCAACAGGTTGAGGAAATGTCTCCCCTTTGCAGTTGAAGCTGAACCATGACACCAATTAATATCCCGTAAATTAAAATCTCCCATTATCACTACAGTACCCACCTGTGCAGCCCACTCCATCTGTTTATATAGCTGAACATCCATCTCCTCAGTTATATTGGGGGGTCTATAGATTACACCAAAAGTAATTTTTTCAGTGTTTACCTCCCTTTCTAGTTCCACCCACAAGGTTTCAACCTCCTCACAGTATTCACCCACTATTGTCTCTTTCACACTCGCCTTCATATCATTTCTCACATACAGACATACACCACCACGTTTCCTATTTGTCCTGTCTTTCCGAAAAAGTGTAAAACCCTGTAGATTTACAGCCCAGTCATGTGAAGAGTCCAGCCATGTTTCAGCAACACCAACTATATCTATATTTTCTTCCAGTATCAAGGCCTCCAGCTCCCCCATTTTGCTTGCTAGACTTCTGGCATTTGTGAACATACACTTTAACTTGCCTGTCAGTTTTTCACTTTTATTATCAGAAATGTGATTTGACATTAATTGGGCCTTTTTATTTACACTGATGTTTTGTAACGAAAGGATCTCCTTATCTTGTTGTCTAGTCCTCTCCCCACATTCTGTTTCTCCCCCCACCAATATAGTCTGACCCCTCTCTAACCTGGCTACCCCTTTTTTTTCTACATTGACCTCCCTCCTCAGCCCTAGTTGAAATACTCCGCCACTCCAGCTAGAATTCTCTCCCCCAGCACAGCGGACCCCCTTCCATTTAGGTGCAAATCATCTGCAGAATACAGTTTGTACCCCAATGAAAAGTCAGCCCAGTGCTCTAGGAACCCAAATCCTTCTCCTCTACACCAAGACTTAAGCCATGCATTTAACTCCCTGAGCTCCCGCTGTCTTTCCTGTGATGCGCATGGCACAGGCAGTATTCCTGAGAATACTACTTTGGAGGTCCTTCCCTTCAGCTTGTAGCCTAGTTCTTTAAAATTATTCTTAAGGCTCCTCCACCTACCATTTATTCTGTCGTTGGTACCGACATGGACCACGACAGCTGGATCATCACCAGCCCCTCCCAGCAATTTGTCCACCCGTTCCACCACATGCCGAACCCTGGCACCAGGGAGACAGCAAACCATTCGGTTGAGGTGGTATAAAACATTATAATCTCTTGTACATGATTTTTTTCTTGCTGAAATGTTTGGTCGCAATTCACCAAGACATATATAATAATACAGTTTCACGTTTGCTAGTCAAAACTTGTATTTCACAATATATATTCTTTATCAATGTTGTTTGTTAATTTTTTTTTATCTCTGCTGTTTTATTATGCTTGCTAGAGTATTTTAAGTCATATTTTAAGATTAACACAGAGAATCATATATATTTGCTAGAGAAGGAGCTATTTATTATTCTAGTTACATTAGCATATAAAAAGCTGACATGGCACCAGATATGTACATTAACTTGCATGAAAATTATATCTCCAGGTTATAAAATGGCTTTACAGGTTGTTATGTGAACTACAGTAGATTCTGCTGCATATAAGGTTCTTCATGTAAGACAAGGTAAAAAAAAAATCCTATCTGACCCCACAAGAGCAGCAATTTCCCTTGAACATTATCTCCATTGTTACGGCGCAGGTTGTGGACCCACTGGGCCGTACCACGTAGCGGCATGGCAGCTGGCCAAACAGGTACAATACAATGTCTATAGTTCAGAAAGGGTACATGAGACAATGTAGACAGTATCGATGGATTCAGGCTAAGATGGGGCTCCAACAGTAGACGAACACCCGGCGGGGTGCGACACAATAGATGTAGCGGAGGGCACAACACGACTTCCACTCTTGAATGCACAGGGGCACGGTAGCACGGCATACAGGGTACAGGCAGCAGGAATGGGTAACACTGGGAACTGAAAAACACTAGGAGACCATTTGCAATGACAAACTTCTGGAAACACAACAACGCTCAGGCAAGGATCAAGAGGGCGGAGTACCCTTTTATAGTCCAGCAGCATACTGGGCTAATTTCAGATATTCTGCAACTGTGCGCGCACTGGCCCTTTAAGGCCGTGCGCACGCCCTGCGGGAGACAGTGTCCGGACCAGGAAGTGAGTGCCTGCGTCTCTCAGGATAGAGATGATGCCGGGAACTCATTCGGCCATGGCCGTGGCCGTCAGAGTGTAAGTCAGGACGACGGTCCGCGGCCTTGGACGTTACATCCATAATATACATTAATAATAACTTTCAACACAATTAGACATTAGATGCATGGCTAATCCTTTTGGAAATTATATTGTCTTTACTATCTTTTGTGATAGGGCATTACAAAATTATACTACTCTTAGGCAGTGTGATAGCTGTAGGGGTTGCATTTGCGTCCGGGCTCCGAAGCCAGGGTTCCCCCACACCCCGTCTCTTCACAGTTACTGTAGTAACTGGGGCCTATGCAGTAAATAACACAGGCCCCTGTTACTACAGTAACGGTGTACTTACCCACCTCGCTCCTAAATCAGGTTCGGGCACTGCGCTGAGTCTTGACGTCACAACGTTGTGACGCTGAATGGAGTGATGAAGAGGACCCAGTTCATGAACGAGGAGGGTAAGTATGAGAATATTGTCTGCTGGGCCCTGAATCTAATCCTAGCATGTGGGATACTGTCTGCTGGGACCCTGTATGATACAGGGCTCCAGCAGACAGTATCCCCCAGGATAAGCTTAGATACATGCTGTATCTAAGCCTACCATGTGGGATACTGTCCACTGGGCCCTGTATCTAAGCCTATCATTTGTGACACTGTTTGTTGGGCCCTGTATCTAAGGCTGTCATGTATTATACTGTCTGCTGGGCCCTGTATCTGAGCCTATCATGTGTGATACTGAGCGCTGGACCCTGTATCTAAGCCTATCATTTGTGATACTGTCTGCTGGGCCTTTCATCTAATCCTATCATGAGTGTAATACTGTCTATTGAGCTGCTGTATCTAATCCTATCATGTAGTGGAGCTACAGGGGTCATAGTCTTATAGATATGCTGCCTCCTATAGAGAAATATATCATAAAAATATGGGGGGGGCATATGTATTGGGGCTATTGCCCCTGATTACCTTAGCAACTCCCCCGGCTGCTAATCCATGGGTCATTTAGGAGTTCCAGCAATGCAGGTGAAAGCTGCGAGCCGTTGGGCATAAAGAGGGGGCCAAAGAAGGACTTTTGCACCGGGGCCCATGAGCCTTTAGCTATGACCATTCTCTAAGGCCAGGATCACACACACTATTTTGATGCAGTTTTTGGTCCATTTCTTAAGCCAAACACAGGAGTGGACAAAAAGCAAAGGAGATGCATTATACCTTTTCTTTCTTTTGGGTCCTTTGTGAATCCTTCCTATATTTATAATGGAAACAACTCTACATCAAATGCAAATTATGTCTCCTTGAGCATTGTGCAGTTCATGGAATAAATATTTCAAGTGCCATGTCTTTATAGTAACCTTGTGTATGTATATATATATTTATACATGTTACTATTACTATTAAGCACACTTTTTCTCTATGCGGAACAAGTTGCATGCAGTAATGAGCCATATCTAGTCTTCATGGACAAGATATGGCTAAGCTTCACAAACCTGAAGAGGGTGTACAACTGTACCAGGGCCTACAACCACTAGCACATGTCATTGTTTTTATTAACTTAAAAACTCAGTAAAAACTGTATAAAGTATAACAGTGAAGAATTCATTGTTGTAGTAAGACAGTGCTGTCTGCAGTTATTACAGTATTGTACAATTATCATTAAATGCAACTGAATCTTTCTCTTCAACATACTGCTGTTCTTTTATGTGGAATTGGTGCCTGGTTGTGTGTGTGACCTGTGCACCCCATACAGCTACAGTATGCCAGTGTATTCATGAGGATAGCGCTCCCTCTGTTTCTCCTCGCTCCCCCACGCTCCCCACAGTGATTGATGGCTGGCTGCTGTGTATGTGTATTCACAGAAACCCATGAATCTACACCGAGAGGGACAGGGGGAGGCGGGGAGAGGTAAGGGGAAGCGCTCTCCTCATGAATAAAAAGTATTGTGCCGTTTGTCTAATAGGAGCGCTAACAGAATACACCGGATTCCTAGTCATGTAGAATCAATGTGGTCATCTCTAATAGGGTCATTGAGGGGATCCAAATCACCATCCAGATGAATGTCTTCATGATACAGATTCTGAACAGTAACATTTATGTGTGCATCTATGAATGGACATTGAATGGTAATTTATATCCACATAATTTCCCTATGACAACCCTAAACAAAGCCACGGCATGGGCAAATATGAGAGTAGGGCCAATAGGCTGCATAAAACACATATATTATTAAAACGTTACCAATATTCCTTATTCAAAAACAGATAAATGCATCCATATTTAATGCTTACAAAGGTAATCAACTTTGACGAACATATAATATATATGGTACTTTGCATATCATGATGTCAGTTTGTTGTACCATTTTATGTATATCTTTAATACTTATTGGAAGTTATGTGAGAGGCTCCATTTAAGTTATTTCTTTTAAATACCTTAAATTCAGCGACAATACAATATCTGAAAAATTGAAGAACTTTATTTTCCCCTAAATAAAGCTGAATAAATTGATTTTATTTTCTTTCTTCTGCAGGCGCTAAGCTGCTGTTACTCGTTACCTTCTGCATCATCTACAAATTGAAAGTGCAGTGTTGTCCAGACGTCTGCCTATGCTATAATGAACCGAAAATCACATTTAGCTGTCAGCAGCAAAGACTAACTCTAATCCCACCCTACATTCCCGTACAGACTCAGCGCATCTTTCTGCATAATAACAAAATAACTTTAATAAAAGCCACTAGCTTCACCTCCTGCCAGAACCTCACCATCCTATGGATCCATTCAAACAACATAAGTCATATTGAATCTGGATCCTTCTATGGATTAACCAAATTGGAAGAACTAGACATGAGTGACAATTATAACCTCAAAACTATTACGGCACTCACATTTCGTGGTCTTGTTCGTCTACATACTTTACATCTTAATCGCTGTGGCCTGCAAGATTTGCCCCCTGGTATCTTCCAAGGTCTTTATTCTTTGCAGTACCTCTACCTTCATGACAATAACCTACATTTCTTGCATGATGATACCTTTGTAGACCTGGGGAACCTTACTTACTTGTTTCTCCATGGAAACAAATTAAATAGCTTATCTGAAAATGTATTTACTGGCCTCACTAACTTAGATAGACTCCTGGTGCATCAGAATAGGTTGGATATGATCCATCACAGAACTTTTCATGAACTAAAGAAAGTGACAACCCTGTATTTATTTAGTAACACCTTGACAGTGCTTAAAGGAGAAGTATTGTCACCTCTTTTATCTCTGCAGTACCTACGCTTGAATGCAAACAAGTGGATTTGTGACTGCAGGGCCAAGTCCCTCTGGAGTTGGTTAAAATCCTTTAAAGGCTCATCGTCAGAGTTAGAATGCTACCTTCCATCAGACTTAGCCGGGAAAGACCTAAAAAAACTAGGAATCAATGATCTTGATGGATGTGCCAATATTACTTTTCCTCCAATCAGAACAGATACATTCAGTGCCAAGACATCGCTAAACATTGAAGAGATCTCAGATAGTTGTTGCCAGCCTGCCATCGATAATTCACTAGTAAGTGGCACAAACACTAAATCTGTCCCATCTTCTCACACCAGTAGAAACTTGCCAAATATTCTGATCAAGGATAAAGAAAATATCTCGAAAACAAAAATCATTGGCAATGTTGACCACAGAAAAAACAGAACATATAAGCCAATAAATTACTCTCCTCTAGCCACTTTCTCAAGCAAAGTAGATAACTCCGTAACCAAGTTAAATCAAAACAATGATTTCGATTCTGCCGAACCTTCCACGGTCCCAAACAAAAAGAGGCTTCCCTGTTTGAAAAAAGTGAAGTCAAAATCTCAGTGTCGAATGTATCAACCAGGAACTAACTCTGGGCTTCTGAATTTCATAACCACAAATCTCCTCTTTATGACTCAGTTCTTTATGCTACAGATGCACATTTAGAGGCGAAATATATTTTTGTTTTAAGGTAGATTTAAAGAGAGACTATGAATGAGCTTCAAAACTTGTTGCAACTATATGGAAAAAATGTGCTTCACAAAAAGCAGCTTCACTAAAGGCGATTGGATATTTTTTTATGGTCGTGAATTTCTGAGTTTAGAGTGCGACAATTTTATTTTATTCCTCATAGAATTAAGGGAAGGTTCCTTTAAAGGTTGAGACTCTGCTAAACAAAGGTTTAGCCTTTCTTTGTAAATTAAAGTTGTACTTAATAATTCAAAATGTACACTGTAAAATGCTGTTTGTCTGCTCTGTTTATGACTATTATAGTTCTTTGTAATGATTTCTGTCATTATATGTTTCTGGGTAGTATTTGTTGAAGAATACTATCAATTTACCTAAACATTCTTCATGTATGCACATATAGATAAGCATTTTATTTTAACTGTGCTGAAATTAAGTAAAAATAAACATGTTCATTTTTGTTTTCCTAAGCTTTATTTAAAATGGAAAAAAAAATTGGTGGTACAGTTGATTAATTTAATAAGTTTATTTTGCTTATCATGCTAAAGGTTCCTAACATGACAATAAAATCCTAAAGACACATATTAAAAATCAGAATTTAAACAGCTTATATAAAGCTTTATTTCTGGTCTTGGTTCATTTGAAAATGTTGTTTCAGTTAAACCTTCCCGTCACAATCAGCAGCAATGATCGTCCATACTAAAGACAGAAACACTGCGTTCTCAGGCAGCTGAAAGCACAGAGCCATGAGCATGAAACGTGTACAGCGATACAGAGTACAGAAGTACACTCTACGAGCCATAATATGGTGCCTCCGTACGACACCGTATCACTGGGATATAGGCAAAGCTTCTAGGGGACAATACTTCTATAATAGGTTATCTGATAAAGCCTAATATAGCTTTTTTTGTGTTGGAGCCAAAGAAAGATACAATAAGGCCCCATAAAGAGCCATATTATGGACTGTACAATTCACAGCTCAGAGGTTGAACATAATGCACCCGTGTGCTTGAGCCTTAAAAAATTAATAATTATACAAGAATGAGTAAAAATTTTGGAAATTGCCATTTGGGATTTAGGAATGCCAGCAAGTTATAAACAAGCTAAATGTCCCGATTAGCAATGGTTCCACTTATTTACTTATGCCCATGTAAACACAAATCTTTGGAAATGGCTGTGAAAATCATCTTTGTATCATGCTGAGAAATTATTTTCTTTCTGGTCTTGAATTTTCTGAATTATCCGTTAAAGAAGTACTCCCAGCTAAAATATTTTGGACCCCCTGCTTGTAATTGAGGTGACATAACTGTTCGTGGGGTTAGAAAACTCATTGATGGCTTTATCTTGTATTTTTAGCCTATGAGACTCACATCGAGGCTCTCAAGGGAATGAATAGGGAGACTCACTTCCGGTCCACACAGCAGACTCTGTAGGATTCAATTAGTCAGATTGGGGGGTCACATGACATAATGGAATACTGGAACAGAGGCTAAAAATACAAGATAAAGCCATAGGTGGGTTTCCTAACCACTCCATTGTTTATGCCACATCAATTACAAACGGGGGAGGCTCAAAACATTTTTGCTGGGTGGGCTTCTTTAAATGGTTTAAAATAATTAAACTTTTACAAATCAAGAAGACCTGTTCTTCTTTCAAATGAAATATGTGACATTTCAGTATGGTAAAGCTATAGAAAATTGTTTTCTGTACAAATATTTCTGCCATACACAAGTATATTCAAGGCCATAGATGATAAACTTTAAAAAAAAAAGCTTTACGGCCCTGAAATATAAAATTCAGGAAATAAAAAAAAAAAGATTTTATAGTAGTAAAGGTACTGTCAAAGTGGTGTATATTTTCTCAATGCTGTAAACATATATTTTATTACCAATATTCACTTATAATGTTGCATTTTACAATAGGAATGGATGCAGAGTCTAATTCTCAACCAAGGCCTCTAGAAACTGTATAGAAATACAGTTTTATTAACATTTTCACAGCATTTCAGACTTTGCCCATTCTCCTACTGGTGCACTGCAGTGTATTTTACAAATGCTTTATAAGAAGTCTCATTTTGTATCCACTCTTACTAATACTAATGTAAACAAGATACATTTACAGTATTTTTAAACATTCAATTTAATTTGTATTTCATATTTACAAACTTAAGTGATATGACCACCTACACAAATATTTTTTTATTGACCCATTGCATCTAAAACTAAAAATGAAGCAACTTTGCTAGTGGTCTTCATTAACATTTTCTACCATTTTGCGTCTACAGCTTTAATGGAGATCTATGCTTCTCCACGGCATCAGACTACAAACAAAGCCTGTGTAGTCTGATCCTGCAGTCATACTCCTTTACATATGTCCTGTACTTCTTGTAACACACATTTGGTAGCTCAACAAGAAGTAGGGCACAGATAGAAGGTAGTATGACAGCAGGATCAGAATACACAGGTTTGTTTATAGTCTAACCATGGAGACCCATAGGTCTGCATTGGCACTATGGCACAAAACAATAGGGAATTTTGCTATTAAGACAATCCTGGAAAATTTAAAATTTTAGATGGTGGGCATAGCCTTTAAAATCCCTATATTTGTGATTCCTTCTAGTGCCAATGCATTATATAAAATACTCAACATTATAAATTATATTACATTATATTATACAAAATCTAACATGCCAACTAATGCCCTATATTTATATTCAAACATCTCTATAGGATTGGCCAATAAAAGAACATACACTTGAAATGGTTTACAACAGCTGTGATCCTAGTCACTAGGAAAAAAAATAGAAAAGATAGATCTCGTTTCAGGGAAATGGGATTCATACTAAATACGACTAATATAAGTTGGCTATAGACATAAAGATCATTATGCCAATTTAGCTGCTTTTTCGCAGTGCGGACAGAAACATCTAAATCCTTGGAAACAGTCCAATTGTAGATGGATGAATTGAAATCTGTTCTATCAGTCTGAAAAAATACTTTTTGTCTATGCCTTTCAAAAACAAATTCTGCTATTAAAACTTTTGTTCCAAGTTCAAATAAAGTGGATCTGTCACCATATTTTGCTGCCCTACTTTAACCCCTTCCTGATATTCGCCACATATATACGGCGCTGCCGGGAAGGTGTTCCCGCAAAGCGCAGTACAGTTACGTCGCAGTGATGGTGCGGGCTCAGAAGCAGAGCCGGCACCATCACCGCGGGGTGACAGCTGTATTATACAGTTGGCACCCTCCTGTAACTGCCAGGACCCGAGCTATTCTCCAATCCGGCTGATTAACCCCTCAGATGCTGCGCTCAATATTGCGCAGCATCTGATAGGTTTTAACCCAACCGGCAACCCAGTGACGCAATCGCTGGGTTGCTGTGGGAATTGGACACCTGAAAATGGCGTCCGAGTCTGCCTTGTACGGGAGCCGATGAGGACCCGCCTGCGGCGCGTCCTCATAGGCTTGCTGTCAGTGAATAACTGACAGCGCTAATATACAATATATAGACTCCAAACAAAATTGTAATAGAGGCTGAAGACTGTTTAAACCACCACTGTCCCCGATATCATCAAGGCGGCTCCATGTACAAATCTTTTAACACAGAGAAACAATTGAGAGCCTTTGACGCCAATGTATATATATAAAAAGTTTTTAAATTTTATTGGACAAACATTATACAAGTTAAAAACAACGAAAAGATATGACTCTAGTATCAAAGTCGGAGACCGCACATAAACTTGTTGCTAGTTACAGTCTATGGGCAACCAGGTGAATGTATTAGACAGACCTCTATTACAGAAACATATTACCAGAGACAGTGCATTGAACAGAGTTAGCTAGTCAAATCATGAACTTACTCATAAGTAGCAACAAAGAATGGAAAAGTGTCCGCTCCGCTGTATAAACCCCGACGCGCGTTTCGCCACGTATGCTTGCGGCGCGTCCTCATAGGCTTGCTGTCAGTGAATAACTGACAGCGCTAATACACTGCACTACGTATGTAGTGCAGTGTATTACAGTAGCGATCGGGGCATCAGGCCCTCAAGTCCCCTAGTGGGACAAGTCAAAAAAGTAAAATAAAAGTTAATAAAAATGTGGTAAAACAATAAAAACACACACGTTTCAAATAAAAAAAAAGCTAAACTGACTTTTTTCCCCATAGTAAGACTTTTATTATGGGAAAAACCGTAAAAATTAAAAATACTATACATAATTGGTATCGCCGCGTCCGTAACGACCCAAACTACAAAACTATTATGTCATTTATCCCGCACGTTGAACGCGGTAAAAAACATGAAAAACAACGCCAGAATCTTTGTTTTTAGGTCACATCTCCTTCCAAAAAATGCTATAAAAAGTGATCAAAAAGTCACATTTACTCCAAAATAGTACTAATAAAAAACGACAATCCGTCCCGCAAAAAATAATCCCTGACACCGCTTTGTGCACGCAAAAATAAAAAAGTTATGGGTCTTAGAATATGGCGACACAGAAAACAAATGATTTTATAAAAAAAGTGATTTTATTGTGCAAAAGCTATATCAATTTGGTATCGCCGTAATCGTATTGACCCGCAGAATAAAGCTAACATGTAATTTAGGGCACACTGTGGATGCCGAAAAAAAAAACAATAAAAAACTATTCCAGAATTGCTTGTTTTTGGTAATTTCCTTTATCAAAAAATGAAATAAAAAGTGATCAAAAAGTCGTATGTGTTCTAAAATTGTACCAATAAAATCTACAGCCCGTCTCGCAAAAAACAAGCCCGCACACCGCTCAATCAACTGAAAAATAAAAAAGTTATGGCACTAGTAATGCAGTGATGAAAAACATCTCAATGCGCAGGCCGGAGGGGAACATTCCTTCAGTTTCAGAGCCCTATAATTTAGGAACTAGGAAAGGGAAGGGACATAGCACATCCGCTGGAAGCGAGGGCGCCCGTATTATACCAGCGCAAAACTTTCCCAGTAATATTTCCCAAACTACGAAGGAGAAAATGTCCCCAAAAGGTGCAGAGTGTTACAAAAGGGGGATAAGAAAGCAAACCGTTTATCAGTGTGACACCGGCCTGTGCATAACGGATCGCTTCACATCGTAACACACGTCTATGGATAATTGTATTATTTACCCCATTATTATACCCTGATATACTCCGCACAGATTACATATGCCACCACATTATAAACTGAAATACCTGCAAAACCCCAAACAGAACTACTACCAAGCAAAATTCATGCTCAAAATGGCGGTCTTTCCCTTCTTAGCCCTACAGTGTGCCCAAACAGCAATTTATGGCCACAAATAAGGCATTACCATACCCGGGAGAACCCCCTTAACAATTAATGGGGTAAGATTCTCTAGGGGCACAACATATTGTGCGGTGAATAGGCAGATCAGTGGAAAATTGCAATTTTCACTTTGCACCATCCACTGCGTATTCATTTCTGAAAAACACTTGTGGAGTCTAAATTCTCACTACACCCCTTGATAAATGCCTTTAGGGGTGTAGTTTCTAAAACGGGGTCACTTTTGTTTGGTACATCAGTGGTTTTGCAAATGCAACATGCTGTCCGCAAACCATTCCAGCAAAATCTACGCTCCAAAAGATAAATACCGCTCCTTTTCTTCTGAATGCTCCCATATATGTAAACAGCTGACTATAACCACATATGGGGTGTTACCGTACTCGGGAGAAATTTCTTTACAAATGTTGGCGTGCTTTTTCTTCTTTATTCTTTGTAAAAATGAAAAATGTTGATCTAAAACTACATCTTGTTGGAAAAAAAAATATTTTTCATTTTCATGGCTTAATTCTAATTAATTCAGCAAAAAAACCTTTGGGATCAAAATTTTCACTATACCCCTAGATGATTCCCAAATGGAGTCACCTTTGAAAAAACATTAGCTAAACCTACATTTTATTTGAAAAAATGTAGATTTTCATTTTCATGGCCTAGTTTCAAAATTTTTTGCAAAAAAACTGGCGGGTCAAAATGCTTGCAACACCCCTAAATAAATTCCGCGAGGGGTGTAGTTTCCCAAATGGGGTCACTTTTGGGGGGTTTCCACTGTTTTAGTTCCACAAGACCTCTTCAAAACTGACATGGTGCCTAAAATATATTCTAATAAAAAAGAGGCCCAAAATCCACTAGGTGCTACTTTTGCTTCGGAGGCCAGTGCTTCAGTCCAGTAGCACACTAGGGCCACATGTGGGATATTTCCTAAAACTGCAGAACCTGGGCAATAAATATTGAGTTGCATTTCTCTGGTAAAACCTTCTGTGGTACAAAAAAAATGGATTCAAAATGAACTTCTGGAAAAAAATAATGAACTTTGTAAATGTCACCTCTACTTTGCCTTAATTCCTGCGCAATGTCTAAAGGGTTAAGAAACTTTCTAAATGCTGTTTTTAATAGTTTGAGGGGTGCAGTTTTTAAAATGGGGTGACTTATTGGGGGTTTCTAATATCTAAGGACCTCAAAGCCACTTCAAAACTGAACTGGCCCCTGTACAAATAGCATTTTGAAATTTTCTTGAAAATGTGGAAATTGCTGCTAAAGTTTTAAGCCTCGTAACGTCCTAGAAAAATAAAATGATGTTCAAAAAAAGATGCTAAACTAAAGTAGACATATGGGTGATGTTAATTAGCAACATTTTTGTGTGGTATAACTGCCTGTCTTACAAGCAGATACATTTAAATTGAGAAAAATACAAATTTTTGCAATTTTTCGCAAAATTTTGGTGTTTTTCACAATTAAATACTGAATGTATCGGGCAAATTTTGCCAGTAACATAAAGTCCAATGTGTCACGAGAAAACAATCTCAGAATCGCTTGGCTAGGTAAAAGCATTCCGGAGTTATTACCACATAAAGTGAAACATGTCAGATTTGAAAAATGAGGCTCTGTCAGGAAGTTCAAAAGTGGCCAAAGAGGGAAGGGGTTAAGGGCAGCATCTTAAAGGAAGAGATCCGCTTTATTATTAGCCCAAACAGCACAAAAAAGATTGAACCATCTGGCTGATGGAGCCTGATAAAGAATTCAGTGGACTCACAGTAGTGAGTTAGTTCATGAGGTAAACACTCTTCCCACTCCTCTTATGAGTGATTGGTGGCTGCCATATATATGTGCAGTAACTGGCCGTCAGTCAAGGGGTGGGAGGAGGCTGGGACTAACGGGGGGTGTTCCCCTCATAAATACCGTGGACTCATAACTCTGAGTCTGCTGTATATTTTGTTAGCTGTTATTAGCCAAACGGTACAATATCTCTTAAATATAGCGGACCTGTCTCCATACTATCCTGCCCTTAAACAGGGCAGCATACTATAGTGACTAATTCCCTTTATAGCACTGGTCCAGTGATGCAATAAGAACAACATGGATAAATATTGCATAGGATTCTAAAGTAAACTTCTGTGTTTACTTAGAGAAATAACTTCCTTGTCCCTTTTTTTTTTTTTTTACACCCTTAATTCCATCAGTGTGCCACATTGCATAAAAAGGAGTTGCTGGATGACAGATCAACTTCTTCCATCAGCTATAGTACCTGTGTGCCTGTGTTGAAATGCCATCCCACAGCTCAACAGATCTCACAAAGTAGACACAAATACTGATACAAACAAAGCAGAAAAAAAAGAGTGCAAAAGAGTTGATACTTCAGGATGATTGCCAGTTGGCAGATGAGTGATTAGGACGCAAGCCAAATAGGTGGACCCCTTTAGATTGCAATCTAGATGAGAAAGCAAGATGTTTTCATAAGACAAAAGCTGCACATGGAGTTGAAATACCTTAGTATGGTTCCTGTCCCCTTTGCATTTGGTGTCATTGTAAAAAGATGACAAGATTCTATATTACAATAATAGGACACCATTTATATCAAACCAAATACATAGATGGAGACAATTTCCTATCAGGATATACATGATTAGTATTCATTTTTGGTGAAATGCTCTGAAAAGTCTATGTCGACCTTTGTACATACACTGCATTAATTATTCTGCACTTATCATGAGTTACAGCCTGTATTATAATCCAGAGCTGCATTCACGGTTCTGCTGGTTGTCATAAGAAACAGTCGACAAGCTTGTCACAACGGTGGAACAGTTTTTTTCTCCGACATCAGCGTAAAGTTCCTGAACACTACATTAGAAAAAAAAATCACCAGAGGATTCTCTGGGCAGACATTAAAGAAGACCTCCAGTGGAAACACAACTTTCGATGTCTACATTCCCCACCTGACTGTATACCACACTCTACACTTCTTTTATGTATACTGTACTTACTTTTTGAACTGCTGATTTGTCTGTGCTTAAAAAAAGCCTCCATCTTTATTCTTAGATTTCCCTAGCTTTCTCTTCCTCTCTGCCTTGCTATCAATCCCATGATGCTTCTGCACAGCATCACACGACCAGCTAAAGACCACACCAATTCTCCATGCTGGGGGACACTGTGATGATCATTCTCAATATTCTCCTAAATAAGCAGAGAAACCATAAGTATACAGACGGGGAGGCTGCACTATATTCTGCTACATTAAAACCTGTGTGACGGGAACCTGTCTAAGTATCAGTCGTAGCTGATAATAGAGGCTCCAGTCTCCCCCCCCCCCCCTGTGCAAAACTAGTGTGATACAGGAACTGCTGAAGCCTGTGATGGGTGACACATAGATCTCCATAGACGTAAGTAGAGAAAGCGTGTCACCGAGCCTGATTCACACTGCTGCTAAGCAACCATCCCAGTCTGATATCTAGAGATAGAAGCAGCAAGAAAAATAACAGGTGAGGGACTGACACATGGAACACCATAATGGTACACATGGGAAAGTTTTGTTTTGGCTGTAGTGTCAATCTAAGAAAGCAAGGAATCTTGGGAAATTTCAGCTCTGAAGCCCACAAAATTTTCAATGCATCTTTAATCTATAATACAGGCTGTAGCTAAGGAGCAGATAAGGATAAATAAGTAATGCTCACCTACTCACTTTGATATTTCGATTTACTATATATGTAAACTATCAAATCATGTTTAAAGTTGGACATATGCTTTCACCACTTCAGAACCGCAATAGTACATTTACAGTGGGTAGTCTTTAAACCTGTGCCATTGCACATTTAAGGTGTGGATTAAATTTGAGATGCCTACCATGTATCCACAGGAAAGGTTTTTCACTGCCTCTTTCTTTTCTGATTTCATACACATAGGGCGCTGTTTACAGAATAGAGGCAGAGGCAGCCTATATTGGTGCTGGTGGTCAGGGGACTGAACTTAGTAGAACGACTAAGCTGCTGGGTCTAACTAGACCGATGAAAAGCCCTAACAGTGACAATTGCCACTGAAACCAGACTGTAAAACAAAAATGATAAAATAATAAAGTCCCTCAATGGCCGTATTTTCGGTACTATTTTTAAAAACTATAAGGCTAATAATTCTAATTGGAAAAAATATGTATAAAAAAAAAAAAAGAAAGCCGTAGTGGTCATTGAAAAAAAGTAACAGTTGTTGAACTAACATGGATTAAAGTTACCAAAATGTGTCTTGTTTTGAAGGACCAAAATACTCCTGACCTGAACTGGTTAAGCAGTCTAGTCTTCTACATAAGTAAATATACTATAATTTTTTGTATTTTTCTCTTCAACTTTATGTTGCATCATCAAGAAAATAAGGTCCCATATTTATTATGTGTTTCATTTGAAAGAAACATTTTATTAAATCAGTTATCTATATAGAAAATCCTGACCACTGTGATATGGTTTAGCCTTAGAAAAAGGACCTAAACATTTGTAACATTAAATGATTCAATTCTATAACTACATTGCTTTTGTAAGGAATAATCAGTCTGAAACAGCTGAATCACTATAAAGAATGGAATGAAGAATAAAAAAGGAAGCA
Organism: Rhinoderma darwinii; assembly: GCF_050947455.1. Classification (NCBI taxonomy): domain Eukaryota; kingdom Metazoa; phylum Chordata; class Amphibia; order Anura; family Rhinodermatidae; genus Rhinoderma; species Rhinoderma darwinii. The sequence continues at coordinate 445,054,720 of NC_134687.1, forward strand.
TCTAACCATAACGGAATAAAACAATTTTTTATATAAAATAAAATTGTCATCCATCTGCTGGCTCAACCTGTATACAACAAAACATATATTGCAATTCACCATACAACAATTGTTTTCATATTGTCTGCAACACAAAACGTACCATGAACAGAGATACGGGATTCCTAGTTGTAGCTTACAAAGAAATGCTCATTCAAATGGAAACCAAACTGTCAATTCAGAAACCCGGTCTTCGGCCTCATTCACCCGGCAATACCCTAAATCACGGGACGCGATTGTGGGCACGGCTGGCTGCCGATGGCCACGCACAGCTGCCCACAGCCACCCAAAAAATAGAAGTGAATGCGTCCTTAATTGCGGACCTTAATTGCGGTCCGCAATTACGGACGATTTTTACGGTCATGTGCATAGGGCCTAGATCAGTATTCAACTGCCTATCTAGAGAGCGAGAGAGAGAAAACAGAACTCACAATGCCAGTGTTATTAGAGCCGTAACTGTAAGCTTCTCCCTTGATGAGAATGGAAGCAAAGGAAAAAACCAATGCAAAATTAGGAGGCAGTACCATTCAATATACCAATATTATTTGCACAATTTATTCCAAATTATTATATTTTCTGAAATAAAACTTTCACCCTTAAAGGAATTGCCTCATCACAGACATTGGTAGCATATCGCTAGGATATGCCATCAATGTCTGATCCGTAGCAGACCAACCTGTCATGCCCATGGCTGCGTGCCGTCAGGCTCACTCACCTCCTGACGGCCACAGCCATGGATCTGTGAGCGCTGGTCCCCATCTTCTCCTCAGGAGACGCCAACGCTCACTTCCGCTTCTCCCAGCCGATTCCCGTAGGGTGCGCGCGCACGCTCGTGCCCGCTCTTAAAGGCCCAGCGAGCGAACCTGAGTTAAAGTGCCAAATTAGCCCAACGTGACAGTAACCTCAGGCCATGGACAAGAGATGCGGGTGGATATGCTAGACCTCCGGTCTCAACAGGACCAACTCCTCCAGGCATTGAACATGATTGCACATCGGCTGGAAGGTGCAAACTGCCATTCCTTCTACTACACATCCTGGCAGTACAGATCCTCCGGCTACACCTCTGATCACCGATTTTCTTTGCTGCTACCTCACCGCTATGATGGAGACGCGAAGACATGCCGTGTATTATTGAACCAGTGCCAGATCCACTTTAGCCTGTATGCAAGGGCATTTTCGACTGATGGCGCAAGGGTCGCTTTCATCGTCTCTCTACTCACTGGCAGGGCACTAGCATGGGAAAACCCTATCTGGGAGAAACAAGTACCTGAGACCCGTGACTTCCAGGGGTTCCTATGGACATTTTGCACAGTGTTTGAGGAGCCTGGACGAGTCTCGTCGGCAGCTGCCTCCTTGCTGAACCTACGCCAGGGAGACATTTTCGTGGGCGAGTACGCCATCCACTTCCGCACCCTGGCGGGAGGATTGTCATGGAACAATGCGGCCTTGGTGGCTACATTCTGACAGGGACTGTCTCTTCTGAGATTAAGGACGAGCTTGCCGTCCGAGATCTACCGTCTACCCTTGATGACCTCATCCTTCTGGCCGCCTGGATTGATATAAGGATCCGAGAACGGTCCAAGGAGCTCGTCGGGAGGGAAGACTCCCTAGCCCGTTTCCTACTTTGCAGCAACCTCTGCTGTCCTCAGTTGCTGATCCTCCAAAGGAGTCTGTGAGGATGGACCAGTTTAAGCGGTCTACCCAGGAGAGACAACGCAGATGCACCTCGGGATTCTGTCTATATTACGGCCTCGGAGGCCATCTTGTGCGTCTGTGCCCCCAAAAGCCCCAGAGCCTAGCGTTGGTGGGAGAGACAACCCTGGGTGAAGAAGGACTTTTGTCTAAATTGTCCATTCCCGTGAACATAGTGTCCGGCGAAAAAACGCACCAGGTCTCTGCTTATCTGGACTCTGGATCCACTGCTAATTTCATTCGAAGAGACCTGGTGGATCATCTCCAATTGCCCACAACCCCTTTGGAGAGGCCTTTGATGGTTGCATCTGTGAATGGACTACCTCTGTCAGACCCGGTTGTAGCTGTGACCAAGCCGCTGAGGCTCCAAGTGGGAGCTCTCCATTCCGAGCTCATCTTGTTCTTTGTCCTGACTAAAACCATCAACCCTGTGCTGCTGGGCCTGCCCTGGCTCCGACTCTATGCCCCAGTCCTGGACTGGAATTCTGGACAGGTTCTCCAGTGGGGTTCCGAGTGTCTCAACCGCTGCCTGATACAGATTCGTTCGGCTCAGCCTCCTCTGCCTCAGTCCTTGGCAGGATTGCCGTGTCATTAGCTTGCATTCTCGGATGTCTTCAGCAAGAAAGAGGCGGAGATGCTACCCACACACCGGACGTATGACTGTCCTATTGAGCTGATTCCGGGTGCATCCATTCCCCGTGGTAGGGTATATCCTCTCTCCTTACCAGAGACTCAGTCCATGTCTGCCTATGTTAAGGAGAATCTGGAGAGGGGCTTCATATGGAAGACCTCCTCCCCGACAGGAACCGGGTTCTTCTTCATCAAGAAAAAGGATGGTTCTTTGCGACCCTGCATCGAGTACCAGGGTCTCAACCAGATAACGGTAAAAAATAGATATCCATTGCCATTGATTTCTGAACAGTTCAATTGTATACAAGGAGCCAAGATTTTTTTGAAGCTAGACCTGCGTGGAGCTTACAACCTAATCCGGATTCGCCAGGGTGACGAATGGAAGACGGCATTTAACACCTGTGACGAACACTATGAATATCTAGTAATGCACTTCGGTCTGTGTAATGCTCCCGCAGTCTTTCAAGAGTTCATTAATGACATCTTTCCGTGACCTCCTCTATGTTTGTGCTGTGGTCTATATTGATGACATCTTGATTTTTTACTCCAGATCCGATAACTCATCCGTCAAGTTTTGCTGCGGTTAAGGGAGAATCGCCTGTATGCCAAGTTGGAGAAGTGCGTGTTTGAGAACGATGCTCTACCCTTCCTGGGCTACATATTCTCAGATCAAGGCCTCAAGATGGATCCTGAGAAGGTAAAAGCCGTCCTGGAATGGCCACAACCTCAAGGCTTGAGGTCCATACAGCGCTTCCTGGGATTCGCTAATTTCTACAGACAGTTCATTCCAAAAGGTGTAAGAAAAAATAGGAGGACTACTTCAGCTCACTGTTATGTGGGTTCAGGCATAGACTGCGCTCGGAATCCTGCGTGGCGGCACATGATGTGGATAAACAAAACAGAAGAAATTTGATCCAGCGCTGGTTGATTTAAAAGGAAACGATGTTCCAACATTATTCGTACAAATGGTAAAATCCGATTGAGGTAAGGGTGGTTGCATCAGCAATAAGCCTACGCATTTCTGACAGATCACCTGTCCTTAGTCATGGCACACGACCTTGTCCCCACCACTCTTTCCAAGCAGCTGAAGCTCAGTTCCAGCGATTGGTGGGGGTCACAGCAGTCGGACTCCCCGCTAATAGGACATTGGTGGCACATCCTAAGCGATATACCCCCAATATCTGTAATGAGACAACCCCTTTAACTTTGCAGTCAGCTTCAGTCCATTTAACTTAGCTTTATGGTTATATATTTCTATGTGAATAAAATATCATACAGACAGACAGAAATCTAGTAGTATACTATAGTAGCCTTTAAAGCATTTTTTTCGCACTAACATTAAAAAAAAAAAACACTTTAACACTGCCTGCTATGTGTATATAGAGGATGTCTATGTGTGGGCTAAAATATGCAAACACACCAGTTTAGGATTGCAGACCAAGCACCTTCTTGGCACGTATGCAAATGAGTTCAGAAGAATATATTTCACTGTGCAATGGATTAATAGAACGTCTCCATTGCCATGATTTCATATTAAGCACAGCCAAGGGTTGCCAAGGTTTACTGATACATATTTAATTGACTTAAAGAAAATGTCTCCCTTAAAAGCTGCCTCAGCGATCCATAAGTTTGCTGTATTCATTCCCAAACCCAACATAGTTAAAGTGATTTACAATGAAAAAGCAATTGCTGTGTTATTAAAGAAACTCCACAAAGAAGACTTCTCAATAAATGTAGGATCATAGCCCTTCATGATGCTGTGTAAGAAACTTCTATTACAAAATTACAGTACTATGGGTAGACTAATCTTCTAAGTAGAGAGCTTTATTAAGCTTTGACCCGAGGCCTTTTATTTCTTATATTAAAGTTGTCTGCTCATGAATGAGAGTGGTTTTACATATTAATTTACACAGGGGATTGTCTACTTTGAAACCCATATGCCGCTTTCATAAGAAGGATTATGCTAACATTAAGCACTAGGAAGCATGGAAACATAAATAAAACAAAATCCAGTAATGTTGATGCACCTTAAAATATTTGGATAAATGGCCCACCCAAATATATAAATCTATACATCTCCTTGATTATATATGCAAATGTTTTGGTAAATATGGTAGTAAATATATGTTACAAAATGAATAATCAGAATAACTGCCTGCATATAAGTCCATGTATTATTATAGGGTAGCTAAACTTTCAACAAACATCTGGCATGTCAGAAGTTTTGATCGGTGAGGATCCGAGCACTAAGACCCCCACTGATCGCTAGAACCAAACAGCAAAAGAACGTGGGTGAGCGCTGTGCCGCTTGGTTTCTGATCGGCTTTTCTTGGAAAGTCGATGTAGCGGTGTACGGACTCAATAGAAAGTCTATTAATAGGGGGTTAAAACTAGAATAGATTAAAAGAGACACGGCGCCACATAGTGCAAATAAAGCGAGGTAAAACATGGGAGCAAACTTGATGGTAAAAGAATGCTCACCTTGAAATGTGGACACTGGTAGGTGTCACAAAAGTAATGAAGCTGCTGCCAGGTCCATGCACAAAACAAACGGAGTTTGTTGTCGAAATATAACTTGATAGAATAAAAAAGGACCACCGGCGCTGCTATAATGAACAATGTGAAGACTTAGACAGGCATGAAGAGAAAGCATTTAATTGTAACAATCAGAGGCTACGCGTTTCAACACCGGACCGGCGTCTTCATGAGGCCAATGATTTGATCAAATTAATAGGGGGTGTGACTGGATGTAGAGCGGAGCAGTAGCAGAAAAGGACAGCTCCGTGCACTAGCGGGATTCAGCGCACCAAGCAAGCACGTATCTGCCTAAAAACTTCTACTCACCCTCTCTGGCCGGCCGATAGCCTAGAGAATCCGCTGACATGACCAGGAAGAGGCGAAAGCTAGGGAGTCCGGCCAAACGTACTTCCTTCTTCTCCAGTGCCGCGCTGAGCCAAGATGGCGCTGGACCTCGTGGCGCATCAATGCCCACGCTGCAAGTAGCAAGCCCTCATTCGTCTCCTCACTCTAGCGCTTCTAGTAATGCTGAAAGCTCGGTCTCCCAGCGGAACAAACAAGGTGAGCCTTGCGAACACTGTCCTCTGCCTCTCTTGAATTACTAAAACAAAGCTATGGGGGAATTTACTGCTACTCACTCACGAGAAGTGAAACATCTCTACACAGCATTCATGCTGCAGAACACCCCATCACTATCTCTGATGTAAGAACTTTACTGACTGAGCTAAAATACACTATTCAAACTGATATTCATAATGCAGTAGCATCTCTCCATACTGACCTGATTGCTATTGGAGAAAGAACTGCACATTTAGGAGACAAGCTGGAGGAATTTACCACAGCTCATAACAGTCTAGTCGACCCTCATGATACCACAGAAGATGATTTATCGCTCATTAAATTTAAATTGGCTGATCTGGAAGACCGATCCAGACAAAATAACATTCGCTTCAGGAATATTCCTGAAAATATCACAGATGACAAATTAAGAGAGTATTTGGCTGATTTATTTACAGCAGTAATCCCTAATGCCTCAGAAAGAGACTTGCTTATAGACAGGGCCCACAGGGTTCCTAAGCCTAAACACTTGGCTCCCACAGTTCCCCGAGAAATTCTGGCAAGGCTGCACTTTTTTCATTTTAAAGACGCACTACTAAAAGCCACAGTTACCATTAAAAATGTTCCTGAATGATTTCAGAACATTTTACTATATGCAGATTTGTCGATAGCCACACTGGCTAGAAAAATAGAATTCGCTAAGACTACCCAGGTTTTGAGACATCATAACATACCATACAAATGAGGTTTTCCAGTCAAACTGATAAGAATCAATTGCATGGCTCACTGACTTCTCACCCAAAGAAGACGCTAACCTAATTTCAAAATGGTCTCTAGACCCTTCACTAGATGGCGATAACTCATCACCAAAGACGAAGAAACCAGCTACTATTCAGCAAGAATGGTCCACTGAGGAACGCTATGGATCTTCCCCCCTCCTGTCACTTATAATGGAGTTCAATATTTGTATGACTGAGTAGTTGCCATACAATCCTTCTCATATTTTTTTTACTATAAAAATACGTACCTCTTCATCTTAATTTCCTCATATATCCTGCTGATGCACTCTTCCAATTTTCCTGATCCCGTATTTCTAGGCCCTCGATGTCAAGTGATTATCCTAGGATATCCGGTTCACGTAGCACCAAGATTTTTTTACCCAAAACTTTTTATTTGGGTTGTTTTTTACCTGTTTACACAGTTTTTTTTTTATAGTTACAATATCTCGTTTAGTATGTCCATGGTATGCTCCTAAAAATTTAATGCTTTACTTAAGTTCAAAACATCTATATGATGACTATAGCACTTATATATGGTATTATGATGTCATATGTGGTAATTATCGTTACTCCTCTATAGAAACTGCAAACTTCTCAAAATGGTTATTAAGATGCGCACTTTAAATGTTAAGGGCATCAATAGCCCTTTCAAGAGGTCTCTGTTCTGGACAGAATGCGTGAAACAAAAATGTGACATAATTTGCGCCCAGGAAACACATTTAAACAAAACTGAGTATGAAAACCTAGAATATGTAACAGACGCTTCCCGCATATCTTGTATTCTCACGCAACTGACAGAAAAAGGGAGTGTTGATATCTCAAAGACACCATTGCCTTTCAGTTAACATGTTTGCTGTCTGATGTAGAGGGTAGATATTTGGTGATTATTTGTCTCATCAATATTGCACCTTTCACTATAGTTAATCTATATGCACCCAATACTCACCAGCATAAATTGACAAAAAAATTATTTGACCTAGGTCAAGCAAAGAAAAAAGGCAATTTTATAATTTGTGGAGATTTTAATAGGACTATAGATCCTATTCTTGACAGATACCCCTCACATCCTAAAGATAATAACTGTGTTCTTCGTAACTTATTACACTCGCTATATTATTACGTCACTATATGACGCATGGAGAATCACTCATGCATCTGAAAAATACTTTACCTATTTTTCCAATCCACATAACACATATTAACATATAGATTTGATATTAGTAGACAAATGGTTATTACAAAAAATAATGTGTACAAAAATGTATACGATTTCATGGTCAGATCACGCACCGACATCCATAACCTTCCAATAATCCTTTAATTCTACTCCAACTTCCTCATGGAGATTAAATAATTATCTTCTTAACAACTAATCTTATGTATCTACCATTGAAACCACTCTATCTGAATATTTTTCCTTGAAGATTACCGATGATATCTCTAAAACTACCCTATGGTGCGCCCATAAGGCCGTTATAAGAGTTCATTTTCTCAAACTAGCCTCCCTTGAAAAACTATCCAGATTATCTTGTATCAAAGAACTTTCAGACAAACTTTTAATTCTGGAAATTAAAAATAACTTTTCGTCCAATCTAACTAGGGAAAGAAATACCCTTCGTCAAAAATTGAACCTAACCGTTCAAAATAACCTCTGAACTCCATCTTCGAAAATCTAAACTTACAAATTATTGACAAAATAACAAAACTTCTAAACTTTTGGCAAACAAATTAAAGAAAAAAGCAGCTACTGGTCTAGCAAAAATTAAAAATGTCTACGTTTTTTCAGAAAAAAGGTGGATTTTAATATTCATGGCCGAATTCCACTAAATTCTGCAAAAAACCTGTGGGGTCAAAATGCTAACTATACCGCTAGGAAAATTCCTTGAGGGGTGTAGTTTCCAAAATGGGGTCACTTTTTGGGGGTTTCCACTGTTTTGGTCCCTCCAGGACGTTGCAAACGCGACATGGCACCGAAAATCATTCGATCAAAATCTGTGCTCCAAAATCCAAATGGCGCTGTTTCCCTTCTGAGCCCTGCCGTGGGTCCAAACAGCAGTTTATCACCACATATGGAGTATTGCCGTAATCAGGAGAAATTGCTTTACATACGTTGTGGTTCTTTTTCTCCTTTATTCCTTGTAAAAATTAAAAAATTCTATGTTTTTTCAGAAAAAAAGGTGGATTTTCAATTTTACAAACTATTTCCAATAAATTTAGCACAAAAACTGTGGGGTTAAAATGCTAACAATACCCCTTGATAATTTTCCTGAGGGGTGTAGTTTCCAAAATGGGGTAACTTTTAAGGGCTTTCCAGTGTTTTGGCACCACAAGACCTCTTCAAAACTGACATGGTGCCTAAAATATATTCTAAAAAAAGGAGGCCCCAAAATCCTCTAGGTGCTCCTTTGCTTCTGAGGTCCGTCTTTCAGTTCAAGAGGACACTGGGGCAACATGTCGGATATTTCTAAAAACTGTAGAATCAGGGTAATAAATATGGAGTTGCAATTGTTGGCTAAAACCTTCTAAATGTTTTTATTACAAATAAATTTTGGCAAAAAAAAATGAAATTAGTAAATTTCACATATATTGCTTTAATTCCTGTGAAACGCCTAAAGGGTATAGAAACTTTTTGAATGCTGTTTTGAATACTTTGAGAGGTTCATTTTTTTAAAATGGGGTGATTTATGGGGACTTTCTAATATATAAGGCCCTCAAAGCCACTTCAAAACTAAACTGGCCCTGTCCTGTAAAAATCGCCTTTTGAAATTTTCTTAAAAATGTGAGAAATTGCTGCTAAAGTTCTAAGCCTTGTAACGTCCTAGAAAAATAAAAGGACGTTCAAAAAACAATGCAAACATAAAGTAGACATATGGGGGATGTTAACTAGTAACTATTTTGTGTGGTGTTACTATCTGTCTTACAAGAAAATACATTTAAATTAAGAAAACTGCAAATTTTAACAAATTTTCTCAAAATGTTGGTGTTTTTCACAAATAAATACTGAATTTATCGACCAAATTTTTTTACTAACATCAAGTACAATATGTCACGAGAGAACATTCTCAGAATTGCTTGGCTAGGTGAAAGCATTCCCAAGTTATTACCAAATAAAGTGACACGTCAGATTTGAAAAAATCGTCTGTGTTCTGAAGGCCAAAACAGGCTGTGTCCTTAAGGGGTTAACCTTGGTATACCCCAGAAACCAAAAAATATTTTAGCAGACAAACCCAGCTTTCATTGGGTTAAATCAGAATTAACCTATTTAGGAATCAAACTTTCATTCCCACCCTCAAATCTGTTTAATTCCAACTTTACTCCCCTATTGGCAACAATTAGATCAGACTTAACTAATCTTCAAACTCGAGGTATATCGTGGCTGAGCAAAAAAGCTGACGAAAAAAATTATAATCCTTCCAAAAAATGTTTACTTATTTCGCAATATGCCAGACTCTATTTTCTACCTAAAAAAAACGTCAAAGTTTAATAGTAAGATTTCTTTGGAACAAAAAAAGAGCAAGAATTAAAGCGGATATCTTATACCTACATCCACAATTAGGGGGCTCAGGTTCTCCCTCCATACTTCAGTATTATCCTAGACCAATTACGGCCGCTTTGGTCCAATGACAAATCCAAACGTTGGGTCCAAATAGAAATGCACTTTCTAAAACTACGCATAATAACCCCTTCCCGTCATCCGCCGTATTTATACGGCGCTGTCGTGAGGTGCCTCCCGCAAAGCGCCGTATAGGTACTGCGCAGCGGGAAGTGGTCACCGGTGCTAATTGCACCGTGACAAAGTAAAGATGGCTGCTGTCCCTGACAGCAGGCCATCTCTACTACTCACACAGAGTGCTGTTTCTGCCCCCTCCCCCCCCGCATCATCGATGGCTGCTATTGGTCGGTCAATTCTGACCAGCCAATCGCAGGCAATTTTGTTAAAACTGTCCCCTGGAGTCACAGGGCACAGTAAGACAGTGGTGATTGGTGCTGTCTAAAACAGCACCCGTCACCACCAACGTCATCTAAGAAGGTGGCAGTGATGCCACCTCCCTCTGCACGCCTCTCTGCACGCCTCATTCCAGTTTGGAGAGACGTGTAGAGTGGTTGAGAGACTGTCCCTGAGTGCTGATCTTTGATTTGTAATGCGATCTGCACTACTGTGTAAAAAATAAGAAAGCTTTTTTGCTGCTGCTGTCTGATCACCAGCATTATTTTTTTTGTGATGAGACAGATTTTTTGTTCCTTTCCCTCTCCCACCCCACCAACTCCCTGCACCAATCCGACCCCCATTTCCCACCCCACACCCTTTTTTTTGTGTAATTTTTGAATTTGCAACATCTCCCTGTGTGCGCCCTATGGCCACGAAGTGCTGGTTAGTGACCGCCATCACTGATTAGCATGTGTGTTTTTTTTTCCTGCAGGTTCTTTTTTGGTACTTTTTTCCCCCTATTTTCACCCACACCAATTACCAGGGTGTGTCCTACGACCGCTGAGCGCTGATCAGTGACCGCCATCACTGATTGTCATCTGTGCTCAATTTTTGGTCCAGGTATTATTATTTTTTTTATGTTTTTCCAATTATAAATTTGCACCATCTACCTGTGTGCACCCTGCGGCCACAGACTGCTGGTTAGTTATCAGCATCTGTGGTAATTTTTCAAACATTTCTGCACCTATAAACTAAGATACAATTCTTATGGTGCCACACACTACATCCCTAAATATAATAGCGCCGTACACTGCACCTCTAATTCTAATAATAACTGTGTCCCTGATTATAATAGCACACATTTCTAATAGAAACAGTGTCCCATACACACACAGTGCCACCTGTAGATAGTGCCCCCCAAAGAGCGCTCTGTAGACAGTGCCCCACATAGAGGCCCTGTAGATAGTGCTCCACATATAACCCCACATATAATCCCCACCCCCTGTAGATAGTGCTCCACATTTAGCACCACCCCCTGTAGATAGTGCCCCACATATAGCCACCACCTCCTGTAGATAGTGCTCCACATATAGCCCCCCTGTAGATAGTGCTCCTCATATAGCCCCCACATACAGCCCTAGCCCTTGTAGATAGTGCTGCACATATAACCCCCCTGTAGATAGTGCTCCTCATATAGACCCCACATACAGCCCTACCCCCTGTAGATAGTGCTGCACATATAGCCCCCTGTAGATAGTGCTCCTTATAGAGCCCCTGTAGACAGTGCCATTCATAGATCCCCTTGTAGATACTGCCCCCATAAAGCCCCTGAAGATAGCCCCCATATGTTAACCCTTTTGCTCCACATATAGTGCCTTTTACTGATGTAAGCGGTGCAATGTTGTCATCGTGCAGCTTGCATCGATGAATGACCAGGCAAGGCAGCCTGCCAATCAGCGTCCTTCAGCGATGCAATGTTAAAAGGCGCTGATTCGCCGGGAAGAATGACTTGCCTTGCCACTCAGGGCTGCATCGTTAAGCCCCAGCAGACCTGCATTGCAAGAAGACGGCACGGGAACTGGTTTAGCTATGTACATGTTTTAATTTTTTGATAAAAGTGTGAGGGGCTATATGTGCAGCACTATCTACAGGGGGCTAGGGCTATATGTGGGGGACTATATGTGCAGCACTATCTACAGTGGGGTAGGGCTGTATGTGGGGGCTATATGTGCAACACTATCTACAGGGGATAGGGCTGTATGTGGGGACTATATGAGAAGCACTATCAACAGGGGGGCTATGTGAGCAGTATTGTCTCCGGGGGGTAGGGGTGTATGTGGGGTTTATATAAGGAGGAATATCTACAGGGGGGCTATATGTGGAGCACTACCTACAGGGGGTAGGGTTGCATGTGGGGGATATATGGGGAGCACAATCTACATCGGGGGCTATATGTGGAGCACTATATACAGGGGTTGGGGGTTATATGTGGGGCACTATCTACAAGGTGGGGCTGTATGTGGGGGCTATATGTGAAGCACTATCTACAGAGGGTGGGGTCTATATGTGGAGCACTATCTACAGGGGGTGGGGGCTATATGTGAAGCACTATCTACAGGTAGTGAGGGCTATATGTGGAGCACTATCTACAGGGCACGTTCAGGTTTTTTTTATTTGACGTTCGTACAGTACATTTTTATAGCCTAGTTTTACTGTAACACATTAGACTACAGATTTTTTTAGTATTAGATAGTGTCAGTTAGATACGGACATTCCGTTTTTTTTTTTACTGAAGTTCGTACAGTAAATTTTTATAGCCTAGTTTTACTGTAGCACATTGGTTAGTACATTTTACATAACGTAGATTTACTGTTTTAGTCAAATTTCTTTTACTGTTTTAGTCTAATTTTATTCTAATTTAGTCTTATTTGTTATATCCGCCCATTTTTTTTTTCTTTCTCTCTTTTTTTTTTTAAATTCCTCTTATCTTCTAATTTTTATTCACTGTACACGTGTGAAAACACTACATCCCCCCCCTGTGTAAAAATAAAAGTTGATTACACGTGTTAAAACACCACACACACCCCCTGTAATAAATAAAAATGTCTCAATCGTCCGTATTGCCTCTGACACTGATACGACCAGTTAGGGAGACGAGGAATATGCCCCACTCCTTTTTGTTTCTTCCTCCTCCTCCAGTGATGAGGAACCCCCTCAGAGTCGCACCCCAGGAGAGCAGCTGAGGTAACCCTAATGATTGATCCCGTTTGGACTCCACCCCCTAGAAAATTATGAGCCTCAAATTCCGGATTTTATAAGCAGCTCAGGAATTCAGTTTGAGACTGCAAGTCTCAAAGAAATTGACTTTTTCACGGTATTTTTCTGTGAGGAGTTTGTTAATTTTATAGACGAATCTATATGCCCAACAATTTTTAACCTCTTAACGCCGAAGGACGGATATATCCGTCTTCTGCAGCTGCTAGTACGTGCAGGAGGACGGATATATCCATCCTGTGATGGCGCGGGTACTGCCACTGTACCCACGCGATCAGCGGCAGGAGCACGGCTGTTATACACAGCCTGGCTCCTGTTGCAACTGCCAGGATCGAAGCGTGCTCCGATTCCGGCAGTTTAACCCATTAAATGCCGCTGTCAATAGTGACAGCGACATCTAATGTGTTTGACAGAGGGAGGGAGCTCCCTCTGTTTCCCCATCGGCGCCCCCGCAAATAAATCGCGGCCTAATAAAGACCCCAGGTCTGCCTTCAGCAAATGCCTAGTGTGGGTACTCCAACCCGAACCTGAGCAGCACGAAATACTAGTGCATCCTTACAATATTGATATAGATTCAGCAAATGCCTAATCGATTGCCTGTCACTTTTACACTGACAGGCAATAATGCTTTGGTATACTAAGTATACCAAAGCATTATATATGCGATCAGCAGATCGCATAGTGAAGTCCCCTGGTGGGACAAAAAAAAAAGTAAAACAGTTAACCCCTTCCCGTCGTAAACAACTTTCAGATTTTCATTTTCGTTTTTTCCTCCCCACATTCCAGAAGCCATAACGTCTTTATTTTTCCATCTATATAGTCCTATGAGGGTTTGATTTTTGCGGGACGAGTTGTAGTTTCTTGTACTAGGAAACGGGCAAAAAATTATTTGTGGGGTAGAAAATGAAAAAAAACAGCGATTCCTCCATGGTTTTTTGCGCTCTGTTTTTACGGAATTCACTGTACAATTAAAACAACATGTTAACTTTATACTGTGGGTCAATACGCTTATGGCGATACCAAATATATATAGTTTTTTCTATATTTTACTACTTTTACATGTAAAAACCAAAAACTTTATTTAACTCATTTTTACTTTTTTTATTAGTCCCCCTAGGGGACTTCAACCAGCGATCGTTAGATCGCTTGCACGATGTACTGCAATACTAATGTATTGCTGAATATCGTGATTCTGACAGGCACCTAATAAGCCCTGCCGGAGGCAAGGCTTAATAGGTGTACAAAGATGGTGGACCTGGGGGCGTTCATTAAGCCCCCAGGCAGCCATAGCAACAATCGCGCGATGAGCTGTTAGAGGGGGTCGCCCCCTCTTTCTGACGATTTAAATGCTGCAGTCGGTATTGATGGTATCCTCGCGATCGTAACAACTTGAACAATAAAATGAACACATTAATTAAACCACCGGATGAATGGCGTCCAAAAAAAACACAAAAAACTACGGCAAAATTCTCTCTTTTCTTCCATTCCCCCCATAAAAAATTTAATAAAAGTTAATCTATAAGTCCTATGTACCCCAAAATAGTACTAATGAAAACTACACGTTGGCCCGCAAAAATCAAGCCCACATACGGCCACATTGACAGAAAAATAAAAAAATTACGTCTCTTGGAATGCGGCAATGCAAAAACAAGTAATTTTTTTCTAAAAGGGTTTTTATTGTGCAAACGTAGGAAAACATATAAAACCTTTACATATTTGGTATCCCCGTAATTGTGCCAACCCATAGAATAAAGTTAACATGTTATTTACGCTGCATACTAAACGGCGTAAATTTATAACGTGAAAATTAATGCTGGAATAGCTGCTTATTTTCAATTCTCTCATAAATAAAATAAAGTTAATAAAAGTTAATTAATATATTCTAAGCATCTAAAAATGGTACAATTACAAAATACAACTCGTCCCGCCAAAAACAAGCCCTTATACGGCTATGTCGACGGAATAAAAAAAAAGTTACGACTCTTGGAATGCGACCGTGAAAAAACAAAAAATAATCCTTGGTCATTAACGTGCAAAATGGCCTGGTCATTAAGGGGTTATCCCAAAACCCCTCGTCATCATTTGTTTGGTGTACCCTCATAGATGCAGCGGAGACTGACATTTTGGGGCCTTGTGCTGCATATGGGACTAATGATGAAACCAGAGATTAGGCAATACTGGAGTGTGGATATTTTGTACAACACCCCAATATACCGCATGGCCATGTCCTGGACTCGCTTCGAAACGATTTTAAAATTCTTGCATTATAATGATAATGCACAGTGCCCGCACCAGGATGACCCCACATTTGGCCGTCTATTTAAAATCAGGCCAGTCATTGATCATTTCAGCACCAAATGTTCACAAGTGTACACCCCCGATAAATATATTTCCATAGACAAGTCCCTTGTTAATATTTAGGGGAGGCTTAAATTCTGCCAATACCTGCCCAATAAGAGGGCAAGGTATGGAATTAAATTGTGGGAGTACATCTGGGTATACACACAGGTATAGGGTTTACGAAGGGAAGGACTCTATTATTGAACCCCAAGTATGCCCCCCCCACCCCGTCCTGGGAGTTAGTGGGAAAAAAGTGTGGAATTTAATACACCCATTGCTGGACAAGGGTTATCACCTTTACGTGGATAACTTCTATACCAGCATCCCACTATTTAGGTGCCTTTCTGCCAGAAATACTGCAGCAGGCGGTACTGTGAGCAAAAACCAGAGAGGCCTCCCTAAAACACTGCTTAGCCAAAGCTTCAGAAGGGGTGACAGCAGGGAACTATGCAGCGAAAACATGTTGTTCGTCAAATATAAGGACGAGAGGGATGTCCTTATATTGACCACAATTGATGGCAGTGGCAGCACCCCTGTCCCTGAACGATGTACCACTTCAGTGACCCACAAGCCAAATTGCATCCTGGGCTACAATAAGTACATGGGCGGGGTTGATCTCTCTGATCAAGTACTGAAGCCGTATAGTGCCCTGCGGAAAACAAAGGTGTAGTATAAAAAGCTGGCCGTACACATTGTACAGATGGCAATGTATAACGCTTATGTGCTATCCCAATGTGCAGGCCGGACAGGAACATTTCTTCAGTTTCAGGAGGTGGTTATCAAGGCGCTTCTATTTAGGAACAAGGCAGGGGCGGTCCAAGCACATCTGCTGGTAGCGATGGTCCATGTATGGTACCAGGGCAACATTTCCCCAATGAAGTGCCCCAAATTACAAAAAAGGGAAGAACACAAAAAAGGTGCAGAGTGTGTTCCAAAAGGGGAATTTAGAAAAGACGCTATTTACTACTGCGAAACCTGCCCAGAAAAACCAGGCCTGTGTATCAAGGATTGCTTCAAAGCGTACCATACATGCATAAATTAGTAATTTCATCTTTCATTTACCCATTTATTAAACCAAAAGCGACATTGCGTCCATACAGATATCCAGCTAAATCCTAGCCAAAATTCAAATGGCGCTTCTGAGCCCTGTCGTGTGTCCAAACAGCCGTTTATGACCAGCTAAACCTACATTTTATTTGAAAAAATTTAGATTTTCATTTTCATGGCCTAATTCCAATAATTTCTGCAAAACACCTGTGGGGTCAAAATGCTCACTATACCCCTAGATAATTTCCTCAAGGGGTGTAGTTTAGAAAACGGGGTAAATTTTGGGAAGTTGCCTCTGTTTTGGCCCCTCAGGTTCTTTGCACCTGTGACATGGCCTCCCCAAACCATTCCTGTTAAATTTGCCTTCTAAACCCTGCCATGTGTCCAAACAGCCGTTTATGACGTCATATGGGATATTGTTTTACTCGGGAGAAATTGCTTTACAAAAGTTGTGGTGCTTTTTATCATTTAGTCCTTGTGGAAATGGAAAAAAATTAGCTAAACCTTAATTTTCTTTGAAAAAATTTAGATTTTCATTTTCACGCCCTAATTCCAATAATTTCTGAAAAAAAACCTGTGTGGTCAAAATGCTCACAATACCCCTAGATAATTTCCTCACGGAGTGTAGTTTCCAAAATGGGGTCACTTATGGGGGGTTTCCACTGTTTTGTCCTGTAAAAATGCGACATGGCCTCCGCAAACCATTCCTGCTAAATTTGAGCTCCAAAAGCCAAATGGCGCTCTTTCCCTTCTGAGCCCTGCCGTGTGTCCAAACAGCCATTCATGACCACATGTGGGGTACTGTTTTACTCGGGAAAAATTGCTAAACCTACATTTTCTTTTAAATAATTTAGATTTTCATTTTAACGGCCTACTTCCAATAATTTCTGCAAACAAACTGTGGGTTCAAAATGCTCACTATACCCCTAGAAAGTTTCCTCAAGGGGTGTAGTTTCCAAAATTGGGTCACTTGTGGGCAGTTTCTACTGTTTTGTTCCCTGAGGGGCTTTGCAAATGCGACATGGCCTCCGCAAACCGTTCCTGCTATATTTGAGCTCCAAAATCCAAATGGCACTCTTTCCCTTCTGAGCCCTGCCGTGTATCCAAACAGCCATTTATGACCACATGTGGGGTATTGTTCTACTTGGAAGAAATTGCTTTACAAATGTTGGGGAGCTTTTTGTTATTTAGTCCTTGTGGAAATGAGAAAAAATTAGCTAAACTTACATTTTCTTTGAAAAAATGTAGATTTTCATTTTCACAGCCTACTTCCAATAATTTCTGCAAAAAACCTGTGGGGTCAAAATGGTCACTATACCCATAGATAATTTCCCTGAGGTGTGTAGTTTCCCAAATGGGGTCACTTTTGGGGGATTTCTACTGTTTTAGCACCACAAGAGCCCTTCAAACCTGACATGGTGCCTAAAATATATTATAATAAAAAGGAGGCCCCAAAAATCTCTAGGTGCTCCTTTGCTTCTGAGGCCTGTGCTTCAGTCCATAAGCACACTAGGGCCACATGTGGGATATTTCCTAAAACTGCAGAACCTGGGCAATAAATATTGAGTTGCTTCCTCTGGTAAAACCTTCTGTGTAATGAAAAAAAATGGATTAAAAATAAATTTCTGCCCAAAAAAATTAAATTTGTAAATTTCACCTTTACTTTGCTTTAAAGGGGTTGTCCAGGAATACATTTTATTTACATTTTAACCTAAGGTGACATGTACAATTAACTTTCTAATATAATATCTTTTTATTTTTGGAACGGCTACTTTCTTCTAATTAGTTGTCATGTGACCACATTCAGAGTAAACTTTTCATTTCCTGTGTCGTTCCGTGTCTTTGCTCAGCCAGCACTTCCGGCTTTCAGAGGCATGGAGTGTCATCAACTACGTTTACAGGCAGTGGCTGATGTTTCATGACCTCATCAGAGCTCCACCTCTGGACCAACTGACTGTAAACATAGTTGATGATGCCTCTTCAAGCCGGAGGTGCTGGCTGAGCAAAGACTCTCATAGTACACGCCCCCTCCTCCTCCTATGTCGTTGTTTAAGCACCCTCTTTCTGCTTCTCTCTCAGAGTTCTCTCTATGCCTGGCCGCAGCGCGGATGATGAGAGGAGGGGGTGTGTATGATGAGAGACACGGCAGCCAGGCAGTTAGGGAACTCTGAAAGGGAAGAAGGAGGGGTGTGGACGACGAGATAGGAGGGCAGTGATGTCAGGAAGCCTGGGCAGAGTGCTAGTATAGGCTCTGCTCCGAGACTCTGTGGAATCCCCTGACATCACTGTCCATATATGGACAGTGATGTCAGGGGCTTCCCCAGAGCCGATAACCCGGGCAGAGCGCTAGTATAGGCTCTGCTACGGGACTCTGCGGAATCCCTTGACACCACTGTCCTTATATGGACAGTGATGTCAGTAGCTTCCCTAGAGCAGATAGCTACTATCGCTCTGCCCGGGACTCCAGCTATATATATATATATATATATATATATATATATATATAGGCATGATGGGGATAATACACAGGGATATTGGGGGGTTATATACAGGCATGATAAGGGTAATATACAGGAATGATGGGGTAATATACAGGGATGATGGCGGTTATAAATAGGGATGATAGGGTTTTAAACAGGGATGATGGGGGGGTTATACACAGGAATGATGAGGTAATATACCGGGATGATTGGGGTTACATACAGGTTGTATACAGGGATGATGGAGTTATTTCATCCCTGTGTATTATGCTCAACATCCCTATATATAACCCCCATCATCCGTGTATATACCCCCATCATCACTGTGTATAACCCCCATTATCCCTTTGTATAACCGTAATCATCCCTGTGTATAACCCCCATCATTCCTGTGTATTTCCCCATCATCCCTGTGTATTCTACACATCATCCCTGTATATAACCGCCTTCATCCCTGTGTCTAACCCCCATCATCCCTGTATATAACCCCTCTCCCCTGTGTGATTATTAGTGGGTGTGACTGTGCAGGTAGCTGGGTGCCTGTATTTTAGAGCAGGGAATGACCTGTGAACATAGAGGGGCGTGGCAGTATGCAAATAGCTGAGATGCTGTGGAGGAAAGGGGGATGTAAGCTGTCTCCTCAGATGCAGCAAGGGATCATGGGTATGGTGGGTTACAAGACAGGAAAAAGCCAGGAACAGAAGCAAGGGATGTAAACAAACAGAAAGAGCAGCAGTGACGATTGAGATAAAAAAGAAACTGGTTAGAAGGTTAGTAGGGGGTTTTAGGGAAGGGAATCCAATGCTGGGGGACACTTCTTAGAAAATAATTTTTTCCTGGCCAACCCCTTTAACTCCTGTGAACCGTCTAAAGGGTTTAAAGAACGTTCTAAATGCTGTTTTGAATACTTTGAGGGGTGAAGTTTTTAAAATGGGCTGACTTATTGGTGGTTTCTAATATATAAGGCCCTCAAAGCCACTTCACAACTGAACTGTTCCCTGAAAAAATAGCCTTTTGACATTTTCTTGAAAATGTGATAAGTTGCTGCTAAAGTTCTAAGCTTGGAAAGTCCTAGAAAAACAAAAGGATGTTCAAAAAATGATGCCAATCTAAAGTAGACATATGGGGGATGTTAATTAGCAACAATTTTGTGTGGTATAACTATCTGTCTTACAAGCAGATACATTTCAATTTAGAAAAATGCAAATTTTTGCAATTTTTTCAAAAATGTTGTGTTTTTTACAACTAAATACTGAATGTATCGAGCAAATTTTGCCAGTAATATAAAGTCCAATGTGCCACGAGAAAACGGTCTCAGAATCGCTTGGATAGATAAAAGCATTCCAAAGTTATTACCACATAAAGTGAAAAATGTCAGATTTGAAAAATGAAGCTCTGTCAGGAAGGTCAAAAGTGGTCACAGCGGGAAGGGGTTAAACATTTTTTTTCAGCTGTCTCTCATTTAAATTACACATCTCAGCTTTCCTTGTCTACCATATGAGCTATCTTATCCATATGGCCCATCATTACCCACAAAATAACAATTACTACAAATGAACATTTACAATAAAGGGGGTTTTACACTGGACGATTATCAGGCAGACGGGAGTTCAGAGAACGCTTGTTGCCGATAATTGCCCAGTGTAAAAATGGGAACGATCAGCAGATGAACGAGCAAACACTCGATCATCTGTTGGTCGTATCGTTTTAAAAAAGTGAAATATTATTGTTGTTGGCAGCACACCTCCTTGTGTAAACAGAGACACGCGCTGCCGACATGATAATAATGTATGGGGACGAACGATCGGAGTAACGACCACTCGTCCCCATCCATAGCTCCGTGTGACTGGCACAAACGAATGCCGATCGACAATTTTTCCGTTGATCGCGCTCCCTGCACCGGCCACTTTTTGGCCGGTGTAAAAGGGCCTTAACTGCTTAGAACCTTTGGAAATTGCGATTCCAAATCTTTCTATCTCTAATTGGAAAGACAAAAATGTAAGTCAGGTGCATCAACTATGGGAACTATTTGTCTCATTTTCAGATCCGATCTCAACATACAAACTACCTTCTAAAGATTTCTACAAATGCCTTCAGATCAGGCATGCTCTACATAACTTACCTCCACCCTCAACTGGCCTTCACTCCCCCTCGAAAGGTAGCTATCTTTTTCCAACAGATCTAACAAAGGAATGTCTAAATGTTACAAAATATTGCTTAACCCAGAATCTGACCTAATGGTTCATAATAAAAATAATTGGGAATCTGACTTATCCCAAAAATGTACTGATGATCAATGGGAATTAGCTCTCATTGCTACTGCCAAACATTCTAGATGTGTTAACCATGTAGAGAACGCAAGAAAACTGTTCTACAGATGGCATTATACACCAAGTAGACTGTCTAATGTATTCCCAAATTCAACCTCTAATTGTTGGATATGTGACAATTATAGGGGTACCTTTCTTCATATGTGGTGGGAATGTGCTAAGGCCAACACACTATGGACTAAAGTACTCCAATTACTATCTGAACTATACCGTTCTAACATTTCTCCAAAGGCTGAACTGGCACTCCTTTAAATAGGATTACATTTATTCCCAACCTCCTTTCAAATCATACTCCAACATATGTTGATATCTGCTAGGCTATCAATCGCCTCGACATGGAAAGAAAATTCTTCTATAAATATAGGGGATATTATAAGGAATATGAATGATAATTGCTGTCTTGAATGTATGTCTGCATCTGCAGTTATTAAAAAAGACCTGTTTCTAAAGGTGGGTGTCACGGTCACTGGGTTTGTGGACCC
The DNA here is from genome assembly GCF_050947455.1 of Rhinoderma darwinii. Taxonomy (NCBI): domain Eukaryota; kingdom Metazoa; phylum Chordata; class Amphibia; order Anura; family Rhinodermatidae; genus Rhinoderma; species Rhinoderma darwinii. The sequence continues at coordinate 445,076,317 of NC_134687.1, forward strand.
ACTAGGTCGCTCCGCCGTAGCGGGGAGGCAGCTGACCAGGTCGCAGTCTATGTGAAAGTAAGATAGACAGTAATGCTTAGGTACCTGAAATAGTCCGGACGGTGACTGTGGCTTCAGCACGGATGGAGGCAGGTGCGGAAAGTGGCGCCAGACGTGGCGGGCAGTATCCGATGAGCAGATAGCACTTGACGTGGCAGATGACACTTGACGTGGCAGACGGCACTTGACGTGGCAGACGGCATTTGACGTGGCAGACGACACTAGACGTGGCAGACGGCACTTGACGTGGCAGACGACACTTGACGTGGCAGACGGCACTTGACGTGGCAGACGGCACTTGACGTGGCAGACGACACTTGATGTGGCAGACGGCACTTGACGTGGCAGATGGCACTTGACGTGGCAGATGACACTTGAACACGGATAGGCACAGGAACAATGCGGAATACAGGAACGGTAACAGGGCACGGGTAACAGCTGGAACGGGAGACACTTAAGGGACCATTTGCGAGACAGACAGGGAAAGACTAACAACGCTCAGGCAAGGATCAGAAGGGCTGGGGCATACTTATAGGGCAGGGACAGAGCGGAAGTGAGCGCTGGCTTCTCCTAGGAGGGAGACGGAGGCCAGCGCTCACAGATCCATGGCTGCGGGCGTCGGGAGGTTAGTGAACCCGACGGCCCGCGGCCATGGGCGCTACAGTATCCCCCCCTCTTACACCCCCTCTTCTTGGGGCCAGAGTGAGAGAGGAACTTTTTAATAAGAGCAGGAGCACTGAGGTTCTCTTCTGGCTCCCAGGACCTCTCCTCAGGACCAAACCCTCTCCAGTCCACTAGATAGAAAGTCCTTCCTCCTACCCTCTTGCGGTCCAGGATCTCCTTTACCTCGAATACATCAGAAGGACCGCTGGAAGCAACTGTGGAACTAGAGGTCTTGCTGTAGCGGTTCAGGACCACTGGTTTCAGGAGGGACACATGGAAGGAGTTAGGGATTCTGAGGGTAGGGGGCAGCCGCAGCTTATAGGAAACAGGGTTAATTTGTTGCAGGATCTCGAAGGGACCAAGGAACCTGTGAGCAAACTTGTATGAAGGCACCCTCAAGCGAATGTTTCGAGAGGACAGCTAGACTTTAGTCCCAGGAAGATACTGAGGCGGCTCTCTTCTTTTGGTATCTGCCTTACGCTTCATGCGATCAACCGCCTGCAAAATAGAGGACCGGGTCTGTTGCCAGATTTGCAGGAAGTCCCCATATGCAGAGTCAGCAGCGGGTACCTGAGATGAAGTCGACACTGGAAGAGGAACTCTGGGATGTTGACTGTACACGATGTGAAATGGAGTGGAGGTGGTGGACTCACTTGTGTGGTTATTATATGAAAATTCCGCCCATGGTAGAAGCTGTACCCAGTTATCGTGCTGTGAAGAGATGAAGTGGTGGAGGTAATTTTCCATGATCTGGTTGATCCTCTCAACTTGCCCATTGGACTGGGGGTGATAGGCAGAGGAAAATTCCAAACTCACATCCAGGAGATTACAGAGGGATCTCCAGAACTTGGAGGTAAACTGAACCCCCCGGTCGGACACAATGTGAAAAGGCAAGCCATGCAAGCGGAAGATGTGCTGAATGAAGAAGCTTGCCAGTTGAGGAGCAGAGGGTAGGCCGGTTAGCGGGATAAAATGTGCCATCCTAGAGAACCGGTCCACCACCACCCAGATGGTGTTGCATCCTGCTGAGAGAGGAAGGTCCGTGACGAAGTCCATAGCGATGTGCTGCCAGGGGGCACTGGGTACAGGCAGGGGTTGGAGCAGGCCGGCAGGCTTGCTGTGAGCCAAATTGTTAGAGGCACACACCGTGCAAGCAGAGACAAAGTCCAGAACATCTTTAGGTAGCGTAGGCCACCAGAAGTGACGAGCGACCAGGTCTTGGGTTTTACGGACACCAGCGTGCCCAGCCAGTTTATAACTGTGTCCCCAGCGGAGAATCCTTTTTCTGTCAGCCAACCGAACAAAAGTTCTCCCTGGAGGGATATTTCTAAGCTGCAGAGGATAGGCGGTGACAACGCAGGATGGGTCTATGATCGTCTGAAGGGACTCCACCGTGTCTTCCATTTCAAATGGTCTGGACAGGGCATCGGCCCTCACGTTCTTGTCCGCGGGACGGTAGTGGAGCAGAAATTGGAAACGGGTGAAGAACAGTGACCACCTGGCTTGACGAGGATTCAGTCTTTGAGCGGACTGAAGGTAAGTGAGATTCTTGTGGTCGGTGAAGATCAGGATGGGGTGAGCAGCGCCCTCCAGAAGATGTCTCCACTCCTCCAGGGCCAATTTGATAGCCAGTAGCTCCCGATCTCCAATGGAATAATTGCGCTCAGCAGAGAAAAACAGTCTTGAGTAGTAGCCACACACTACTGCCTTTCCTTTGGAGCTCCTCTGGAACAGAAGTGTGCCTGCACCAACAGAGGAAGCGTCCACTTCCAGTGAGAACTGCCGAGATATGTCAGGGTGATGGAGGATCGAAGCTGAAGTGAAGGCTTTCTTGAGGCTAATGAATGCGGACTCTGCCTCCGGAGTCCACAACTTGGCGTTCACACCCTTCTTGGTAAGGGTAGAGATGGGGGCCGTCAGAGAAGAAAAGTTCGGAATAAACTGCCGGTAGAAATTGGCGAAACCCAGGAACCGCTGTATGGCCCTTAGGACGTGGCCAATCCAGGACAGACTTTAACTTCTCAGGGTCCATCTTAAGGCCTTGATCCGAAATGACATAGCCCAGGAAGGGCAGAGACCTCTTTTCAAATGTGCATTTCTCTAACTTGGCATACAAGCGATTCTCTCTTAGTCGCAGAAGAACTTGACGAACGTGCCTCCAATGGGTCATCAGATCTGGGGAGAAGATTAGAATATCATCGAGATAAACTACAACACACGTATAGAGGAGATCTCGGAAGATGTCATTAACGAACTCCTGAAATACTGCGGGAGCGTTACACAGTCCGAAGGGCATTACTCGGTATTCGTAGTGCCCGTCGCGGGTGTTAAATGTCGTCTTCCATTCGTCACCCCGGCGAATCCGGATTAGATTATAGGCCCCCCGCAGATCTAGCTTGTAAAAAATTTTGGCTCCTCGTATGCGATCAAACAGCTCGGAAATGAGTGGCAACGGGTATTTGTTTTTGACCGTGATCTGATTGAGACCACGGTAGTCAATGCAGGGTCGGAGAGATCCATCTTTCTTTTTAACGAAGAAGAATCCTGCCCCGGCCGGGGAGGAAGATTTTCGAATAAAACCCCTCTCCAAGTTCTCCTTGATATAGGCTGACATTGATAACGTCTCTGGCAAGGAGAGAGGATATACTCGTCCACGGGGAAGAGAAGCATTGGGAACCAGTTCAATGGGACAGTCATAACTCCGATGTGGAGGCAACGTCTCAGCCTCTCGTTTGCAGAAGACATCCGCAAAACTGGCATACTGAGAAGGTAGATCGGAGAGTGACTGAGGCAGAGGGGGCACAACAGGACGGACTTGTGACAGGCAATGGCTATGGCATCTGGAACCCCATTGAAGAACTTCTCCAGAACTCCAGTCGAGTGTCGGGGCAAGTAGACGGAGCCATGGCAGACCCAGCAGGATTGGATTGATAGCCTTGGGTAGTACCAGGAAGGAGATCTGTTCTGAGTGAAGAGCTCCGACCCGTAATGTCACCGGCTCAGTGATGAGCATGATTGGATCAGGCAGCGGTAGACCATTCACCGAGGCAACTGCCAGGGGTCTCTCCAGATGGCACTTGACGTGGCAGATGGCACTTGATGTGGCAGATGGCACTTGACGTGGCAGAAGGCACTTGACGTGGCAGACGACACTTGACGTGGCAGACGGCACTTGACGTGGCAGATGGCACTTGACGTGGCAGATGACACTTGAACACAGGTAGGCACAGGAACAATGCGGAATACAGGAACGGTAACAGGGCACGGGTAACAGCTGGAACGGGAGACACTTAAGGGACCATTTGCGAGACAGACAGGGAAAGACTAACAACGCTCAGGCAAGGATCAGAAGGGCTGGGGCATTCTTATAGGGCAGGGAATCACGTGGGTTAATGATAATTGTTTTCATGTGCGCGCGCTGGCCCTTTAAGAGCGGGACCCAGCCGGACAGAGCGGAAGTGAGCGCTGACATCTCCTAGGAGGGAGACGGAGGCCAGCGCTCACAGATCCATGGCTGCGGGCGTCGGGAGGTGAGTGAACCCGACGGCCCGCGGCCATGGGCGCTACAGTGGGACATCTGGCTTAAGAGTGAATATAATAACTCAACAATTTCTTCCAAATTCTAACCTTCTTGATATCCATCTTCTTCATTTTTATCGATTTGATGTTCACTTTATTTTGTGTTCCATTACTGCAGCACTTTCCTATCTGGAAATGACCAAAAGCACTGATCACCCTGAGCTTCCCTATTCATAAATAGAATACCAAAATTTCACAGTAGCAGATAAGAAGCAGGGGGTATAATTTCTTCAATAGAAGACAACCACAGATATACTAAGTTTACTAATGACAATCTTGGATTAATTTCAACATTTATAATCTTTTTTTCTTTGTGTGAACAAACCAAAACAGAAAAAAAATAAAGAAGAATGAGCATAAAGATGAAGATACCAAAAATGAGGGATTATGAAATAGTGTAGAGACCTCTCCTACCAATGGGATTTCAAAGGTTAGTCTCTATCATATCATTCAGACCATTCGGTTGTAAAGTGGATAATTTATAAATCCAATAGTTCTCTCTTCGTCTCAACTTTTGGAATCTTTTAGGCAATTTGTTCTATGGGAGTAATTGTCAGCCCATCGGTTTTACAATTATGGTGCATGGCAAAATGGCGAGAGACTCTATGTTTCAAGTAACCAGAATTAATGTTAGACCTATGCTTATTGGTATGTGTCCGTAGGGCCTGTGTTGTGCGGCCAACGTATTGGATTTCAAAAGGGCACTGAATTATATAAATCACATAATCACTGTTCCAAACAGGACGCAACCAGGTAAGAGAATGCTGTTGATGGGAAGTGCCCAGGTGTGTTTAAATAATGATAGCCACTCCCACTTACCTTGAGGGGAGTGGTGTGTTGGGCATGGAAGTAAATGTGTAATAATAATAAATAAATAATAAAGTACTGTGTATAGTGCACATGTGAGGTATAGGGGACATGACTAAGTGTAGTGTGTAGAAATCAGGGCTGTGAGTGAAACAAAAACGTGAGTGTAGTGTGTAAAACATGGAGGCATAGTGTTTGGATAGTGAGGCACAGCATATATCGCCGAATATCAGCCTATTTATAACGCCCATATTGTAAGAGAGCGGGCTGCCCTGCATGCAGTGCCAAACATCCGCACACCAGGCTATCCCAGCATCATAAGACCTGGGCGCGTCCTGAAAAAAAGTATGTACAATGTAAGTAACCATGAGAAATCATGGGGTATTAGTTGTTGTTTTGGCCAAAAAAACGCAAGCTCGCAATTCACGTCACGGATCCCCACACTTGCGAGTCCCTACCTAGAACTTTTCGTTCCAAAATCTAAGATATACAAAAAAAATGGGACATAGGATGTAATTAAAACCACAGAAAAGGCCATACTCACAGATTAGGTGGTGGGTAAAATACCCGTTCCAAACAGGACGCAACCAGGTCAGAGAATGCTGTTGATGGGAAGTGCCCAGGTGTGTTTAAATAATGATAGCCACTCCCACTTACCTTGAGGGGAGTGGTGTGTTGGGCATGGAAGTAAATGTGTAATAATAATAAATAAATAATAAAGTACTGTGTATAGTGCACATGTGAGGTATAGGGGACATGACTAAGTGTAGTGTGTAGAAATCAGGGCTGTGAGTGAAACAAAAACGTGTGTGTAGTGTGTAAAACATGGAGGCATAGTGTTTGGATAGTGAGGCACAGCATATATCGCCGAATAGCAGCCTATTTATAACGCCCATATTGTAAGAGAGCGGGCTGCCCTGCATGCAGTGCCAAACATCCGCACACCAGGCTATCCCAGCATCATAAGACCCGGGCGCGTCCTGAAAAAAAGTATGTACAATGTAAGTAACCATGAGAAAACATGGGGTATTAGTTGTTGTTTTGGCCAAAAAAACGCAAGCTCACAATCCACGTCACGGATCCCCACACTTGCGAGTCCCTACCTAGAACTTTTTCTACACACTACACTTAGTCATGTCCCCTATACCTCACATGTGCACTATACACAGTACTTTATTATTTATTTATTATTGTTACACATTTACTTCCATGCCCAACACACCACTCCCCTCAAGGTAAGTGGGAGTGGCTATCATTATTTAAACACACCTGGGCACTTCCCATCAACAGAATTCTCTGACCTGGTTGCGTCCTGTTTGGAACGGGTATTTTACCCACCACCTAATCTGTGAGTATGGCCTTTTCTGTGGTTTTAATTACATTCTATGTCCCATTTTTTTTGTATATCTTAGAAACAGTGCAGACTCCTTTGTGTCCGTCATGCAGACTCCTTTGTGTCCCATAGATCCAATCTCTTTGTGAAATACACTGATATATATATATATATATATATATATATATATATATATATATATATATATATATCAGTGTATTTCACAAAGAGATTGGATCTATGGGACACAAAGGAGTCTGCATGACGGACACGCCTATGGAAGACACCACCCCTCCCTGGAATGCAAGAGGAGTGTACAGAAGAACTTACAGCTGAGTAGAGCCAATGTGGCTTAAGCACGTCCCACCTTCCTACAGAAAAGATCTCTTTGTGTTCTTTGTTCAAATAAAGTTAGTTCACTTCCTACTGGACTGAGGGAAAGATGTCTGCCAACATTTGTCTGTGTGGTGTACTTTTTTCCATGAATGCATTCAGCTTTCAATTTACAGAGGTGGTTATTCGGTGTGAGATAACAGGGAGAAGGAAGCTACCCTGACAATTGGCACCCCAGATGGGACACACTTGAGGGGATATCGGAATCCGGCAACCGACAATCACAGGGTGAAACAGACGACCCAGGATTGCCCACTGACGGAGCCTGATCACCTCCATAATAAACACGACACGGTAAGTCAGTTGATTTTATAAATCTTCGACTTATCTGTGTTAGTGGACGGTCTTGTGCGAATCTATAGAACCCTTGTCGATTAGCTGGATTATCTCAGGCGACAGAGGCGACATCCTCGCTGTGTGGTCACGAACCCGTAAGAAATTAGTCGCGCCCGACTAACCATCCTCTGGGTAATTAGGGACTAAATAGAAAATACGCGGGCACAATATACATGTGTGATAAGTCGTGGATAGTATTATAACCTGTCTTATACAGGTGCACGCGGGGTGTGTCTAAACACTGATAAGTCGTGGATAGTATTATAACCTGTCTTATATGCGGGCATGCGGGAACGGTAAAAAGTCGTGTGATAAGTCGTGGGACAGGCGCACGCGGGGTGCAACGCACTGATAAGACATGTAATAAATTGTAGGTAATATAGTGGCCAGACCAGAGAGTTGTAGACCGAAAATTGTTATATAAATTACGTGTATAATATAGACTGTTAGGATGGATGGTTTACGGTCCATATTCAAATCATCAGGATCACCCGTACCCGGACGATCCTATTCATATGATTTGGTGAAGCGAATGGAAGTTAGGAATAAGAAAGGTATTGTATGTTACAGTGAAGGAAATAAGTATTTGATCCTTTGCTGATTTTGTAAGTTTGCCCACTGTCAAAGTCATGAACAGTCTAGAATTTTTAGGCTAGGTTAATTTTACCAGTGAGAGATAGATTATATATATATAAAAAAAAAAAAAAGAAAATCACATAGTCAAAATTATATATATTTATTTGCATTGTGCACTCTAGGTACGCTTTTGGCATCGCCCACAACTATGGGCCCATTGGTAGTAGGAACTTTATTGGATCATCAGGTAAGCCAATTGAGAGAGCGAGAGAAGACAGACCTGACAACAAGGGTATGTGTCAGTAAATTGGCTTGTCCCTGGATACAATAATGCCACCGCTAGGTTTGTAGCAGCCGGCATGATGTGCACACGGCATGACATAGGTAAAACAGCAAAGGTACCTGTGAAAAGTGCAGCCCGGCCAGATTACCCATCCCAGCGACTGCAGAACATACAACTACCCGAGGTAGAAGTGTATGACAATGTGCTCGTGTGTAGACCTGTTCTCAGGGGGGCCTGAAGCCCGGCCGGTATCTTCAGGGGAATAGTTCTTTTCTCAAGTATTGAGCTGGTGTTTGTACAATGATAAGATGTCAGCAGTTCTCCAGATGTTGTCCCAAAGTTAGTTTGTTTAATAATGATATTTAAGAAGTGTTGTGGGAATATTAAATACTGAGGTTAAGTTTATGTAAAGTTCTGGATCAGCCTTAGCATTGGACTATTGGACTATTGGAGGTGTCAGATAAAGGTACAGAAGCGGAATATTCCCATTCGAAAACATTTTTAGTTATTTGTTTTTTGTTGTTGTCATTGTGAAAGGAACATTTTGTGCAGTGTGTATATATATATATATATATATATATATAAAGAAAAATGAGTTTGCATGTATCACTTCTAGTTATTGCTCAATGTGAACGTTTGATGTAAAGATGTTATTTGTTAATGTTTTTTTCAAGTTAATAATTTGAGTCCAATTGGGAGCGGAAGGCTTGAGAACCAGATTCTAACAGAATGTGGACGGATAAGGCAAGGTGAACCGGTAACACCCAAGGCACTCTTGATAGCACTTGTATTGATGGTGTATGACCCCACATATGCCCAAAGACTGCAAGGATCGATTTTGTAAGATCTAATTGGTATGTCCCAGGTTTTACAGCTGATGTTGCTAAATTCTGTTAGAGCTGTTTGATTTGCCTACAGAACAGTCCTGACAGACCGGTGCCAACCTTATCATACCCGCCTCCCACGAAGAGAACAGACCTTGAGAGGCCTCCCCATGCAATACAAATTAGAGTAAGACAAATTGGTTTGCGACATTTGTCAGATAAACATGTGGAATCTGTGTATATTTCTGTGGGTAGAAGATGCTCCAGGCAATCAGCTCAGATCAAGGTACAAATCCTGCTGGAAATAGTAACACCAAGTGCAAATGAAATGTACCCAATAATTACACATCTTCTAGGTGCCCTGTCCATTGGAACAGAGAAGTTTTTCTTATATAAAGGTGTTTGTTTGATTTAGTTTAAGGGCCTAACATTGTTATTGTATGTACTTAGAACAACTTTTATATTACGTAGATGATATCACCAGATTAGTATTTATTTTAACAATTGATAAGGATTGGGGGTCCCCGGCAAGTGCCAGTAAACATGAACTAAAAGACTTTTAATACGATGAACTCCATCACTGAGATGCGGCAGGCGCAGTCGGAGCCAATACAACGCGTTTGTCATGAACTGACGGCAGTGTCACAATTCCAAGCAGCCGCCCAGACAAGTAACTTACCGGAGGAAGAGGATAGATGCGGAGGGTTTGTGGTAGTCACAATAAAACTCCACTAATCCGCCTACGTGGGATCTCACCCCAGGCTCACAGCATGAGGTGCTATGTACAGCCTGGTGACGTATACTAAAAGAGACGGTGTCGGACAGATGAGAAGGACCAAACCATGTCCTGATGACATCAGCAAAGTGAAGTAAAGACCAAAGACCTGAGTGAATCCGTCAGCAGTATCCAGTGTTTTAATAAGTAAGTGACCAGGGGGAGGATAGTAATAAATCCCCCACTGTGCAGTCTGACTCCACAGAAGACAGAAGAAGAAGAAGAGGATGTACAGGACTGGCAATGAACTGATGGGACCCAAAACCTGAGGGTGATAGCATGGGATTGGTGATAGCATTATATTATTAGTTGAGGCCCTATTGTTTATATTGTCTGAAGTTTATAATTATAATGTGTGTAAATATGCCACGGTACTGTGAATTCCAATCTGAGGAGTTTTATGAGGAGGTGTGAGGTGAAGGTCACTGGTTGTTGTCACTCATATGTAAGAAGTACAGAGCAGCAATGAGAACCCGGAGGTTATGTTATCTGGGTGTCTTTAGGTTTGGGGAAGATGCTGCCCATGACCTGTTATATCTGCAGGGGTAAAAGTCCCATTAGGACAGTAAGTGACAGTGCGACAATTATTACCATTAATAAAATGTGGACTGGATTAATTATATATATTACAACCAGCAGCAGTTTGTAGATTAAACCAAGACAACCATCCTGTATCCTGAGGAGAATAGGGACAGTTAGGACCACTCCGAAACCTTCGAAGTCCAGGTACAAAGGGGGGTTACTCATCAGGAGTAGCTCGTCTCAAGCTGGTGAAGAAATCAAAACCCCTACCCGCCTGGTTCGAGTGGTCAGTGGTAGGTTGATAGGCAAAACTCAGGGATAGAGTAATAATATTTTTAGGGGGGACTGTCAGGGATCATTACGATGTATATTGGTTGCAAAAATATTATTCTTACATATATATATATATATATATATATATATTTATATCAGTGTATTTCACAAAGAGATTGAATCTATGGGACACAAAGGAGTCTGCATGACGGACACACCTATGGAAGACACCGCCCCTCCCTGGAATGCAAGAGGAGTGTACAGAAGAACTTACAGCTGAGTAGAGCCAATGGGGCTTAAGCACATCCCACCTTCCTACAGAGAAGATCTCTTTGTGTTCTTTGTTCAAATAAAGTTAGTTCACTTCCTACTGGACTGAGGGAAAGATGTCTACCAACATTTGTCTGTGTGGTGTACTTTTTTTCATGAATGCATTCAGCTTTCAATTTACAGAGGTGGTTATTCGGTGTGAGATAACAGGGAGAAGGAAGCTACCCTGACACACTAACCTATGAAATCCCATTGGTAGGATTGGTCTCTACACTATTTCATCATCCCTCATTTTTGGTATCTTCATCTTTATGTTCATTCTTCTTAATTTTTTTTCGGTTTGTTCACACAAAGAAAAAATTATTATAAATGTGGAAATTAATCCAAGTTTGTCATTAGTAACCTTATTATATCTGTGGTTGTCTTCTATTGAAGAAATTATACCCCCTGCTTCTTATCTACTACTGTTTTACTTGTGTGTCAGTCTTCACTGAAATTTTGGTATTCTGTTTATGAATCGGGAAGCTCAGGGTGATCAGTGCTCTAGGTCATTTCCAGACACGAACGTGCTGCCGTAAAGGAACTGTGAGGGAACACAGAAAAAAGTGAATATAACTGATAAAATAAATCTATGATATGTAATAAACTCAGTGATTATAATCAGTATGAATTATAACTGATTAAACCAACAGCACAGGAAGCGTTTTTGGCAACAAATAAATGTAAACACTCAGGATTGGTGTTATGTTTGAAACAATATATAAGTATATTACCACACTTTCACCTGCTGACAACCAGCCTGACTATTGGTCCTCTCAGCTGCCTGTCAAAGTTGAAACCTTTGAACCTGTATGACATCAGAGTGCTCATGACTCATCACTTTTTAGTGGGTTTTTTTAAGTGTTTTTTTATGTGTATATATGAGTGTGCTTATTTCCCTGTTTGTAATAGCGTGTTGAAAACCCCAGACCGATGTTGAAACGCGTAGCCACATCATTTATGGATTTTATTTAATTATTTTTTTATTATTCACTTAATAATAAATAACTTAGATCTTAAAGAGGCTCTGTCACCAGACTACATGTGCCCTATCTCCTACATAATGTGATCGGTGCTGTAAAGTAGATAACAACAGTGGTTTTTATTTTGAAAAACGATACATTTTTGAGCAAGTTATGGGCAATTTTATATTTATGCTAATTCGTTTCTTAATAGACAACTAGGCGTGTTTCTCATTGTTCCAGCCCATTGTTACAGTGTGATTGTGCAGTGAAAGAAGCTGGGCTGACGTGTAGTGTATGACGCTGATTGTTCACTGAATGGTCAGCGTCATACACTTCTCTTTACAACGCCCAGTTGGTAAAAAGTAAAAACACGCCCAGTTGTCTATTAAGAAACTAATTAGCATAAATCTAAAATTGCTCATAATTCGCTAATAAATTATCGTTTTTCAAAATAAAAAACACTGTTGTTATCTACATTACAGCGCCGATCACATTATGTAGGAGATAGGGCATCAGCAGCGCTTTTCTGGAAACCCGCATATTTCTTTGTTTCCTTGTTGGAGTATATTCTTGATTTTAAGCGGAGGTGATCCGTCACCCACCGATCGGGGATAGCAGCAGCTAACAACTTACTGTCCGAACGCACACACTAGTGTTGTACCTAGCATGTAAAGCCAGACAAGGTGAGCGCTTATACTCTTTAAACGCTCACGTACAAACCTGTTGGATTTATTGTACGATGTGGTGCCCTATGTTACTCTTTTTTTCTCTATTAGATACTACTATTTTTTTACATATTCTTCTTTATTTGCATGTATATCTATATGTACTGTATGTGTATATTTATATGGAAAAATCTTTTCAATAAAAATCCAAAGCTTAAAAAAAAATATATATATATGAGCCCGTACACCACTACATCGGCATTCTGAAAACAGCCGATCAGAAACTAAGCGGCTCAGTGTTCACCCTGCTTCTGCTGCTTCGTTTTAGCGATCAGTGTGGGTCTCAGTGCTCGGACCTTCACCGATCAAAACTTCTGACATATCACCATGACATGTCAGACATTTGATTAAGGTTTAGTTACCCTATAAATATACCCATGTATACATATATGAAGGTGCACCCTCTACAAGAATATATGAACACTAAATATCTATCAAGATTCAAGACGTGTGGTGAGATGATCTCCTTTTTTTCTTACTGTGTGTAAGCAAATAAGATAAGGAGACCTACAGACAATAGGGACTGATGTGAGTGGATACGTTCTGTGCAAACTGGGAAAGAATATGTATATGGTGTTACACAGGGGCGTAGCTAAAGGGTATGTTCACACGCCTCGAAAAACACCTGAAAAAGCGGAAGCTGAACGCCTACAAACATCTGCCCATTGAAATCAATGAGAAAATAGCATTAGGCTCCTAAGGGGCGTTTTTTTACGCTGCTGTTTTAAAACACGGAGTGTACAAAGACGCTCCGTAAAAAGAAGTAGCATGTCACTTCTTGAGGCGTTTTTTGGAGCTGATTTTCCATTGAACACTATGAAAAACGCCTCAAAAAACGCCTCAAAAGAAGCCTGAAAACAAGCCTCAAAAGAAGCTCCAAATTAGGCTGAGTTCACACTGAGTTTTTTTAGATTTTTGTTGACGCAGAAACCGCGCCGCAAAACTCGTCAAAAACTGCCCGAAAGTGCCTCCCATTGATTTAGGTAAAACCGTCTTGCGGGAGAAAGAAGGGACATGCCCTATCTTCTGGCGTTTACGCCTCTGACCTCCCATTGACATCAATGGGAGGCAGAGAAAGCGTATTTTGCAGAGTTTTATGCCCGCGGCGCTCAATGGCCGCAGGTGAAAAACGCTGCGAAAAACGGCGTGCAGGGAGAGGAAAATCTGCCTCAAACTTCCAAACAGAATTTTGAGGCAGAATTCCCGCCTGCAAAGAACTCAGTGTGAACCCAGCCTTAAAAGAAGCTTAATTTTCAGCTTCAAAAACGCCTGAAAATCAGAGGCTGTTTTCTCTGAAAACAGCTCCGTATTTTCAGACGTTATTTAGTAAGCGTGTAAACATACCCAAAGGCTCATGGGCCCCGATGGGCCCCCCTCCCCAAATGTTTCATGGCCGACGGCCCGCGGCTTTCAGCTGCATCGCTGGGTCTTCAAGGTGACCCAACGATGCAGCACTAGCAGCCAGGGGCAGCACTAAGGTCTTGAAACATCAGGGGAAATACCCCAATACATATACCCCAAAAAAATGTGTACATGTATATACAGTATGTGTGTATATACAGTATATGAGACAGCATATCTATAGCACTACGACCCTATAGCTATGCATAGGATTACAAATCGAAAAATAAGCAGCAACTCCAAGATTCAAGTGAAAAAATGGGTACTTTATTGCCCGTGCGATGTTTTAGCTCAGTCCACTGGAGCCTTTCTCAAGCAAATGACTCTAAGTGAGTCTAAATCACAAGTGCTGCTTAACAGTAATCAATGAAAAATGCAGACGTTTGTACATAAAAGACAGTATATAATGCAATGCATATATGTGATTATTAATACAGAGGCTAAATACATACACAGAAGGTTGTATTTATAAATACAGACAAGTAAAATCTAAAAGTTATCACAACAAGGTGATAAGTGCAATCGTGCAGTGAATTAAAATCTATCTCTTCACCTCTTAGAATACCGTGGGTGTAGCCGAAAGCGGCATCCGGACAGCGCAACTGCGCATGTCCAGAAGTAAATCCAACTGAGGGTAACAGAACGCAAATGGCGCTTGCGCCGTAAGGGAATGAGGACACAGAAGCCATTTTGGACTATGGAAAGTATGCCTAAGTAGCTCGTACGCGCATGCGTGGTGTTGTAGCGCTCGGTCATCCTGATGCTAATATCTAAGTCGATTTGAGTTATGATATAGTATGGAAAAATATCTGTTAAAGTAAGGAAACAACATGCAAGGATGTATCCATATTTCTATGCACTAATGGTACGAGTGTATCTTTACACTCGTAATAGTCAGGTAACCGTGTGACCTCATACACTTCAGAGGACTGTGGGAGAGGAGAAAGGATACAGTGGCCATCAAAGATGGTCACGATCCAAGCCCCAAAATACGGAGTACCAGCGACCAGAGCGTGCGTTAGCTTGCTCGTCGACTGTTGGGACATCCATATAACTCCCTATTGGAAGTGTGGTGGGGACCACACAATTGTGTATAGCGAGGGGACAAGGGTGGCATATGACATATCAAAGTTGTGACATATGATGGACATCAAATGCAGGTTCCTATCAGGAGACCAATTATAGGAGCGGTATACAGAATTACCCAAAAGTAGTTATAAAGAAAAACATGTAAAACACTGATAGGGTATCATAGAGGTGATGGATACGAAGTGTGGATCATCTGCAAAAAATAAAGAGAATGGTGTTAGCATATCGTAAGAGAAAAGAAAAGTCATAAATATCATAAAAACTGAGGGCGACCTCAAGTGAGGAGCCCATGGGGACCCCAGGGGATGCGGAGAGCCTAGACCAATCCACCTAAGGCAAAATCTACATTTAAGCCATTTGGTTTGAGGGAGTTCAGTCTATTTATCCATTGGAGCTCACGTATTTTAAGCAGTTTAGACCTGTTACCCCCTCTTCTAAGAAGAGGAATGTGGTCAAGTATCCAAAACCTGAGTTGATTCTCATTGTGTCCCATGTCAGAAAAATGTTTGGACACGGGTAAATCTAGCTTCTTTTTCCTGATAGTGTACCTGTGTTGGTTGAGTCTGGTCTTAAGGTCAAGTGTAGTTTCACCGACATAGAGTAGGTTACAGGGACACTGGAGAACATAAATAACAAAGTCACTGTCACAGGTAAGAAAATGTTGAATGTCATTACTCTTATTGGTTTTAGGGTGTACAAGAGTCGGGCCCTTATTGATGAGTCTGCAATTGACACATTTCAGACAGGGGAAACATCCTAGTTTGAGCTGTTTGAGGAATGTTTGTCCACTCACTCTCTGTGGGCCCAGATCAGCCTTTACAAGTTTATCCCTCAGATTTGTAGGCCTGCAATATGAGAATAGTGGAGGATTAGTGAATTCAGGTATATGTTGAAGACGGCGAATGACATCAGCTATTTGTCCGACCTCATCCAAATATGTGGAAATGAACGGTATACGTTCCTGTCTGTTCTTGGGTGTCTGTTGTGTGAGGAGTGTGTCTCTCTCTATATGTTGGATTTTCTGGCGATGTTCTTTTAGTAAACGTCGTGGATAACCACGTGTTTTAAATTTATTGATCATGGTGTCAATGGATCGTTGAGATGTCTCGGTGTCACTCACAATTCTTTTAACTCCCATGAGTTGACTAATAGGTAAACTCCTTACCATTTTTCTAGGGTGGTTGCTGTGAAATTCAAGTAGATTGTTGCAACCAGTGGGCTTAGTGTAGAGTTCAGTAATGAAGTTCTACCCTTCCAATGTGACCAGTACATCTAAAAAATTTATTTTAGTGTCAGAATGTACCATGGTGAATTTGACAGTCTCATCAATCTCGTTAATGTATGTGTAGAATTCCTGCAGTTCTGTCAGGTTACCTGTCCAAAGTAAAAAGACATCGTCAATGTAGCGTCACCATGTAAGGACATGTTAGAAATGTGAGGATGTATAAATCAGTGTTTCCTCGATGAAACGCATATACATGTTGGCGTAAGTTGGTGCCATATTGGACCCCATTGCAGTCCCCTGTATTTGGTAGAAAAAATTGTCACAGAAAAGAAAATAATTACGTCTTAAAATGACATTCAATAACTGTAGCACAAATTTTTGACATTCAGAGGTGTAATCAGAAGTTTTAAGGAAATTCTCAACTACTAAGACGCTCTTGGTGTGATCAATGACTGTGTACAGGCTAGTAACATCAAATGATACTAGTGTGACACAGGTGTCTGGTGGTGAGGTGAAATTGCGTAATTTACAAAGAAAGTCGGACGTATCTGTGAAGGATTTGCCTGACACTGTTTCTGTGTCGACAGCCATGGTTAATCAGCCTGCATTTGTTACTAGGTCTGCTAGAGTGACTCGATCTCCTACCACTCAGGCTGGTAGGCTGAGGAGTGGGAGAGCCTATCGCAGCCTTGCCAGACGGTTCTAGTTCCCACCCTTGATCCACTTATACCTTCATTTGCTGCTTGTCCTTTGCCTGTGATTCTCCTGTTTCCTGGCTCTGCTGATCCTGCTGTTACTATTGACCTCTGCTTCATATTGACCCTGGCTTGACTGACTATTCTTCTGCTCTGCATTTGTTATCACGTACACTCCTGGTTTGATTCGGCTTGTCCACTACTCTGTTGCTCATGGTGTTGCCGTGGGCAACTGCCCCACATTCCTTTGCTTTTGTGTTCCCTTGTCTTGTTTGTCTGTCGTGCACATATTGAGCGTAAGGACCGTTGCCAAGTTGTACCCCGTCGCCTAGGACGGGCTGTGCAAGTAGGCAGGGACTGAGTGGCGGGTAGATTAGGGCTCACCTGTCTGTCTCTCTATCCTGACATTACATAATCACAGGCCCATATACCTTTTCTACCCCGGTCCCTGACACACTATGGACTCCCTTGGGGCCCTGGCTCAGCAAATGCAGGGTCTCTCCCTACAGATCAAAGACCTGGCTCAGAGGTGCAACCTGTGTGATGCTACCCAGGTAGTGCCCTCCACCCCACCTCTTGAACCCCACCTCAAGTTGCCTGACCGGTTCTCAGGGGACCGGAAGACTTTTTTCTCCTTTCGGGAAAGTTGTAGGCTCTATTTCCGTTTAAGGCCCCACTCCTCAGGTTCTGAGAGCCAGCGAGTGGGTATAATTATGTCCTGGCTCCAGGACGGCCCCCAGGAATGGGCCTTCTCCTTGGCCCCTGAACTCTCTTCTGTTGACCTTTTTTTTTCGGCTCTCTGACTCATCTATGACGAGACTGACAAGACTGCCTTTGCCAAGAGTCAGCTGGTGACCTTACGTCAGGGTAAGAGACCCGTTGAGGAGTACTGTTCTGACTTTAGGAGGTGGTGTGTAGCTTCTCGGTGGAATAACCCTGCCTTGAGGTGCCAGTTTAGATTGGGTCTGTCGAACGCTCTGAAAGACCTGTTAGTTAGTTATCCCTCTTCTGACTCTCTAGATCAGGTTATGGCTTTAGCGGTATGTCTTGACTGACGTCTCAGGGAACGACGACTTGAAAGTTTTTGTGCATTCTCCTCTGGCTCCCCTATAATGGCTCCGAGGCTCCGTTGCTTCGTTCTTCCACGGGAAACTCAGATGAACCAATGCAACTCGGGGCCTCCATGTCTCCCCAACAACGTAGAGAGTTCCGCAGGAAGAATGGTCTCTGCTTCTACTGTGGGGATGGCAAGCATCAAGTGAACGACTGTCCTAGACGTAAGAATAAGCAGCCGGAAAACTTCCGCGCCTAAGTGACCATTGGTGAGGTCGCTTGGGCGCACAGGTATTTCCCGTATACATGAAACCTAATAAGATCTTGCTTCCCTTTCAGGTCTCTTTTTACGGTAGGTCTGCCACTGGTAGTGCCTTCGTGGATTCAGGGTCTTCTGCTAATATTATGTCTGTGGAATTTGCTATGTCTCTAGCCATGCCATTGATTGATTTGCCTAAACCTGTCCCGGTAGTGGGTATCGACTCTACCCCACTTGCTAATGGTTATTTTACGCAGCATACCCCTATTTTTGAACTCATTGTGGGCTCCATTCATTCGGAGCAGTGTTCGGTGTTGGTGATGCAGGGATTATAGTCTGATTTGGTATTAGGCCTTCCTTGGTTGCAGATGCATAATCCCACGTTTAACTGGAATACCGGGGATCTTACTAAATGGGGTAATGAACGCATGACGTCTTGTTTTTCTATATATTTGGTTTCTCTCGCTGAGGAGGTGAACACTCTACCTGAGTTTATTCAGGATTTCGCTGATGCATTTTCTAAAAAAGCTTCCGAAGAGTTACCTCCTCATAGAGAGTACGATTGCGCTATCGATTTGGTACCAGGAGCTAAGCACCCTAAAGGTAGGATATTTAATCTCTCTTGTCCCGAATGTGAAGCCATGAGAGAATATATCCAGGAAAGCCTGGCCAAGGGTTACATTCATCCCTCTACTTCTCCGGTAGGTGCTGGCTTCTTCTTCGTAGGGAAGAAGGGTGGTGGTCTTAGGCCGTGCATCGATTACCGAAACTTGAATAAGGTCACTGTAAGGAACCAATATCCCCTTCCTCTGATTCCTGATCTCTTCAATCAGGTTCAGGGCGCCCAGTGGTTCTCTAAGTTTGATGTTCGGGGGGCTTACAACCTTATCCGAATCAGAGAAAGGGATGAGTGGAAGACTGCGTTTAACACGCCCGAAGGTCATTTCGAATACCTCATCATGCCCTTTGGGTTGTGTAATGCTCCCGCGGTCTTTCATAAATTAGATTTTAAGAGACTACCTGGGGGTATTTCTTGTAGCGTACCTTGATGATATACTTGTGTTTTCCAAGTACAGGTCCTCCCACATTGAGCATGTCAGGAAGGTGCTCCAGGCCCTTCAGGAAAACAAACTCTTTGCTAAAACCGAAAAGTGTGTGTTTGGGGTGCAGGAGATACCATTTTTGGGTCAAATCCTCAATCCTCAATCCTAACGAATTCCGCATTGACCCTGCCAAGGTCCAGGCTGTGGCTGAATGGGTCCGACCTGCCTCCCTGAAGGCTTTACAGTGCTTCCTGGGGTTTGCTAATTAGTATAGGAGATTTATTGCTAACTTCTCGGTCATCGTTAAGCCTCTTACAGACCTTACTCGCAAAGGTACCGATCTCCTCCACTGGCCTCCGGAGGCAGTCCAGGCTTTTGAGGTCCTTAAGAGGTGCTTTATCTCTGTCCCAGTGCTGATTCAGCCTAATCAGATTAAGCCATTCATCGTGGAGGTTGACGCCTGTGAGGTGGGAGTGGGTACTGTCTTGTCCCAGGGTACTAGGTCTCTCACCCATCTCCGTCCCTGTGCCTACTTCTCCAGGAAGTTCTCCCCCACTGAGAGTAACTACAAAGTTGGCAACCGCGAACTCTTAGCCATTAAATGGGCATTTGAAGAGTGGCGCCACTTCCTGGAGGGGGCTAGGCACCAGGTAACGGTCCTGACCGACCACAAGAATCTGTTTTTCTAGAATATGCCCGGAGGTTAAACCCGAGACAAGCTCGATGGGCGTTGTTTTTTACTAGATTCAACTTTGTGGTCACCTATAAGGCTGGGTCTAAAAATATTAAAGCTGATGCGCTGTCATGTAGCTTCATGGCCAGCCCTCCCTCCGAGGTAGATCCTGCTTGTGTTTTGTCCCCAGGTATAATAATATCCTCTGTTGATTCTGACTTTGCAGCTGATCAAGGTTCAGCTCCCGGGAACCATCTTGAGAACAAGCTGTTTGTTCCTCTGCAATTCCGGCTAAGGGTACTCAGGGAAAATCATGACCCTGCACTATCTGGCCATCCTGGGTACCAAGCACCTCATTGCTAGAAACTATTGGTGGCCTGGGTTGCCTAAAGACGTTAAGGCCTACGTCGCCGCTTGTGAAATTTGTGCTAGGTCCAAGACTCCCAGGTCCCGACCAGCGGGCTTACTATGTTCTTTGCCCATTCCCCAGAGACCTTGGACCCATATCTCCATGGATTTTATCACCGATCTGCCTCAATCTCAAGACAAGTCGGTGGTGTGGGTTGTAGTAGACCACTTTAGTAAGATGTACCACTTTGTGCCCCTCAAGAAACTACCCAATGCCAAGACGTTAGCTACCTTGTTTGTCAAACACATCCTGCGTCTCCATGGGGTCCCTGTCAATATTGTTTCTGACAGAGGGGTACAGTTTGTTTCATTGTTTTGGAGAGCTTTCTGTAAAAAGTTGGAGATTGATCTGTCCTTCTCCTCGGCCTTCCACCCTGAAACTAATGGACAAACTGAGAGGACTAATCAGTCTCTAGAACAATATTTAAGGTGTTTTATCTCTGACTGTCAATATGATTGGGTCTCCTTCATTCCCGTCGCCGAATTTTCCCTTAATAACCGGGTCAGTAACTCGTCAGGGGTCTCCCCCTTTTTCTGAAATTTTGGGTTTAATCCACGGTTCTCATCCGTTTCACCTGGTGGTTCCAACAATCTAGAGGTAGATGTCGTTCATCGGGAACTGTGCACAGTCTGGGCCCAGGTTCAGAAGAACCTAGAGGCGTCCCAGAGCATACAAAAGACTCAGGCAGATAGAAGACATTCTGCTAACCCCTTGTTTGTGGTCGGGGATCTGGTGTGGCTGTCTTCAAAAAATTTGCGCCTTAAGGTTCTGTCCAAAAAATTTGCTCCCCGGTTTATAGGGCCGTACAAGGTCATTGAGGTCCTTAACCCTGTCTCCTTCCGGCTGGAGTTACCCCCGTCTTTTCAAATACACGACGTGTTTCATGCCTCCCTCCTGAAACACTGCTCCCCGTCCTTGGTTACCTCGAGGAAGCCTCCGGTCCCTGTTCTCACCCCTGAAGGGGTAGAATTCGAGGTGGCCAAGATTGTGGACAGCAGGATGGTCCAAGGTTCCCTCCAGTACCTGGTCCATTGGAGAGGATACGGGCCTGAGGAGAGGACTTGGGTACCTGCCTGAGATGTTCACGCTGGAGTATTGCTCAGGAGGTTCCATCTTCGGTTCCCCAATAAGCCAGGTCCACTTAGGAAGGGTCCAGTGGCCCCTCATAAAAGGGGGGGTACTGTAAAGGATCTGCCAGACACAGCTTCTGTGTCGACGCCCGTGGTTAATCAGTCTGCATCTGCTCCTAGGTCTCTTAAAGTGACTCGATCTGCTACCACTCAGGCTGGTATGCTGAGGAGTGGGAGAACCTGTCACAGCCTGGCCAGACGTTCTAGCTCCCACCCTCGGTCTATGTATACCTTCATTTGCTTCTTGTCTTTGCCTGTGATTCTCTCCTGTTTCCTGGCTCTGCTGTTCCAGCTATTACTATTGACCTCAGCTTAATTTTGACCCTGGCTTTACTGACTACGCTTCTGCTCTGTGTTTGGTACCTCGTACACTCCTGGTTTGACTCGGCTCGTTCACTACTCTTGTTGCTCACGGTGTTGCCGTGGGCAACTGCCCCATTTCCCTTAAGTTCTGTGTACCCTTGTCTGTTTGTCTCTCGTGCACGTATTGAGCGTAGGGACCGTCGCCCAGTTGTACGCCGTCGCCTAGGACGGGTCGTGCAAGTAGGCAGGGACTGAGTGGTGGGTGGATTAGGGCTCACCTGTCTGTCTCCTTACCCCGCCATTACACATGCCTTCTCATCCAACATCAGTGTCTCACCTCACAAATGATTTTCTGGATTAATGGGCAAAAATTTCCACAGACACCCTCCAAAATCATGTAGAAAGCCTTCCCAGAAGAGTGGAAGCTGTTTTAGCTGCAAAGCGGGAACCAACTGCATATTAATGCCTATGGATTTATAATGAGATGCCATAAAAGCTCCTGTAGGTGAGATGTGTAGGTCTCCCAATACATTTGTCCACATAGTGTATCTGTAGATGGAGGAACAGGAATCAATGTATCACCAAAGCTGTCAATCAGTCTCCCCTTTTTAAGATGGCACAACGCAATATGTAATCTTGGCATTAATACCATATTTCACATACTTTGTTTTTATCAGCCAGAATTCAAAACTACAGCGATCATGTGTCTACCTGGATTACTTTTCACTATTTAGAGTAAGTGTGTCCTCCATTTGTCATTATGGCATCTCTCCACATGTAAAGTGGATTCTTCACTAGTATGTGTGGTACTCAATAGAACATTACCCTTGTTCTTGTTGCCACTGTTGGTACAATATACTCTGCCAATACACCGAGCTGTACTCATGGTAGAATCAGAACATATTTTACCATTTATACAGTCTTAGCTTAGACGCCATCAACAAGAGGGTCAAGGGAAATACTGAGCCATGCAGTGACAGGATAAACGTTCCTTTTTTAAATCATTTCCAAGATTACACCTGATAAAATCCTGATGACTGATGGACCTAACTACTTCTGCTTATTTTGGGGAATGTGAGTGTATTAAAACGCAGGAACCTTCTGCAGGCTTTTCATTTCACTTCAGCAGCACATTCCCATTGTAATTTTCCAGTTAATTTCAAGCAGCATTCATTAGAGCCGTTGCCTCATAAATAAAAGAAACGGAAGAAATTCATTTTCCAATCAAGCTAAAAATGTCTCACTTGCGAGTTACCAGCTGGAGTGGATGGGGCCTGTATATAAACCCTGCTACAGTGCTTGGGGTTCTTCATTGTATATGACAAAAAAAGACGACTAGTATATTTGGGAGTGCTAGTGAGATCATAAATATAGGAACTTGGAACAGATAGGCTGCGTTCACACGAGCATGTTACGTCCGTAATGGACGGAACGTATTTCGGCCGCAAGTCCCGGACCGAACACACTGCAGGGAGCCGGGCTCCTAGCATCATAGTTATCTATGATGCTAGGTGTCACTGCCTCTCCGTGGAACTACTGTCCCATACTGAAAACATGATTACAGTACGGGACACTTGTCCTGCAGCGAGGCAGCGACTCCTAGCATCGTACATAACTATGATGCTAGGAGCCCGGCTCCCTGCAGTGTGTTCGGTCCGGGACTTGCGGCCGAAATACGTTCCGTCCATTACGGACGTAACATGCTCGTGTGAACCCAGCCTTATTCATAGTGTTATGGAGAAAGCCATAGTCTCTTTATAAGCCTGAGATTATGTGTATTAGAAGCACTACTATAGCCAAAATGATATCCTGTAGCTGGATAAAGGGAATATTATATAAAAAAGAATTCTCGTGAAATGTTGTAATACTTCCTCCAAATTCACCTGTTATTTAGCCCCTTAACGAACACCAATACGCCACGAACACCAATACGCCTTTTCACGGCGGGCGTTAAGGGTACTTATGCCAGAGCGCCGCCTTTTCACGGCGCTCTGACATAAGCCCGGCACGGGTGTCTTGTGCCGGCTTGAGCGGGTGTCGGGCGGTCTGAAGTCAGCGGGACACCTGCTCTAACGGGTGGGATCAATTTCAACATCTATCTCACCTATTTAACGCATTAGATGCGGCGCTCAATAGCGAGCGCACTATCCAATTGGTTTTAGAGGGCGGGAGCTTCCTCTCTCACCCCATCGGCACCCTGCAATCGAAGGGTGACAATGGCTTCTATGGCAGCCGGGGGCCTAACAAAGGCCCCCTGGTCTGCCTGTAGTGGATGCCTGCTACAGTAAGCCATGCCCGAGGCATGACCTAGCAGGTGCCTGTCAGTTTTACACTGACAGGCAACAATACGCTGCAATACAGACGTATTGCAGTGTATTATAAAAGCGATCCGATGATCCCATAGTGAAGTCCCCTAGTGGGACTAAAAATAAAAGTTAGCATAAAGTTTAATAAAGTTAATAATTACTAAATAAAAATCCCAAATAAAAAAAAAATAAAAAACCCACTTTTTCCCTTATATAATACTTTAATATGAAAAAACTAAATTTTTAAATAAACATGAAACATATTTGTTATCGCCACGTCTGTAACTACCCCACCTATAAAGCGATTACATTATTTAACTCGCACGGTGGACGCCGTAAAAAATAAAATAAAAAACAATGACAGAATTACTGTTTTCTGTTCATCCTGCCTTCAAATAAATGTGATAAAAAGTGATCAAAAAGTCGCATGTACTCCAAAATGGTACCAATAAAAACTAGAAGTCGTCCCGCAAAAAACAACCTCTCATACAGCTGTATCGGCGTAAAAATAAAATAATTATGGCTCTTAAAATATGGTGAAACAAAAACAAATAATTTTGAAAAAAAAAGTTTTTTTACTGTGTAAAAGTAGTAAAACATAAAAAAATCAATATAAACTTGGTATCGCCACAATCGTAATGACCCACTGAATAAAGATAGTATGTTATTTATACTACACTGTAAACGGCGTAAAACTAAGATGCAGAAAAGAGTGGCAAAATTTATGGGTTTTTTTCCATTACCCCCCCAAAAAAGTTAATAAAAGTTCATCAATAAATTCTACGTACTCCAAAATGGTGCTATTAAAAAAAAAAACTTGTCCCGCAAAAAACAAGACCTTATACAGCTATGTCGATGTAAAAATAAAAAAGTTATAGCTCTTGGAATGTGACAATGGAAAAATGCAAAAAAATTGCTTGGTCATTAAGGTTAACCCGTTGCGTACCTCCTCCGCAATAGTACGACACACGCCGCTCATTGAAGCGGACCTGCGCCGTACTATTGCGGAGCAGGATTAAACTGTCAATATGTGAAATCACATAGTGATAACACAGCGACGGCAACTGTCATTGACAGCTAACCGTCTCTGTTACCGGCCTGGGGACCAATCAGCAGGCCCCCATGCCAGCGATTGCTGTGATTGGTCAGTCCTGTGACGTCGTCTACAGGAGAAAGCTCCTGTCACTTTCTCTGATCGCCTCATTTCTGTGAGATCCGTGAGGAGATCAGGGAAAGACATGTAAAAAAAAACAAAATTTTTATTAACCCCCTCCCGCAAATGCGCGTATAGTAACGCCCTGAGGATGAAGCGGGCACAGGAGCTGTGCGCGCTCCATCTTCATCACGTGTCGGCTGTAATATACAGCCGACATCTCACTGCTATCTCCGATCGCCGTCGTTTAACCCCTTAAATGCTGCTGTCAATAGCGACAGCGGCATTTAAGTGATTGACATAAATGGAAATAAATGGAAATAAATATAAATATTACCTGGTGCTGGATCAAAGTTTTCCACTCTTCGGAGCACTACTACTGTTTGGGAATAGGTGGGGAAGATGCTGGAAAATAAAGGAGCCAAAGATTTCTGTTCTGCAAATTCTGCAGAGACAATTCGTGGCTGGAAGAAATCATCATGGCGAAAGTGAACAACTTCAAGCTGAGAAGACGTTCCCTTTGAGTCACTGAATGTAACTCCACTGAATTCACTTACTGTATATTGTCTGCAGAGCACCTTCGTAGGACTGGTATCTGTCACTATATGGTCACTGTATGGTGGTAATATTAGTCTTTGTAAAGTGTTTTTTATTCAGTAAAGGTAAGGTAATATTATTCAGTCACTGTGTAGTGGTAATATGTGGTGATAGTGTGGCAGTAATATAAACAGTATGGTGGTATTATTCAGTAACTATGTGGTGATAGTATGTGATCATGGTGTGGAGGTATTATTCAGTAACAGTATGGTGGTATTATTCAGTCACTATGTTGTTATCGTGTGGAGGTATTATTCAGTAACAGTATGGGGTTATTATTCAGTCACTATGTGATCATGGTGTGGAGGTATTATTCAGTAACAGTATGGTGGTATTATTCAGTCACTGTGTGCTTATGGTGTGCAGGTATTATTCAGTAACAGTATGGTGGTATTATTCAGTAACAGTATGGGGGTATTATTCAGTCACTATGTGCTTATGGTGTGGCAGTATTATTCAGTAACAGTATGTGGATATTATTCAGTCACTATGTGCTTATGGTGTGGTGGTATTATTCAGTAACAGTATGGAGGTATTATTCAGTCACTATGTGGTCATGGTGTGGTGGTATTATTCAGAAACTGTATGGGGGTATTATTCAGTTATTATGTAGTTATGGTGTGGCGGTATTATTCAGTAACAGTATGGGGGTAATATTCAGTCACTATGTGGTTATGCTGTGGCGGTATTATTCAGTAACCGTATGGGGGTATTATTCAGTTACTATGTGGTTATAGTGTGGCGTTATTATTCAGTAACAGTATGAGGGTATTATTCAGTCACTATGTGGTTATAGTGTGGCGGTATTATTCAGTAACAGTATGGTGGAATTAATCAGTCACTATGTGGTGGTACTAAGTGGTCATGATGTGGCAGTATTATTCAGTCACTATGCGATGGTAATATGTGGTAATGATGTGGAGATATTATTCAGTAACAGTATGGGGGTATTATTCAGTTACTATGTGGTTATGGTGTGGCGTTATTATTCAGTAACAGTATGGGGGTATTATTCAGTCACTATGTGGTTATAGTGTGGCGGTATTATTCAGTAACAGTATGGTGGAATTAATCAGTCACTATGTGGTGGTACTAAGTGGTCATGGTGTGGCAGTATTATTCAGTCACTATGCGATGGTAATATGTGGTAATGATGTTGAGATATTATTCAGTAACAGTATGGTGGAATTAATCAGTAACTATGTGGTGGTAATATGTGGTCATGGTGCGGCAGTATTATTCAGTAACAGTGTGGTGGTATTACTTATTCATTATGTGGGGTAATATGTGGTCATGGTGTGGCGGTATTGTTTGTCCCTTGTATACTGATAACATTAATAACATTGGCCTTGGTATACTGGGTTTTGTTCAGTACAGTATGGTGATATTGGTTCCTTGTATAGTGGATA
The DNA here is from genome assembly GCF_050947455.1 of Rhinoderma darwinii. NCBI lineage: Eukaryota > Metazoa > Chordata > Amphibia > Anura > Rhinodermatidae > Rhinoderma > Rhinoderma darwinii. Next base: position 445,103,464 of record NC_134687.1, read on the forward strand.
GTGGTATTATGTGGTAACTTTCTGACTGTAAAATTTAGGGATATATTATCATACATAGAATATTGTCTTATAGCTGTGTTCTCTTTGAGACTCCTAGTGCTCTAGGGCCCGCGCATCTGAGCAACAAGCAGCGTTGGGGAACCAGGTGCAAAATGTGCCCTGGGGCTCATAGGACTCTAGCTACACCACTGTCTAAAAGCATTATCACATTTTAATTTTTTTACTGGGAGTATGATTTAAGTCTCTTAAATTCAAAACCCGAAGCCATAAAAAATACTATTATCATATATCTTAATTTATAAATTAGTATACAGAATTCTTTGGTCATTGTAATAAATATCTTTTAATTTTCTCTAATCGTCTAACCATCTATCTTTAGCATTCACATTTTGTTTATATTAATTTTAATTAAAATCTCTGGAGCTTTTTTTTGCTTGTTCCAGTGAGATGGTCACTTTAGATATGATGTAAATTTGTTAAAAATAGCTATGTTCAGCCACGACATCCTTTTTTTTTTTTACTAGGATCATTCTATGTAAAAGGAGCAGGTGGGCACAGCTGGTGACTTCTTCATTCACCAGTGCCTACCTATTGACTACATTGTGAAGCAGCTAACTGGTAGAGAAACCATGGGGAAAGGTGGCTAGGTGAGTACGTTTTTTTTTATTATCTTTTTAACGTCACCAGTTGTACACCCTATGAAGGCCCATAATGATGTTGCTTTAATCTAAAATATGTGCAGATTCTTTATAAGTTATCTTGCAAATTAGCTTTCCAAAACATTTCTATAACGACCCCTAAAGCAGTAGCACTTAGTCTACAGCCTTTCCATTTTATTCCTCTCCTTTCAAGAACTCTCCAATAGCTTTTCAAAAGCTGTCTTGGTTTTACATTTGTATTTTTCTATAATGTCACTGCAGTTTGACCTGTAAAAGAGAATATATCATTGAAATATCATTTTTAGCCAAAAATTAATGGCGCAGTAATTGCAGTTATATAATCGTTTTCTGGCAACTAATTCCATGTAAGCTCCATGCATATGATGACACTACCATCTACTGGTTAAATTTTATAACACAATATTAAAATCATTCCTGCAAGAATCAGCTGAATATTTTTTCATTTTTCTAAATTGAGAAAATGCATAAATTGAAAGACTGCGATTTTTGAAAAAAAAATAGTAGCTCCTATATGGTCATTGAAGATGGGGGCTCTTGCACCCTTGTTATTTAAATAATGACAATGAAAGCTTAAAAGGGTTGGTATTTTGTTAAGAAGAACCACTTTCACACCTGTTCATAATTCTGCGTTAATAGAGGGGGGTCCTACATTCAGGACCTTCATGTGTCAGCAAGAGCACAGCAGCTACAAAGAGTATTTCTTGCTCTAGAAGGACCAGCACGCCCATGCACTACACAGACAGCCCATTGATTTCAATGAGAACGGTGTAATTCTTCATTTCCTCTGAGGTGGCGCTGCAGTGGTATTTAAAGAGGCTCTGTCACCAGATTCTCAAATCCCTATCTCCTATTGCATGTGATCGGCGCTGCAATGTAGATAACAGTAACGTTTTTTGTTTTTTCTTAAAACTTTCATTTTTGGCCAAATTATGAGCTATTTTATATATAAGCAAATGAGCTTTGAAATGGACAACTGGGCGTTTTTTTTTTCGTATGTCCAACTGGCCGTGTATTGTGTTTTTAACTGGCCGTGTTTACTTGTTTTACTAACTGGGCGTTGTGAATAGAAGTGTATGATGCTGACGAATCAGTGACCAATCAGCATCATGCACTCCTCTCCATTCATTTACACAGCAGCATCGTTCTTACTAGAACGATGTGCAGCCACATACACAAGTGTCCTGATAATGAATACACATGATCATCCAGCCTGGACGTCATGTGTATTCAGAATCCTGACACTTCTGAATCCTTTCTGTGAGATTCCAGCAAGCCACGTGTAATCTCGCGAGATTACTAGGTAAACGAGATTTTGTTTCCCTTGCTGGAAATCTCACAGATTACATGTCAACATGTCATGATCTGTTTAGGAGGAGGTGGAATGATGTGAAGAGTATAACAGTACTACCTGCACATTGCAGACTGGGGAAAAAAGCCTCAAGAGTATGAATATGAAAAATAATAAAGATAAAGATGACGTCCAATAGTGGGATTAATAAATTATAAATAACTCAGTAACTTTGGGTTGTCTGCTATTTATTTTCATCATTCACAATTGCTTGGCTGCTCTTCAGCTTTGCTCCATTGGAGCACAAAGATGATCCGTGGCTGAAACGTCAATGCATTGACTATATGTCGTCTGAGGGAGTATTATAAACCATCCTCTGTCACATTACAGGCTCAGTCACTCCCCTCTGCAGCTCGGATTGGTTAGATTGGCTACTGTATACAAACCCAAGCCCTCCACAAACTCATGCATGGTCTCTATTACAACAAGAATAGAATGATTAACTAACACAGCAGCTGTACCACCCAGCGTGCAGTAGCGTCTCTCCAAGCCCAATGTTAGTTTGGGTGGGTGAGTATAAATAGAGGGACACTTTAACTATAAGCAACTAAACCATCAGTGAGAAGAAAGATAATCAAGTAACATAAATACTGAGACATTATGGGCATAGTTTACTACAAAAACACGAGAGATGTGAATTCTCTAAGCCGCGATCAGATTGGCGCTGACTAGATAGGATCCAGGTAACAAATGCAAAGTGGGAGACAGTCTTGATATCCAGGAACAAGGCAGAGGTCAAGGTCAGGGACAGAATAAGAAATCAAGAACCAAGAGTCAATGAGCACAAGGACAATAATCAAGCAAAGGATGAAGCTTAATCTGTAGGTGAGGTGTAAATGCTGGAGTCCCCTTTAGGCTCAATGCACACGATGCGTATTACGTGCGGTTTTTCCGTGTGGATTTGCGTGCGGCAAATCCACTGCATAATACAGTACCAGCATAGTCAATGAGATTCCAGGAAAACTCATTTACACGCTGCAGTATTTTTTGGGACGGAAATTGACCTGTGGTGCGTTTTTTAGAATCCGCAGCATGTCAATTTATCTTGCGTTTCCGCTTGCGGACTGTATCTGCCTAGTGCAGAGGAAAATCGTACCAAAACCTGCAGCATGAAAACGCGACGAAAATGCATCAAAACGTAAAAACCTCACCAAAAAAACACATCAAAAAACGCATGATCCGGTGCGGATTTTACCTGCAAATTTCCTGCTGATTTTCCGCACCAAAATACTCAACGTGTACCAGGACTGATGTCATCTAGGAGTGCTGCTTGCCCCGACAGCTTAACACTACTGACAGGGCAGAGGAAGACCCAGCTGCGGGTAAAGACAGAAGCAGAAGAGGAGGCATCCGTTTGCCTAGTTATAATCATATTCTGTCAAGCATTGCGTCACGTCCATCTGTAAACACCATAGGCATCAGCTTTGACCTGGCATAGGCTGGATGTTTTTTGGCATTGAAAATGTAGTGCATGTTTGCGTTAAATTAGACTACACCACCAAAATGACAGGAGGAAAACATGCAACAATGGTGGCTAGATGCTTTATAAATATAGTACACTTACCTGTCCCATTTTTAATTGCAGATTTTGGTAAAAAACTTTCCATGACAGTTTTATAAATGTGTCCTGTATATGTTGTCCCCAGCAGTTATTCTGTACAGCACGCTGGACTGTGGATAATGTAGACATGAAATAGCAAGATATCACCCAGTCATTGCAGACGGTAGTAGCACAGGCTCCGGTGAAATAATAATGCAGGCTTGTGGCATAGGGCTATTGGCAGGGCCCTCACTCCTCTGGTTTGAATTATAAAGAAACGTTGTCACTATGTAATGTCTGATATTGTTTGTTCCATGTTCCCTCTAAATTGTAAAGTGCTGCGTAATATGTTGGAGCTATATAAATAAAGATTATTATTAACTACAGCAGCCAAAACCTGGCAAAAACAGCGCATGTGAACATACTTATATACTACCGTTTGTCTGTCACGGTTTTATTCTTTGGATTTTCCCTACTTCAATGTAGCAAACCACAGCATTGAAAACTGCATGAAAAATGTGATGTCATTTTCTAGAATTATTTCTATTAAAAATATAGGTTGTTTCTTTTAAAAAAAAGCAGTGACCACTATCAGCACATGTGCAGGTAATGAAGATGCATACAATCCTGTGACCACAAGATGTCAGCAAATGCCTATCATACTCCTTGTTTAGTACCCATAGATTGATAGCCGATATGTGGAAGAAATACATCAGCAAAAGTAGATTTTTTTTATAGCGATAAATTGTTGAAGAAGTTTGTAGAAATGTGAGGTTGTTTTTGTCCTCTGATCAAGGACCGGTCCACTGTTTTGATTCTCCCACTATAGCTGTAAAGGGATTTTCAAAAATTAAAAAAAAAAAAACATTTTATTTACATAAGCAAAATAACAAACTTTATAATATATTTACCTTTAAAATCCTTCTCCGGTCTCTGGTTATTGGTATCAGGGGTCTCCGCCACTCCGGTGTTCAAAATCCAAGCCAATTACATATCTTTGATAGGACAGAATGTGACGTCTCTTGTGGCTGTGATGTGGTTAGGACTATAAAAATGTTTTGAAACAGGTAGTACTGTTTTTTTGTCTTTTATTATGTAACAATTCCTCTGTCCTTTTTCACCTAAAGAGACCAATTGCATGGAATTGAGGCTCTGTTCATACTGCGCTTGAAACCTTTGTTTGGTGTATTCTCCTAAAAAAAATCCTGTCCTATATGGCAAAATTTTCTACAGCGGATACGAAAACAGTGTCTTTTTGGCCTCCGTTGACCTGGTATATGTCGGTATAAGTTATTTTTTATGTAAAGATAAGCGTAGTCAACACCGCTTTTCTATGGAAAGGCGTCCAACAAAAGAAGTATCACTCAAAAAAAGCGTAGTATTCTTTTATTAGTATGGGAGCCTACGGACAACATATGCCACTGTATGAATATACAGTGGCATACGTCAGAACCTTCCATCACAGGTATACATCGGGCAATACTCCCGACGTATACGTCTGACGGAAAGCTCTACAGTGATGTGAACAGAGTCTTAAAGGGTTGTCCGACTATTTCACCCCCTCAATTATTAGACAAGATATTTGTCACTGTGGAAATACAAAATGCTCAGCTGTATCTAATAGATTGACTGTAGTTAAATGGATTAAAATATTTAGGGTATATTTTTAGTTGTTGCTTAGACATGGTACAGAAAATTAAGATTTCATCTATGGAGCAATATTAGGCCAAAGTCAGAGGCGTAACTTTTAGCTCCTGGTCCCCAATGCAAAAATCTATAACCTACCATGTATCATTTATAAGGCCTTATTCAGACGACCATATTTTACATCTTTGTGCTGTCTGTTGAAATAACTGACAGCACACTCACCCATGGAAATCAATGGGGCTATTCACACATGCGTGTCTTTTCACACAGTGTGTGCCGGTTGCGTGAAACTGACTGCATATCCTATTTTGGTCCGTTTTTGCAGACCACGACTCCCATTGAAGTCTGTGGGGGCGTGAAAAACACGAACAGCACACGGACAACATCCGTGTGCTGTCCGTGTTTCACGTATCAGTTGCTATAGAGAAATGCTGAAAAAAAGAAACAAAAAACAGGAAGTGCTTGCAGAGGAGAAACACAGATGTGAAAAACTGATGCCACATGGAAAGAACACTGATGCCACACGGAACTGAACTTCACAAAATACTGTCCGTTTTTTGTGGATGCAAAACGGACACGCTGATCTGAATAAGGCCTTATACTGGTGTTTTCTTATGCGGCTGAGAGGCTTTGGGGCCCCTAAAGTTCAATGGCCCGGGTGCGACTGCTACCTCTGCACCCCAATATCTACGCCCCTGGCCAAAGACCTAAAGGAAAAGGAGGATAAAAAGTTACGCTTAAATTGCAGTTTAGAGCATACTATGGTGCCATTTTGCTTTCCGTTGCTGTTCTGAGATATTGTCGTTTTATATTGTTACCAAAGGCTGACACGATTTTAGTCTATCCTGTTGCGGGATATTTAAATAGCAGCTTGTTATACAGTAGTTTGTTGAATGAGTCAGTACATAGTAGACGTAGCTGGCTGTATTTGTTGGCGCTGATGTTGGAGAACTGGTCTTTTGATTTTATTTGGAGCTATTTGAAGAATTATACACAGACACTGGTCTAGCTTAACCCTTGCATGACCGGTGATGTTTTGGGTCTTAATTCGCAGAGCAAAATTTTATGTTTTGGAGTGCTTCATAGTTTCTTATTACTTAGTCCACACCAAAAATTTTTTTATCTTTCTTTGTAGCACACATAGGGCTTTTGTTAAGGATCTGCCAGGCACAGCTTCTGTATCTACGCCCATAGGTAATCAGTCTGCACCTGCTCCTATGTCTGTGAGACTGACTCCATCTTCCACCACTCAGGATGGCAGGCTTAGGAGTGGGAGAGCCTATCACAGCCTGGCCAGACGGAGCTAGCTCCCGCCCTCTGTCTATTTATACCTGCCTTTCCTGTACCTCCTTGCTTGTGAATCTTCTCTGTTGGTTTCCTGGCCCTGCTGCAGCTTCTTGAACTATTTGTCCCTGCTTCATACTGACCCTGGCTTACTGACTACTCTCCTGCTCTGCGTTTGGTACCTCGTACACTCCTGGTTTGACTCGGCTTGTTCACTACTCTCCTGCTCTGCGTTTGGTACCTCGTACACTCCTGGTTTGACTCGGCTTGTTCACTACTCTCCTGCTCTGCGTTTGGTACCTCGTACACTCCTGGTTTGACTCGGCTCGTTCACCACTCTTGTTGCTCACGGTGTTGCCGTGGGAAACTGCCCCTTTTCCCTTGCTTCTGTGTACCCTTGTCTGTTTGTCTGTCGGGCACTTATTGAGCGTAGGGACCGTCGCCCAGTTGTACCCCGTCGCCTAGGGCGGGTCGTTGCAAGTAGGCAGGGACTGAGTGGCGGGTAGATTAGGCCTCACTTGTCTGTTTCCTTACCCACATCGTTACAGCTTTCTTATTATTTTAAACTTGAGCTGAAATCTTTTTATTTCGTAGGTCTTATTTAGGAAATACATCTTTTCAA